>NW_004443958.1:19599864-19692847 GCF_000243295.1 Trichechus manatus latirostris | reverse complement strand
ATCCTCACAACTGGACCAATAAGCAACATCATGATTAAAGGAGAAAAAGATTGCAGTCGTCAAGGATTTCATTTTACTTGAGTCCACAATCAACACCCATGGAAGCAGCAGTCAAGAAATCAAATGACATATTTCATCGGGCAAATCTGCTCCAAAAGACTTCTTTAAAGTATTGAAAAGCAAACATGTCACTTTGAGGACTAAGGTGCGCCTGACTCAAGCCATGGTGTTTTCAACCGCCTCATATGCCCGTGAAAGCTGGGCAATGAGTAAGGAAGACCGAGGAAGAATTGATGCTTTTGAATTATGGTGTTGGCGAAGAGTATTGACTCTACCATGGACTGCCAAGAGAATGAACAAATCTGTCTTGGAAGAAGTACAGTCAGAATGCTGATTAGAAGGATGGCGAGACTTCGTCTCACATACTTTGGACGTGTTATCAGGAGGGACCAGTCCTTGGAGAAGGACATCAGGCTTGGTAAAGTAGAGGGGCTGCAAAAAAGAGGAAGAGCTTCAAGGAGATGGACTGACACCGTGGCTGCAATAATAGGGCAGTGTTTCGTTCTGTTGTACATACGGTCGCTATGAGTCGGAACCAACTTGACGGCACCTAACGACAACAATAACAGCAATAATCTCACATCATCAGTTTAGGAAGCTAAAACCAGACCCTATATACACAGAAAGTGCTTAGCATAGACATTCTGTGTAGAACGCTCAGAAAAAAATATATATATTCATCTATAATCTTCAAAGTCAGATATTTTAATTGAGGGAAGAAAATGGACAGCTTTCGTTGAGGGCATTTACACTTTTAGCCCAGCCTTGACTATAAATAATTTCCTCCTACTTGAGCTATATTCTGTCTCTTCCGCCAGGGTCATAATGACAAATGTCTAGAGCCACTCAGACATCATGTCACAGGACAGGAATTAGTGTGGCGTTGCTCTTGGCTGAGTGATGTTTGGAACCCAGGCTGAGCCTCTCATTTCCTGACAAACAGAAGGCAGAAGAGGGGATGCCACATCAGGGCCCACGCGTCGCCGCCACTTCCACATCACCCATCCAGAACGCCCAGTCCCCACTGCACGTACACTCCCCGCCCTTCCTGTGGCCAGACAGAGCACTTCACAGTGAGGGCCAGTGCTACTTGCAACCTCTGCTCCTGCTCCTGGGTGCGGGGCCAGCACTTCACCCAGATGCCACCAGGTCACCTGATATGCCCAGATGACTGCAAGCCACAAATCTCTTGCACTAAGAGCTGACTTCTTTCACTTTTTGCCACAAATACACTAGTCTTAGCATTGCTCCAGCATTGTGCAGGTGTGGACATTACTTGCAAGGAGTCCTGGTAGCACAATAGTTAAGCACTCGGCTGCTGACCATGAGGTTAGTGGTTTGACCCAGTAGCAGCTCCATGGGACTACAGACCTGGCAATCTGCTCTGTAAAGATTACAGCCTAGGAAACCGTATGGGGCCGTTCTATCCTGTCATATGGAGTCTCTATAAGTCAAATTCGACTCAACTGCACCCAACAACAACAGCAGGCATTACCTGATATGGTGAAACAAGCCTTAGTATGAAAATTGGGAGAGCAGAGCTTCAGTCCCACTCTGCTTCTAATTACTCCATTATCTGACAAAGTCATTTAATTTCTGTGAGTTGGTTTCCTCTTCTGCACAATGGGGATAGTGCTGGTATTTGCATGAGTATAGTAATACATAGTCACACCTATGCATGAGTGTCATGACTAATAAGGGCTATAAGAGCTTGCGTTAATGGAAGTGAGAGTGAGGGGCAAGTTG
This sequence comes from Trichechus manatus latirostris, assembly GCF_000243295.1. Taxonomy (NCBI): domain Eukaryota; kingdom Metazoa; phylum Chordata; class Mammalia; order Sirenia; family Trichechidae; genus Trichechus; species Trichechus manatus. The sequence continues at coordinate 19,691,041 of NW_004443958.1, read as the reverse complement.
TAACATATTGGACAAATGTTAGGAGGAGGAGGAAGAAGATGACGTGGTACTTTCATAAGAGAGATTGAAAAGATAATGAACTTACCTTTCTCTGTGAGGGGAGGCAGAATAACCGAAGGACAAAAACTAGGAACATCATTCTGAGAATCTGAAAAGAAGAGAAAGGCAACCTTTTAGCTCTTTCTCCCCCTTGACATCATTGAGTTGTGAAGGCATCAATCCAGGTACAGTATGATGAAAGTAAAACCGGAGGGATGTTTTGCAGAGGCATGTAATGATGGACGGCGGACATGCAGATGAGCGATGCCTCACAAATGCCCAGCAGGCTTTACTAGTGATCTCTCTTACTCAAGGTCATTTAATCCCTACAGCAGACCGTTATTAGAGAGACATGATGATTATTCCAGCTTGATAGAGGAGGACACTGAGGCATAGGGAGGTTGAGGACCTTGCCTAAAGTCACACAGCCGGCAGGTGGTAGAGCCAGGGTGTGAATGGGGTTCCTTGGCTCCCAGTGCTTTTGCCTTTAACTATCCCCCTTTGCTAGAAACAAAAACAAAAGCCAAACCCATTGCCTTCGAGTAGATTCTGACGCATAGCCACTCATATGACAGAAAGAACAGCAACAACAAAAATGATGAAGAACATGACTCTGCAATCAGATTTCACATTGACTCCCAGCTCTACCACTTACCCACTGTGTGATCTTGGACAAGCTGCTCAGCTAGTGCATACGTGTTGAATGAATGAATGCTAACCTTTCTGAGATCTACACAATGGTATGTGGGAGCCAGCTTGCATGGCTCCCAAGAGCCAATGGTGCCCATTTCTCCCTACTTCTGCTTTCAGTAAGATCAAGTTGGTAGTTTGAAATGGGTCACGGGGGGAGAAGGTACACCATGGAAAATGCAAACAGTACAAGTCAGTCATTTCCCCAACCCACACCAGTTGTTGAGTATTTAGCAGCAGGCATGGAAGGTTGCTAACAAGAGGCCCTATCTCAAGGGGGTTAAATGAGATTTTGCATGCAAAATGCAGCCCAGGGCCTGGAGCAAACTCCCATGCTAAGGAAATGGTAGAGGTTGTCCACTGACGATAAAGAGCGGACTGTAGACTCAGCTGCTACCTACATGTGGTAGCTTCTATGTGGGTTGAGACAGGCAAGCTCATAACTGGAAGAGCGTGTCATTTTCTTTCCAGGTTCATTCCGTATCTAGCATTGCTCCAGGGTCCGAGTACATTTACAGAGAAAAGAGGAACTGTGAGGCATCTATCAGTTTCTTCTAGAAGTCACATTTGATTTGGTTTACAAACCAAAGACCTACCCCACTTGCAGGCAGCACACAACTGTGGGCAGAACGGGCAGCACTGGTTCCCGTCAAAGAACAGAGAGTGCAATGCCCAGTGGCCAGCTGCTTCCAGCTGCCTGGGCTCTGGGCCCCTGTTTGACCATAGAGCGGCCACTCACACCCCATCTCCACCCCCCCCCCACCGCCACCCCCACTGCCATCCTAGCCCTCTGGGCTCTAAGAACATTTCTTCTCTGGGCCCTACTGCCAGGAAAGGGCTACACACACCCTCGTTTGCATTCCCAATTGCTTAGCCTCAGCCTCTACAGCTCTGAGGTGAGAAATGTGAACTTTCTGTTCACTCCTGGACAGCTAAGTCAAAGGCCCATTGCCACAGGCTCTTTGGAGTTTCCTCCTGGTCCTGCCTCACTCTAGGTGTGCCTTTCTCCTCCAGGGGGTCGCCTCATCTTTTGTTCTTTCTTAGCCCAGGTCCCAAGGGTATGCTGCAATTGCCTCCTGCAGGGCTCTCCCCTCTGTGTCCAGGAGGCCTGCAGGGCAGGAACTTTGTCTACCTCGTCTCTGGAACCCACGGCTTCTTTTCTCTTATGCCCTTTTATCTACATCCAGCTTGTCTCCAAAGTCGCTTTTGAATAATCTTTTGTGGAACAGAACTACTGTAATTATTCCCGTCACATACTCTCAAAGCACGCTGTAGATCCCACGAGAGTAACACCAGCTCATCATGGTATAACTCCGTTTGCAGAGAGAGGAAGGAACTCCGTGAGATGGGAACAGGAGTAGCACAAACCCTCATGGGGACTGAGTGGTTAATGCAGGGAAAACACTCCAGAGTTGCTTCTGACACATTGAAACACTTAAGAAATGTTCACTTTCCAGAATTTTGAATTCTCATAGAATCCAGACTTTCTGTAGCCATTGAGGCTGGATGAACTCCCGAAATTATTGCCCTGAGATAACCGGTAAACTTTAGACCAAAAATATTCCCTGAAGTCTTCTTTAAACCAAACAATAAGATTAGCTTAGTTAGTAAAGACTGCCTGTCTTGAGCACTGTGTTTTTTTTAAAGAACTATCTACATGGGATCAAACTGACAACAGCGACTCGAAAGGTTAGATGGGAATCTTAGGGGGTGGTGAGTTCATGTTAACAGGAAAGGTACGACTTGGAAAAGGAGGATGAGAATGGTTGTACAACTTGAAGAATGTAATCAGTGTCACTGAATTGTACATCTAGAAATTGTTAAATTGATGAATGTTCTGCTGCATATATTTTCAACAACAACAACAAAAATAAAATAAATTGTTTAAAAAAAAATGTTCATTTTCTTCCCTGTCTGCCTTCCTACACAGACTGTGGGCGGGGACTTCCACCCCCTTGAGCTTCCACAGAGCTTGACCCAGAGCAGGAGCTGAGGACACAGCAGTTTCTTTCCCTTTCTTCAGCAGTAGCTCCTCCAAAACGGGATAAAGTGTTACACCTCTTGTACAGGATTCTCAGCCTGGAGTCTAATCGCGAGTCCATTGTAATCACTCCATACAGGTGTCACTACACCAAGCCATCAAGGGCAAAATCTATTACTGAAATTTTTGGTAAAAAGTCCTCTGTAAAAAGTTAAGTCTTATACGCCAGCGCTTACTGAGAGGGGATAATTAGAATCCTACCCATCCTTGAAGGCTCAGATCTAACGGCTTCTGCTTCACGCAGCTTTTCCTAACCCTATAGAAGCTATGTCCTACTGTTGGGTGTGTGACTGTCTAATATAAAGATGGAAAAAAGTAATGACAACATTGTCTTGTGTGTTGGAATTTTTCTATAGGATACGGGTGTGATTTTGTCTGCTAGAGAAAATAGTATCCAAGACCATATGAATGTTCAGAATCTGGCTCGTGAATATGTTTTGGCTCACAATATATCATGAATCAAAAGATGATTTTGTAGTGCTCAAGCTGATCCAACCAGGAGAAGAGTCTAATTTATTAAACCAGTCCCCCTATGTAAAATTCCTTGCTGAGGTATTAGGAGGGGATGATCATAGAGTCTTAAGGCTCACCCCACCACCCACTTCTGATGACTTCAGGGCAAGGGACCCGGGAGACCCTGATTCTATGCTGGTGGGTAGCATGTGTTACACCATGTCCTTGTGACTATCGCACACTCAACCTTTCCCTGGTGCCCTCCTGAAATGGGAAGTAAAGAGCCACTAACACTGGGATCGGAGTTGCTGGGTGGTATAAATGTTTAGTGCACTCAGCTGCTAACCAAAAGGTTGGAGGTTCAAGTCCACCCAGAGACAACTCAGAAAAGCCTGAAGATCTACTTCTGGAAATGGGCCAATAAAAACCCTATGGAGCACAGTTCTGCTCTGAGACACAATGGGTCACCAGGAGTCAAAGTCAACTCCATGGCAACTGGTTTAGCACTGGGATGGCCATAGCCATGTGCTTCCCAGGTTGTTTTCGACCCAGGGGTCATGGATTTAAGAACAGAGACTGATGCCATTTTAACCTTTTTTCTTTTACTCCCCACACACCCAGACACTGAAAGCAGGCAGCACACAGAGGGAAAGACTGCCCTGTGGGGTCATTCCATGGCAATGAGCCAGGAGTATGCAGGAGGTGGGACCTAAGGCACAAAGGGGGGCCTACAGGAGCCTTTCAACATGGCTTCCAAGCAGAATTAATTTCTTGCTCCCATGTTCCCATAGACTTTATGTATAAGGCTTCATTTATATAGCCTATTATGCTATGTTGTTGTCGTGTGTTGATTCCAACTCAGCTGCTCTATAGGGCAGAGTAGAATTGCCCCATAGGGTTTCCTAGGTTGTGATATTTACGGAAGCAGATCTCCAGGTCTTTTCTCCCATGGAGTGGCTGGTGGATTCGAACTACTGACCTTTCACTTACCAGTTGAGCATTTAATCGTCATACCACCAGGGCTCTTTATTATGCTATAGTTAATTGTATATGCTCGTCTTTTCCCCAGTAGACTGGGAGCTGCTAAGGAAAAGGACTGTATCTTTTTCACCTCACTCTTCCCATTGTCCAGCACAGTATATGGCCCAGAGTAGACACTCAATACAGCTTCAAAGCTAGCCTTGTGATGTGAGAGACCAGCAGGAGAATGGTTTATTTTTGTGTGCGTGGATAACTCCTCCTTAGGCTGTGAGTGCCTTGAGGACCAGGGCCATGCCTCATTCACTCTCAGCCATAAAACAGTGATTTAGAGTCAGAAAGAACTGGGCTCAAGTTCTAACTCTGTTGTTTACAAGCTGTGTGACCCTGGGCAAATTACTTCACCTCTCTGAGCCTCTCTTTCCTCACCTGATGAAGACTGTGATGATTAAATGACATCATGCTTGTGAAATGCCTAGTATCAGGACAGACACGCAGTAGGATCCCAGTGAATAGAGGCTAGGTCTGTATCACAAGAGGCCCAGGCTCCGCTGATGCTCAGGCAATGTTTATTGAACGAGGACACCTCTGTGAGTTTTTAATTCCTGTCCTATAGTTCCTGGTCAAAAGCCTGGGTCCCCAATCTGTCCCCACAGACTTAATGTTGGAAAAAGTTAGTGCTCAGTGCTGTCAGACGAAAAGAAGCAGAACAGATGGAATGAGTTGGGAGGATGAGTATCGTGGTTTCTTTTCCTTACCAAACCCTGCCAAGAGGTTGTAAATACTCTGATCTGATTCCCATTACATTTCTGAACAAATGACTTATTTCTTAAGTTTCCTTTTACCCAACTCTTCCCTGAGCAACATGAAGATGGAAAATGGCATTTTTCAGCCTTTGGTGGGGTGAGGAGGTGGGAGGAGGTATGGGAGGACAGATGGGGAAGGAGGCCCTGAGGGTGAGAGATCCGTTCAGAGGCCCCTAAATGCTCATAGCCGACATTGGGTCTCCCCTGTCTTTGTGAGTTAAAGGGGGGAGACTGCTATCGATAGAACTGTCTTCCCTAAATAGAAACCCACTGAGGTTATTTAATTATACAACCCTGATTCTTTCCTTGAGGAGCCCTGGTGGCACAGTGGTTAAATGGTCAGCTGCTAACCAAAAGGTTGGTAGTTCGAACCCACCAGCCACTCCACGAGAGGAAGATATGGTAGTCTGCTTCTGTAAAGACTACAGCTTTGGAGACCATATGGGGCAGTCCTACTCAGTCCTATAAGGTTGATATGAGTCGGAATAGACTCACTCGACAGCAACGGGTTTTTTGTTTGTTTGTTTGTTTTTTTCGGGGGGGGGCGGTTGGATTCTTTTCTTAAAATAATTCAAGATGTTAAAATAAAAAGCCAATAGAACGAATTCAGATCAGATGGAGGCACAGGATGCTCAAGGTGAATATCAGTAGAGAAAATTCCATCCAGCCCAGTAATAATCACCTCCAAAAATAAATCTGCCAGGAAGCCAAGGAATGAATAGGGGACTCTTGGGACCATGAACAAGGGTCAAGGACCATATTCTGCCCAGAAGCCCTGGGCCTCTCAGGCTGTTGGATATGGCTTTGGAACAAGAGGCTCAGCCACCAACTGGTTTGGTTTGGTAGTTTATTAATTAATCTTTTAACAATGTATTATTTGCTAATCAGCTGAGTTGGGGGAAAACCAGTCGGACAAGGTGTCTGAACATTTCAATATCAGTCACTTATGGGATACAGAAGATCAGGAGGCAGCATCATAAGAGGGGAAGAGGGCCAGTTTGGGGGTCACCAGATTGGGGCTTGCAATCTGACTCCGCTTCTTACGAGCTGTGTGGTTTTGTAGAAGCAACTCCAACTTTCTGTGCCTCACTCTGCTCATCTTAAAATGGGAGTAGTTAAGGCTACTCCATAGGAGTGATATGAGTATAAACTGATGTAACCAATATAGAAGCCCTAGTATGAGTCAAACACACAGTAGGCACATGACAAATGTCAGTTCTCCTCGCCTTGCCCTCTCTGAGCAGCGTGTTGGGCTGGGTTATGTGAAGAACATGAAGGTCAAAGTCATGGATCTGTAAGAGTCCTTCAGAATCAGGCAGTCCATGACTCTAAGTGAAGGCCAGGAGAAGTCACAAGTGAGAACGGTTGGAGATACTGAACCTCAGCCCATCGTCCCCATTTTACATCTACTAAGACAGGGCTTTCAATCGTTTTGTGTCTTGGACATCTTTGTGAATTTGCTTCTGGAACATAGGGTAGGGTGGCTAGTCTCCAGGCAGTCATCCATAATTCCCCGAGTCAACCCATGTCCACACACACCCAGAATCTAAGAGGAGACAGGACCTGAGTGAATTCATTCACTTATTTTACCAATGGATAAACTGAGGCCCAAGGCAGTGGGATGACGCTCCCAAAGACAAACACGTAGTAGATGGTAGAGTTGAGAAGACGCTAATGTCTCCTCACTTGAGTCTAGTAGATTCTCCACTGCACAATGCAGGCCATTCATTCATTAACTTATCCATGTCAATTCAAGCTCCTGGAACATGTTAGGATATAATCAACACACCTGCTAAGGGCCCACATTGGGCCAACACTACCTTGGTCCTGAAACTCCAACTCCATGTACATTGTCAAATCGCACTGGCTGTCCCCATTTCCTCTCCTGATATTTCCACGTGCTCATCGTCCTGAGTGATTGACAAGGCAAGAAAACCAAGGGAACCTGACGGAGTGCACATTTCACCTGTACAGCAACAGCACCTTAATCATTGCTGAGGAACCTCCCCTTCCCAGTGTACACAGTCTTGTTAGGACTGTTAATCAAACTGCCTCATCCCCCCTCTGGTAGTGGTTGAGTTCAGGGTCCAAATTAGCACAAATTCTCTCCTTGAATTTGAAGCTTGAATACAATGAAAAAACTTTTTGCATCAGACAGATGACAATAATGGCCCACTGAAGATGTTGTCCTTTTTTTCTTGCTAAATATACTCAAAGGGCTGGCCCAATTCCACCTTGTCTGAGACCTAGTTGGTCAGCTTTCCTTTCAGCCTATAAGCAGACTTCCAGTAAATCCCTTTTCTGATTAAGTTAAATAGAATCTCTTTCTGTTGCTTGCACCCAGTGAGTCCTGACTAACTTACTTCCCAGCCCAAGGACATCACCCTACTGCATGGCTGGGAAACAGCCAACTAAAGGTGTCTACATCGCTGTTAGGGGCAGATTACTTACCAGGTTTCTGGTACCATCCAAAGGGATAGGTGCGGACTTCAGTGTCAGGAGAATTGCAGTCCAAAATGCGCCAGGCTCCTCCATTCTCCTCACTGCATGTCTGAAGTCCCAAGCTGCTTAGGGTCAGGCATGTCACCTCTCCTCCTGGAGTAAAAAGTAACATGACTAGGTGAATGGTCATGACCAGAGCTTCTAGTTGAATGAAGAAACTGCAAACACATTCTGCAGCAGGCACTTGGGGTGCACCCACTATGTTCCAGGAGTGATTTTTGTCACTGGGAATAGACAGATGAAAAGCCTGGCACTTGGATCTAGGGAGTTTCTGGACGAAGAGCACAGAGATGGAGGCAGTGAAGGATGCTCCAGGGATGGACGCTGGGTTTTGCAAGGTCTTTGCTCGCATCACACCACCTGGTCCTCACACGCCCCTATGGGGAGGGTAGCATTAGTATCCCTATTTACAGATGAGGAAACTGAGGCTCTGAGAGATGAAGCGACTTCCTCAGGACCACAACACTAGTACAGGACTGACCCACTCATCGCCGTTGAGTTGATTCCGACTCATAGCAACCCTAGAGGACACAGCAGACAGATGTCCCATAGTTTCCAAGGCTGTAATCTTTACAGAAGAAGACTGCCACATCTTTATCCCACAGAGTGGCTGGTGGGTTCAAACCACTGACCTTTCAGATGCTAGCCAAGTGCTTAACCATTGCATCACCATGGCTCCTTATACGAGACTGAACCAAATTTGAAATATAGATCATATGAATGGATCCAACACCAAGCTACCTGACTTGAGTCTTACAAGATGAACAGAAGACAGCTAAGTGAGGAGTGGAAGGAAGGCTGTTTTGACCAAGCAGAACCATAAAGCTGACAGAGTGGTGGACCAGGAGCCACGTCCCAGTGATCACATTTATTAGCCATCCACCCTCTCCATGCCCCTACCTCCCCATCTGTGAAAAGGTTATATAACATCATCAGTGTGTATGTGTCTTCTAGACTGTAAAGTGCTGCACACAGGGAGAGGGAGGTTGGTATCATTGTTACCTTTTGACTGGGAAACGTTGAGAAATCCAAAACCAGTGCAGCACGGGTCCGCGTCACACCGCCGCTCACACTCAAAGAACCTGGAGCAAGAGGAGACAGAAGGCTGACGGTTCTGGCTGCTGGTCTGGGACCCTACTGGGTTGGCTGAATTGGAGACATTGTTACTTTCAGGGCCTTTCTTTATGACTACCTAATTTAGGGGTGCTTTGCTCAATTTGAATGGATGGATTTCATCGCTTTGAGGTTCTTTCTGAAAACAAAATCCTACTCTCCTCTCAGGAATCTCATATGCCATCCTTCCTTCCCTCGCTTATTCGTCAAGCACATAGTCTGTGCCCATTGTGCACCAGGCTCCAAGCCAAGCCCACCCAGGATCCTGAACATGTTCCTGCCATCCTTCTGGATCAGGAGGAAGTCTCAGTGTGGACTCTGGGAAAACGAAGAAACAGTAGAGAAGGTGCCTCCAGGACAGGCGAGTCCATGGCTTACATACAGCACAGCCCAGCAGATGTCTGCTGAATTTACAGAGCTGAAATTTGTTTCCCCTTGGCTTCCTCCCTCACTCGCTCAGCCACACAGGCTAATCACGTTCCAGAAACACATTATTTTTTCTGGTCAGCAGATCAAGATGTTCGGGACCTACCTTGCTTATCAACTCCATGTGACTACTGAACCCACTCGCAGCTTCTAGGACCAAGCCTGGCAGGAGGGTCTTAAGAGGTCCTGAACCAATGCTCCTGGGCTCAGTTCTAAGCTCTCCCTCCCCTGACCCTGGGTCCCATTCTGATCACTCATTCGTGGCTCCTGAAAGCTTGCTCAACCTCTCAGCCCTTTTTGGAGTGGGGTCTGAGCCTTGTTCTTGCCATTCTACTTCTTATCTTAGTAACCCCTGAACCCAAACCATGTGCCATCTGCAGGGCAGCTTACCCATTAGAAATGGACTTTTCAGACATGGGCACTTTGCTTCTGATGGAAATCCCTGTCAGTTTTTGGAACGGCAGACGAGTGTAAAAGTTCTTCACTTTATCTTTCAGTATAACTACAAAGACGAAGAAAAAATTATTTTACTTAGAGACAGATTTTTTTGTATCCATGAAAATATGAGGACAAAGGAGTAATAACTAGATTGAAAGCTTCCAGGTAAAAATGGCTGACTACAATTATGTATTCACCCTCTGCCCCCTACCCAAACTTCAATCAAATAATAGTAAAGGGATGATTTTAAAGCCATAAACCCACAAGGATAGAGAGAACAGGACAAGAGATACAACAACAAAATTTTGAAACCATGAGTTTGAGTTAAAATGACTTAAGACACCCAAGAAAGTTGAGTCCTCAAACTTCCTGTAGGAAGAACCAAGATGGAGCCCAACATAACTTGTGGAATCCCAAAGGATTTAAGTATCTGCAGCACTGGAGGTGTAGATGGGCTAAGAATGGAAGGATGGGCTGAAAATCTCTTTAAGATGCTCTCCTTTGTTTTCCACACCTGACAACTGCCCCCTTCCCACCACAGAAGGGCATGGAAGATTTATTCTCTTGAGGACAAAAGGGTCTCTGGACGGGGGTGCACCAGGTAGAATTAATGACACAGGTACCATATTGAAACCAGGAGGTTATTTCAAGTTGGTCTACATATTGAATATTGAGATTTCCCCAGCTTTCAAACCTTATTTGGTGCCCAAACCACTAGTAATCAGGCTTATAGCCCCCAGGCCAGATATGGCAAGAGATTTCTCTGGGGGAAGGGCCTAAAAACACTGACATGAGGGATTGGCCCAACAGGATTATCCTACAGAAAAATCTAAAGTCAACAAGTCCCTTCATATATTCAGAGCTTCCCAATCACCTTTTTGGCCCCTGTCTTATATCTGAGTGGAAAACCAAAGGTCACTGGACATCTGAGAAAGGCTACCGACAAAAAGGGAGAGAGGACGGTAAATGAGGGGACAGCACCTGGGAGGAAATGGAGACCACTATGCAGGGTAATAGTATCATTAGTGTCCTCGGAGAGAAAAATCAACCCAACTGCTATCTTGTTGAAGCTACCACAGTTTGGATTTTTGGTAATATACTGTGCCAAATGCAATTCTAACTGATTAAAGTGGCTCGCTCTGAGGAGTGGGATTACAGAGCAGAATGATTGTCTGTCATCAACTCGATGCATTTCTGAATTGCTTCACATCTTTACAAGGAGCGTGCAAAAGTTTATTTTAAAAAGAAGAAGAAATTAATCTGTGTATTTCTGAAGCAGCAGAGCCAGCAGCCCATTGGAAGCACAGTTTGTGCAATTGCAACCAAGTGCTCACCTTTCTTCTGGAACAGCATCTTTGGCCTGTGCGGCAGGATCACTCTACAGCCCTTGGGACTGGTCTCCATGACATCATCACACACCTGGGCCTCTGGGTAGAGGGTGCAGGTGAAGTACAAGGGTGTGCTGTCTATAATCTCTGCCAGTTGACAGAAAGAAGCTTCCTGGACACAGCCTACAGGCAAGAGAGCATTTGGATTTCAATCCTTAGGAGACCTACAGAAGATAGTTACCTCTACAGGATCCTCTTGAAGAAATGCCCAGTCAAGATTCTTCCAGGGCAGTTGAGTCTGTCCAGTCTGGAAGGTGCAAGAAAACTGGGGCTCTGCTAGTTGGGGAGAGGGGCATACATGGAAAAGTGAATCCATATGGCCCTGACTAAAGGCAGAGCCTAAGATGTTTGAGGGGAGAACCTCAAACTCAGCAATATAGGAGAAGGGTGGGTAGAATTCCATTGAATCTACCCATGACCATCTCAGAGGCCTTTGGGATCTACAGACCAGAGGCCACAGGATTGTGAACATTGTGAATAATCTTCCCTGCCCCCATTCCCATGTCAGTCTTTGGTACTGGTGTGCGAAAGCTCCCTGAGGGCTGGCATCATAGTTGATTCATTTTTGTTTTTGTTTTTTCACATCCAAAATCAAACACTAGGCCTAGAACATAGCAAATGTTCAATAACTGCCTGCTGAGAAAAAGATGGATGGATGGATGGATGGACGGATGGATGGACGGACAGACGGATGGACGTATGGATGCATGGATGATGGATGGGTGGGTGGATGGATGCATGGACGAATGGATGCATGGATGGATGGATGATGGGTGGATGGATGGATGGATGGATAGGTAAATGGATGGATGGGTGGGTGGGTAGATGATGGATGGATGCATGGATGCATGGATGCATAGACGGATGATGAGTAGATGGATGATGAGTGGATGGATGGATGCATGGATAGATGCAAAGTGGGATGAGTGGGTGGATGGGTGCATGGATGCATGGATGAATGGATGGATGGATGGTTGGATGGATGGATGATGGGTGGATGGATGGATGGACGACAGATAGGTCTGGGAGCAGAGTAAGATCAACTACATTTTAAGCTTCTTGAAGTTCAGGGTTATGTCCTATATTTCTTCTGTATCACCCATGGTGCTAATACTATAGTGATCCTTGAGTTATGCCATTGAGTTCAATCCTATCTGTTTCTCAATAGTTGTTAAGTTAGGACTGTAATGCCTGACCACAGGGCCTAGAAGAAGAATGATGTGGTATATGGATACTTACGAGAGAGGCACCACAGGTTTGCTTGCTGGGGTGAAAAGAGGTGTTTGAAAAGCCAGTGCTGCTGGCTGGGCAGGCTTCGGTTTCCACTGACAATGATCTGGTTAAGGTCCACAGGGGAGAAAAGCTCTGCTACCAAATCTGAAAAAGAAAGAAAAAGTCAACTCCCTGCACCTTTATCTGGACAGTGAACAGAAGAGAGAGAGAAATGGCTGCTCTTATTGGCTTCCCTGAGTTTGTCTCAAACACTCAGAATAACTGCAGTAACCTAAAGCAGACAGGAAATTCCTGGCTGTGTTTGGAAGCAGAGAGGCCGTTCTTGGGGGTGCTGAGCAGCACAGTTGAGTAAACAGGCACGTGGAGAAGCCACAAGGCCTGACTGGGCGCTGCAGTCTAAAGTGCCTTCTCCTGCAGCACATGAAGCTTCTACTAGAGAATTTCTGAAGGTGCAGAGGGACACCCACTGCCCAGGGGAGTCTGGACAAGTGTGAGTACTGAGCCTAGTTTCAGATCTCTGACTGGGACCTGCAATGTGACAGGCAACACAGGAAGAGAGATGGAATGGGACGAATTTTAGTGAATGCTTGCTAAGAACCAGGCTCTGTGCTAGGATCCTAATAACTACTCTCCCTTAATAACAACTACCAAGTTTTGAGCCCTTACTCTGTGCCACTGCATTTACGTAGTTACTTCCTCGAATTCTCACAATTGCCCTAGCACATGGATACTGCTAGAACTCTTATTTACAGAAGAAGAAACTGAGGCTCAGAGGAGATGACCCACTTAGAGGTGCACATGCTGATAGAGGCAGAACTGGGATTGGAACCCCGCTCCCCTGACACGAGAAGCCACACTCAAAACCAGGACTCAGTCCTCGAATCCCCACGTCAACTCTAGACATGCAGAATGAACTCCTGCCTACCAACAGCTACACTGGGGGTTGAGCCCCATTGTCAGTGGTCTGTGCACATTATCTCATTTGATCATCAAAAAACTCTGGGGTGGGGAAGGAAACCACCATATTTTGGGGCATCTGTTAAGTGCCAGGTGTTCTACCTGGTGTGTTATCCAATGGGATAAGAGGAAGGCAAGATCAGTTTCACTCTAAACAAGAGGAATTTGAGGCTCTGAGCAGGTAAACAAATTACTCAGAGCCATGCGGTCAGTAGAGAGTAAGGGCATAAAAGTGCTCCAGCCCCATTCTAGCTGCTTTGCAGCATGGTGGTTGTCTCCTTGTGCCTCCCTCCAGTCAGGACGCTGTAGGCTCTGGAGGTAGAGAGGGCTCTGGCATCACCTTCTGTCCCTATTAAAGGGTGGACTCATGTCTCCCAGGAAGTGCAATGACTCTTTTTCAAAAGACTCTCATAGATATGTCATTCTTTAAACAATTCCAGAATATTTCAATTGATCTTACACTCGTCAAGATTTACATAAGTGGAGGCACTGATTACAATCAGTGGAACCTCGCTCTTTAATTGTTGGTTTTATGGGTTTGGTTTTGTTGTTGTTGTTGTTTTCTGTTTTCATTATTATAGCTGTTGTTTTGCCTTCCAGCAGCAGTGGTGACTTTGCAATGATTTTGCCTCACTTTCTGTACCAACTGCCCAGTTGAGGAGCTGCCATATTTATGAGATGGATAATTGGGGTTAGAAGCTTGGAGGCAAATCTGTACTACAGAACAGAAGGATGTTAATGGGTTGATTCATTGATTAAACCCCCGGCACCACCATCTTGTCTCCACAGCCAGGCATCCAGGTGTGCGGACAGCTTTTCAAGTCTGTACCTGTTTCTGCTGGAGATGCTGGCCTTGGTGCCATGTGTCTTCTACATCCCACAGACTCAGATCGAGACCCCATGTCAGAATCTAGAAGGGAAAGGAGGAGAGTCATTCTAATGTTTAGAGGAGGCATTCCTTTGGTCAATAAAAAGGTAATGGCAATGTGGGACATTCTCAAGGTCCACAGCCAGGTCCCTCAGACAAGATCTGGAACAAATCCAGTGGTATAGGTCTGCACACCTTGGCCTTTTGAGGAACATCAGTCAACCTCTGGTTAACTGAACTATTACCGTCCCTGATATTGAAATTATTTACGTTGCAAAGCAGTTTAGAGCTAACAAAATATGTTCATACATACTGGTCCTCAAAACACCTATGAAGGTAGGCAGTAAGATTTCCACATTACTGCTGAGAAGACTGAGACTCGAGAGGTGAAATCATTTATTGCACACCCTCAGGAGGTAAGTTACCAAAACTAAACCAGTTGCCATTGAGTCAATTCAAACTCATTGTGACCCCATATATAGATGAATTGGAATTTGAAAAAAATAAAATAAAATCTCCACGTTGGTAACAGGCCTTTCATAAAAGCTGAGTGAACCTATGGGGAGGAGACTACGGGGACAGTGTCTGGGTCTCACCCCCAGCACTTCCTGGCTAAATGTCCTCTGGGGCACTGCACTCAACTTCTCCAAGTCTCATTTTCCTTATCTGCAAAATGAACAAATGTCACCCCATCTATATATCTGCTTTATAAACCAAAAAAACCCATTGCCATCAAGTTGATTCCTACTCATAGCGACCCTATAGGACGGAGTAGAACTTCCCCATAGGGTTTCCAAGGAGCGGCTGGTGGATTCGAACTGCTGACCTTTTGGTTAGCAGCCATAGCTGTTAACCACTGCGCCACCAAGGTTCCTATCTAGTTTACAGATATGAATAAATGAGAAAAGAAGAGTATAATCTCATTATACAACTTTAAAAACTCCCTCCTCCTTACCAACACCACATTAATTAGCACTTACTGTGCTCCAGGTGTTCTGAGCACTGTACCTGCATTGCCTTACCAACTCTTACACAGCTCTACGAATAAGAACTATTTCTCGTCCCTATTTTACCCATGGAGACTCTAAGGCTCAGAGGGGCTAAGAGATGTGCTCAAGGTCACACAGGTGTTAAGTGACAGAACCATAATTCGTATCAGTCACTCCAAGTCCGTACTCTTTGTACTCTGATCTTTTCCACTGTTTTAGTTTACAGGTGTAGAAACAGCTCAAGGAGATGAATGAGGAGGGATCGTGGGAAGAGGAGGGAAGTGCTGGGGGAACTGAGGACCTTACCACATGCTTCTAACCCAGCTCTTATCACCTGAAATATACCTGCCCACTCCCTTGTCTGCCTCCCTCACAAGACTGGGGTTATTGAAAAGTTAGGGTTGTGCTTTATGCATCTCTGTCTCCCAAATGCCTCCCACAGTCCCTGGCTCTGGGTGGCCCTTGGCCACTGTTCGTAAACTCAAAAGAGGACAGGAAAGCAGAGAAAGGAAAAAAAAAAACAAACTGAACCTCTTGCCATTGAGTCGATTCCAACTCATAGTGACCCTATAGGGCAGAGGAGAACTGCCCCATAGGGTTTCCAAGGGGCAGTTGATGGATTCGAACTGCCAACATTTTGGTTAGCAGCCGAGCTCTTAATCACTGCACCACCAGGGCTCACTGCATCACCAGGGAAAGCAGAAAGGAGGTGCCAAATGTGGACCTGAGCCCCCACTTCGCCCCAACCTGTTCCATGCGCCCAAGCAGGAGCCCATGACATCACCGGCCTGGGGCCTGTCCCATCAGCCCAAGCCTTGGGAGAGAGGCAGATGGGCCAAGCCCCTTGGAGAAATGCCTCCTGCTCATATGCAAAGGTCTCAGAGCTCCCATCTCGAAAACAAGGGCAGCTTGTGTTCAGGGAACTTTATCTCAAGGGACCCAGTGCTTCCTTCCTGGGTCCTTTCGCGGGTTTCCAGACTTGTCATTTTTCCTTTAGACTTTGCTATTTTATCAGATGAGGAGTTGAGGCCCTTCCCTGTCACACAGAGCATCCACCTGGGAAGGAAACCTCTCCACTTTTCTCTGCGGGCAGCAGAGCGCCCTGTGAGAAGTGGGCACAGACAACCTCAGGCAATCCGTGTCCTGCCCTCCCCCCACCTCCGCCAGGGAGCTTACCTTTCCAGAGATAAACCCGCTGGAAACTGGAAAACGTGTCCTGTGTTCGGTCCAGGGGCGTCAGACCTGCAACGGTGGAAGATGGCTGTCTTTCTGAGCTTGAGTATTCTTGCTCTCACTGCGTACCGACATGACCACCGACTGCCTCATTCCCTCCCCCAACCCCCACACTGGCCCTTCTGGATCTGAGACCTCTGTTTCCTGAACAAGGTGCAAATCCAGAAGCCTCTAGAGGCCTTCTTCCTGTTCTCAGTTACAAAACCACAGCTGTTCAAACCCCCGGTGTCTTGATCAGGGTACCAAAGGGACTCTGAGCTGCCATCAGCCTGTGACACAGGAGGGTCATGTAAGGAGCTTAAAGAAAACAAAGCTTATAAGACACTCGAGGGCTGTGTTAGTTTTACATGTCGCTTAACTGCTCTGAGACTCTTGCCTCATTGGCAAATGGGGATGGGAACTGTGAGGATGGCAATCATGTGTATAATAACCCGTCTAGTGTAATCCTCAATATCTGGTACGCACCCAATAATCGGTAGTGACTATTATTTAATTACTAGTATTATTAAATTTCCCATTCTGCCAAACTATACTCCCCTGGACACCACCCTGGATAAGGCTGGCTCTGCCACACCATTTCTTGATGGTCAGGGCTGCCTCTTTTGCCCCTGAGCATCCCTAAGTACCTACGAGTTCCCCTCCCAATATAAAAAGCTGAGAAAACACACTCCAGGAAAGAGCTGCCTGACAACTTGAGACATCAAGAAATGGTCGGATTTTGCTCTTAATTTTAATGAAGAGTCATTTATTGAGCCATGACCCTTTATCCAATGCTATAAGGAAAACCTTCCGTACGTTAACTTCAACCTCACGGCTGTACTATAAGGTAAAGTAGGCATTTTGGTCCCCAATTTCCATGTGAAGAAATCAAAGTCCAGAGAGAGAGGTTAATGCCAGAATACAAAGCCCACCTGTGTGGCTCCATATCTCATGCTTTTAACCACCTCACCAAAGGCAGGATAATATGTTTTAAAATTATGTCCATCCGATATGGTCAGAATGTCAAAGTTTCTTGTGTTTAAAGAGGTGTCCACTCAACTACCTGGAAAACTCAGGTATCAAAGTGATGCCCCCCACCCCGAAGGCTGACCATGCTCTGTGCCACGAGGTGACCTAAAAACACTGAGCTGCGCTGCCGCTGGTTTTGCGTCTGACGTGGGAATAAACAAGGAGACCAGAACTTCGCAGACTGCCCAGTATTGGAGAACACATTTCCTTAAGGGACCCACTTGTAATTTTCCCATAGCCTTCTTCAGGGGGTAGAGGCATTTATTAAAAAGTTAAGGAAGTGAAAATCTAAGCTCTCTGGGGGACCCAGGACTTGGATCTCTGAAAGTTTGGGACTTGTTCTACACACTACGGAGGAGACCATACCAACGCAGAGCAGGGGGCCACCTGCTCAGTCCGTGTGCCATTTTTACTGTCTCCTCATGATACCAACATTTGCTTACTATGAAATTCAGGCTATGGGGCTTTGGACCTTTTCATGAGGGAAATCACTGGATTTATTTAAATTTTTTTATACCCAAACCTATTTGGTATACTGACACTTTCAAACTGTGTGTGTGTGTGTGTGTGTGTAAAATGTACGTAGATATATATTTTTGGTAATACCAAAAGATTGGCAGTTTGAACCCATCCAGCATCTCCATGGGAGAAAAGACCTGGCAGTCTGCTCCCCTAAAGATCACAGCCTAGGAGATCCTGTCAGGCAGTTCTACTCTATCACATGCAGTCGCTATGAGTCGAATACTGACTTGATGGAACCTAACAATGACAACAGATACTTTAGGCCACGTCTTCTGCATTCTGAATCTTACTTAGCCCGTAAGAAGTTTGTAAAATGGTATCTTGTCTCTAGGGTTTTTTATTGCCTTGAAATTGAAGACCAAAACCAGTTGCATTTGAGAAAGCGTTTACCTGGGAATAGTGCTGAGCATTTCGGTCAGGGCCTTCAGCAAATATTAGTTCACATTTCCATACTGACTCCTTCCTAAGAGCAATAACCCTTGGCAGAATTCCAAGAGGGGGGCCTTCAGCAGCTCCCATTTTTGATGGGGTGTAGCTTTCATGTTGCCCTCATCACCTTCTTCTTTGCTGGTTTGTGTGTCCTGCTTTACATAGAGCGGAAAGTCCTACCTGCCCCCAGCACCCAAAGAAAGCGGTGCTCTGCACAAGTGCAAGCTCCCAGAGGCAACATCAGGCCCTGAACTCGCTGAACGGTGATAGACAGGACAAGGTCCCCTTATGCACTTTTGGTCAGGCTCAAGGAAATGGAGCTCTGTGTTTCCAGAGTGGGAATCATGATGTCTTAACTTCATCCTGGGTTTCTGTCCATTTCAATACAATTCAGTCCAATGGAATTCAGTTAAATTCAGCGAATGTATGTTGAGGACCTTTCGCAGGTCTGGAAGCTCATCTGATCAGTATCTACAGAGACTGTTGTCTCCTGGGAAGCATCTTTGTAAATAATTCCACCAATAGTTTTTGTTATCAGAATGATTACCTTCTCTCCAACGGAAGGCAAAGAAGACACTTTGAGTAAAAGTGATGACATTGACCTTATCCTCATCACCTCCCATCCCTATCCCCTCACCCAAACTCACCTCCTCCTATGCGTTCTGATGGTACCACCTTCTTCCCCGGTACCCCTCTCAGAGTCATCCTTGGCTCCTCCCCCTCCATCAGTTTCCACATCCAACCAGGCAATTTCCTACACGGTTCTTAAACCCACCCACTCCTCTCCAAACTACACTCTTAGCTCAGGCCCTCCCACTTCTTCTAACATCCTTAGCCTTCTAACTGCTCCCCTGCCTGCGGTCCTGGCTCCCTTCCAGCCCTCGGCCATACAGCCTGGAGAAGTTCTTCCTGAAATGTAAACCTCCCTCCAGTCCTGCAATAGCTACAATGGGTCTCAGAGCTAGTGCCTTGCCATATGGTTCTTGCCAGTCTGTGCAGCTTCGCCCCAGCTCTGCCCCCAAGGTGCCCGTCCTCCCAGACATCTCAAGATGCTTGCTTTCAGGCTTCTGCATCATCATCACACACGTTTCGTTCCCTCTGCCTAGAATCCTTCCCCCTTTCACTTGGCCAATCCCTACCCATTCTTTAAGAATCAGGTTCTGCACCACCTCCTTCTGGAAGTCCTCCTTGACCCCTCTGCTGGATCTGATGCCCCACCTCTGGGTTCGCCCAGCACCCTACAAACACCTGTCTTTGATCTCACACCTGATAGTGATTGTCCAACTCCTCCAATGAACTATGAGCTTCCTGCGTCTGGGACTGGACCTCATTCTTCTTCATGTCATCCACGCCTAGCACAATCCCTGGCACGGTATGGGTGTCAGTACATAAATGAATGCAAGAATGAATGAATGAAGGGGTAATAATCAATGCTACTCAGAGCAAGACAAATTAACATAGCGCCTCATCCTCCCAAGCATAAGAAGGCTGACCACCGAATTAGGCTTCCTAACGCACCATTCTGTTCATGCACTCCTTTGCCCAGAACTTCCCGAGCACCATATTGCTGGTTATGAGAGGGTCCGTAGAGTTAAAGCAAAAGTGTTCCTCCTCTTCCTTGCTAAAAGATCTTTTAAGGTAGAACCATTTGGACTGCCTGGACATCTCTTCCATCCCTTCCACCACAGCTGAGTGAGAATATCCCTGCTACACAAACTGCCTTCCAGACTCCGACGCCTTGAAATCAAGGCTGCAGGAACACAAGCTTAGCACATCGGAAGGCATGGTGTGAAGCTGATTCTTCAGGAGCTTGTGTGCAGAGCTTTGGGCATGCGGGCTACCATTCATCTACACCCTCAGAGTGGTCAGGACGTCAAATGTGAAAACATACTCCAGGGGGGGTGGAGCAGCACTGAAAACTGCTGTCCAGAAGCCCCACCCTCAGACAGGGCGCCCTCTGTCCCTAATTAATACCAGGGGCTTTGCTAATTAGCATAGTGAATGCTGGAAACGTACAATTAGTGGTGAAATTCGTAGTGCTCAAGACATGTGGTTTGGCTAGAACTGCTGAGGACCACCCCTCCCCTGCAGGAAGAGAGGGGAGAAGTCCGTAGTCCAATAGCCCTGGGTGCCCTGAGCTGGGTTCCGGAGTAAGCCCGCGACTAGTCACTGACATACAGGGTCCTTGGTCATTGGATTTTGACCAGAAGGTGAGTTGCATTCTGCTTTGAGAGTATTATTGTGTGTGTCTCAAATGATCCTTTCAAATAAGGTGAGAGAGGAACAGGCCTGGGTCTTCCCTGAGTTCACAGAGCAGGCTGCGGAGTGGCTTCTGAACCTGTTTGCTAATCACTGCCTGTGTGTGTGGCAGAATTCAGTCTCAGGCTTGCTTTAGTTACAATCCGGCAGGGAATTGTCAGCGGAGAGGTCCCCAATCATCAGAGATTGCCATTACTTAGAAAAACCAGGCAATCTAGAACAGCCAAATTGGTTTAAGTAGGTTCAAAACAGCTATTCCGGCTGTTAGAGGTAATTGTCATTAAAATCTCAGAAAAGGCCCTCTTTCCGGTCAGGCGGGACCTGACACCCGTGGCTTGGAGGTATGACACGAGGATGAGACAGTGTCCTGAGGTTCCGCCTGGCAAAGGGTGTCCTGGGGCCCAGCCTCAGGGGAACGAGGCCTGGCCAGCTGTGCCTGCACAACGGTATTCACCCCGGGAGGCTATCGGTTTACCTCTCTCCTGCTCTGGACAGTGAGCTTCCTTTACAGGGGCCAGATATTAGGAGGTCCTCCTTTCCACCTCCCAGCTCACTGCCTGGCACAAAGCTAGAGCTGAATAAAAGATCGTGGAGGAAATGGAATAGAGCTGTGCTTTACGAGCTAGTGACCTTGGGCAAATTACTTAACCTCTCTGAACCTCAGTCCTCTCCTTGGTAATGAAGAAAATACCATTCGTCTTCAGGACTTAGAGAAGTAATTGAGGTAACATATGCAAAATGAAGAAGATGCTGCCCATTTCCCATTCAGGCCTCCAAATGGCTGCCTGTTTCCCATTCAGCCTTCAATTGTCAGTACCTGCACCTGTACCTGAAGCTTTTTTCTAGGACCTGCAGGAAGCCTTCCACTGCCTGAGCCATGGTGGAGGGCTGGATGCATGAGGAGTCAGCCACGCTTCCAGCAATCCTCAACCAAGCAGTCTTGAGAGTTGGTGTATCAATACCCCAGTTCCTTTGCCCCTCTGATGGGATCATTCTAACGTGTGTGTTTGTATTGCATGGATTCCCAGATTCCTCATGGGACTAAAGTCTAGTCATCCCCTCATGCAACAGGCTTAAGAGTCCACCTTTCATTGGTTGTCTCCTCTCTTCTCTATCATTTCCCCCATGTCTGTAGTTACATTCCCTGGCCTTCCTAAATAAACTACATGCCCCAATTCTTGTCTCAGGGTCTGCTTCTGGGAGATCCCAAACTAAGACACAAAGCACAGAGCCAAGTGCATGGTCAGCACATAATCCATGACAGCTATCAAAAATAATTCCTATGATCATTTTACAATGGACCATCCTATTTTTAGATACTCATCAGGCATCTAACTCCAGGTACATCTGGTTACAATGAGTTCATAGACGCATTGTAAGTTTCTCCACCTAGCATGCCAGGATAATGACAATCACTGATACAAAACAGCCTCCTCTACAGGGAACGCCAGGCATCAGATTGAGCCTCACAGTTGCTCAACAATTTTAAAACTTTTGGATTCAGAACAAACCCAGGAGTATTTCTGCCAAGGCCTCCCCCGACCCCCATCAAATTTTAAGTCCCTACAGACATTAGGGGACACTTAATCTGCCTGCTTTTATTCATTTGCACTTCAAGACATTGTCAGAAATGAGCCCTGTGCAATTCCAGAGCTTCCTAAACCCTTCTTCTTACGAATAGGAAGGTCGATGCAGCCAACCCCAAATCGTGGAAAACTTCCAGTGCCCACTGGAAATTTGGGGGACACAGAAGTGGATTTCTCTCAAGAACATTCATCAGCCCGGACACAAAGGACAAACAGAAACCTGATATTCTCAGCCATCACGCGTGACGACAGGAAAGTGAAATGTCATGGAAAGCACTATCCCTTCAAACTGGATACAATGGCCTCCAGGTACTTAGGGGGTTTTGTACCTTCACAGTACTGGATGAGCTGATCAGCGAGAGCAGATGTCCAGGTCCAGCACTCCTACTGAGCATCTCTATTGGATGCAGAGTTTTGGGGCCAGGGACTAGGGATTCAGGAAGGAATGCCTTATACTATAGTCTGTAGAGCACATTAGCACTTCATTCTATCGTATATAGAAGTGTGCCCCATTTTACTGATGGAAACACTGAGGCTTTGGGTTTAGTGCCTTGAACAAGATCACAAAGCTGGAGACAGAAGCAGGACTCAATTCTAGGTATTTAAAACCCAAACCATTATTCCATGACCTCTAGCATCTACCTAGTGCTATTTATTCTAGACAGCATTCCTAGTTCACATGCATTTCTCCTTTAATGCCCGCCCCCGCCCCCGAGGAGGCAGAAGTCAACATTATTCTCATTTTATAATTCAGAAGACTAAGGCCCAGAAAGGCCATACAATAAGTAAGCATTCGCATGGGGATTTGAATTCTGGAGTCTGATTCCAGAGTCTACATTGTAATAAAGACCATCTAGCCAGTTGTTCAATGGGAAGGAAAAGAATGACCCTCAACCAACTTTAGGAGGGATAGAGTTTGTCCTTATTGTTTCTAGCCCCTTTCTGTGTTTTTTCAACCATTCTATGGGCTCCTCTTCTGTTTTTCAGAGCCCTGGAATCTTCACTCCTCTTTGTTCCCATCAACACCTGCTCTTGGGAAAGGGTGGAAAGGCGATCTAATAGCTAGTCACACTTTAGTATAAATTTAAAGCACTACCTTTTTTTCCAGGGGTTAATTGTATGTAAAGCCTAGTTTGTTATTGTGGAAAGGAAGATAGTGTGTCTTACTGTTCCCAATTGGAGGTGACCTCTTGATCACTCTGTGTATGAACCAAAAACCCCATTGAGTCGATTCCGACTCATAGTGACCCTATTAGGACCGAGTAGAACTGCCCCATAGAGTTTCCAAGGAGCTGCTGGTGTATTTGAACTGCCGACCCTTTGGTTAGCAGCCACAGCTCTTAACCACTACGCCACCTCTGTGTACAAGGCAACCTCTAATTGAGGCCATCATGAGTAGACCTCAGTCTACTGAAATCTCCATCATGAGGCACCCTTCTGAAAGCCTTGCCCTTACCCCAAAATCCACTCACTCACACACACACACACACACACACACACACAAAATACTGAAAAACAAACACACTTCCAAAATCTTTTGGTAATCATTCCTTCTCAGGGAGGCAGACAAGGGCACATTCTTATTTCTTGGGCACAGACCAAGCACATGCTCTGTGTTAAGCAACGCACTCTGGATTTATTGCCCAGGAATATATCTTACGTCCTTCTTGAAATGTCTGCTTTCACTCTGGACTACCTCTTGGAATAATGAATACCATATGTTTACTACCCGTGATATAAATAAGCTATTTGGTTTTATTTACCACAAACGATCTTCACTTAAGCTCCATGGATGTCCACCAAATCCTGAGATACTTTTTCCATGCTTTGGTAAATATGCCCTCAGCAGCTATTATTTATAGTCTCTATTTTCGGGTTGATTCCCGATACTGTGAATCCAGAAATTACTAAGAGACAGTCCAGTCCTTAAGATATTAACAATAAAATGACGAAGTTAAAAAAAAATACAACGATAACAATATCACCTAACATTAATACTCTCCTATGTGTCAGGCACTTTACTAAGGTCTTTATATGTATTTTCGGTGAGTGTTGATATAGAGGGGCAGCTAAGAGCATTAACTTTGGAGCACAATAGCTGGTTTTAGATCCTAGCCCTTCTACATATAAGGTATGAGACCTTGGGAAGTTACATAACCGCTCTCTCCCTTGGCTGTAAAATGGGGATAATGATAATAATAGCACCTCCCTGAAAGCATTGTATTGAGAATTAATGAGTTAATGCAGGTCAAGCCTTAGAGCAACGCTTGGCTCAGTGAACACTGTGTAAGACAATTAGCTTGCTGTGGTTCTTGCTATTGTTTTAATTGATCTTCACAGCAACGCTGTGAGGTGAGCACTGTCATTATCCCCAACTAGGCCTGAAGAGATCTGTCAGCTTACTCAAGATCACACAACTGGTGTCCAAAGCTGGGATCGGACACCGCAGGCAGACTCTCAACCAGACACAGTTCCAGTAAGAAAGCTCAGAGAGTGAGGGGAGCCCACACGGGAGGGAGGGAGCAGTAGGCTCTGCAGGGGTAGTCAGGGAGGGCTCCTGGAAGCCTGAGGGCTGCAGTGCATTGAGATGTGTGTCTCAGAAGCTCCTTGGTGGGGGGCGGGGGGGAAGGAGTCTCTGTCAGCCCTTGGGGAGCCACGTCCCTAGAGACAGGAAGCCCCAAGAGTTCCCACCAAGACTGGCTCCTCTGGCCCCCTCATCACAGCTGCTCAGCCCAGGGCTTTGAATTGGTTTGTTCTGGTTCAATCCCCTGCTGAGAATTTATACATAAGAATGTATATGTAAGAATCACCTGGGGATCTCATTAAAATGTATCTGCCATCTATAACCCAACTCATGGCGACCCAAAGCACAGCAGAACAGAACGATGCCCAGTCCTATGCCATCCCCACGATCAGTTTCGGATCAGACCATTGTGATGCATAGGGCTTTCATGGGCTGACTTTTGGAAGTAGAGCACCAGACCTTTCTTCCCTAACTGTCTTGGTCTGGAAGCTCCGTTGAAAGCTGTTCAGCATCATAGCAAGAAAGAAGCCTCCACGCTCGTTCAGAAGGAGGATGAGAAGCACAAGGAGCAGAGCCAGGCATCCCAGCCAAGTCCAGACTAGGTCAGCCAGCTGCCAGCCAACCCCCAGATGTGAGACTGATCTCTGCTGAGGTCAGCAGAGCTGCCCAGTGGAGCCAGCCTTCCACCAGCCGGCCTGCAGCCTGTGAGCTAAATCAACGTTCTTGTTGAATGCAGCTGAGATGCTGTGGTTGTTTTTTAATGCAACATTATTTGTACAGTGTTCTTCTCGGATGTATAAATCCCTCAGCATACAGAAGGAGCTCATAAGACAGCAGAAGACCTTGCCCATGAAGGAACACGGGCAGAGTGCAGAGACTTACTCTGGATGAACTCCTGGCCTCCCAGACGCAAGGTCACTTGGCGGCTCCCCTGGTCATAGGTCACACCAGGGCACGTAGTGTTAGTAGCCTGGGCTTCAGGGGCATCCCTCCAGTCTTTGACACTGCAAAGCAGGATGCTGGGGGAACTCAGCAACCCACAGATGATGGGGCCTGCAGAGTGATAAGAGGCAGGAGAGGTCAATGTGATGGGGAATTAGCAGGGACCTTTCAGAAATT
The DNA here is from genome assembly GCF_000243295.1 of Trichechus manatus latirostris. Lineage (NCBI taxonomy): Eukaryota > Metazoa > Chordata > Mammalia > Sirenia > Trichechidae > Trichechus > Trichechus manatus. The sequence continues at coordinate 19,665,440 of NW_004443958.1, read as the reverse complement.
CCCCCTCTGTGCCCTGAAGAGCCTGTAAGATGGGGACAGGCAACAATACCTTGGGAGGTAGACAGGGACACTGGAACTCAAGAGCCTGGTTCCAGTTGGGTTATTCTTTCTTTTTTTTTTTTAATTGTGCTTTAGGTGAAAGTTTACAGCTCAGGTTAATTTCTCATTCAAAAATTCATACACCTTTTTTTGTGACATTGGTTGCAATCCCCACAACATAAGAGTACACTCCCCCTTTCCACCCCCGGTTCCCTGTGTCCATTCATCAGTTCCTGTCCCTTCCTGCCTTCTCATCCCGCTTTTGGACAGGAGTTGCCCTTTGGGTCTCAGATATTTGATTGAACTAAGAAGTATGTCCCTCACGTGTGTTATTTTTTGTTTTATAGGTCTGTGTAATCTTTGTCTGAAAAGCAGGCTTCGGGAATGGTTTCAGCTCCCAGTTAGCAGAGTGTCTGGGGGCCTTAGTTTCAGGGGTTCATAAATGTAGACAGAATTCGAATTCAGTTAGGTTACTCTTACTTGATTGCCCTACAAGTTGTTTTCCAGGAAAATTCCCGAGAGCCGCCACCATGCCCGCTACCCTCGCTTCTCTATTAAAGCTTCCTCTCCATGGGGTCGCCGGCAAAGACACCCCCACCAATCCCACTGCAGATGTTACTGCCTGAATCCTCTGTCACCATTTTCTAGCCCCAACCTACAAAGTGATCTTTTTGAGGCTTCAAGGAGATCAGCAGATTGGGGAGAACGATTTTCCTAGTTGCTGATAAATAGTGGAATGGCAGGCAGGCACCAATTGCCTTGGCAATTCCCAGGCCGAGCCATGGAGCACGAGAGTAGCAGAGGTTACAGTGAGGGCCTGGTGAGGGCTCAGAGGATCTCGTGGTCTGCCTGTCTCTCAAGCCAAATAAACACCCAGAATAACGGAATTAAACAATAAACCAAACCAAACCCAACCCATTGTCGTCAAGTCGATTCCGACTCAAAACGACCCTGTAGAACAGAGTAGAACTGACCTATAGGGTTTCCAAGGAGCACCTGGTGGATTTGAACTGCCGACCTTTTGGTTAGCAGCTGTAGCTCTTAACCACTATGCCGCCAGGGTTTTCACAACTAAACAATTAAACAATAGACAGGGTGTATTTTTTCTTCTGCACTCAGGCCTTTGAAGAGAAACCCATGGGGCTTTCTTCTTTAGTGCTAAAGTCCCTGAGTGATGCAAATGGTTGACGTGCTCGGCTGCTAAATGAAAGGTTTGGAGATTCAACCCCACCCAGAGGTCCCTCGTAAGAAAGGCCTGGCAATCTACTTCTGAAAGGTTACAGCCTTGAAAACCCTATGGAGCACAGTTCTATTCTGACATACACTATGAATCAGAGTCAACCTGACGGCAACTGGTTTTTTCAAAGTCTCAATGCAGGCTCTGCGTGCTGGGGGAAGGGGCTTGGGCCACGAGAGAAGCCACTTTTCTGATCAGCTCTACTGGCTGCAAGTAGCTTCTGGTGAACCTCCCCCAAGCAAGTCCCTCTGAACTTCATTTCCAAATGGCCTGAAGCAAAATGTAGGTACAGAAGCCGCGTGAATTGTCATTTATGAAATGATCAGTGGAAACTCAGTCATTTAGGGGTTGGGGATGGAGGAGGTTGAAATTTTGTTCAGAGCTGGGAAAAAATTCTCTCTCTCACACACACACACACACACACACACACACACACCAGAAAGCTCAATGACTTTCCAGGCCGAGATAAAAAGACGTAGCAGGACCCTCTTCCTGGTCCGCAGATCCAGCCAAACCTGTTAGAAGTTAACCCTCCGGATGTGCGCATGGGACAAGACTGGGAAAATCATCTGCCTGATGCTTTATGTGTGTCTCAACGAGAGCTCAGCTCTCAGCAGGGCTAGGCGGCAGTTCAGCTCCATCTAACTGCACAGATCACAGGTTATGCTTGAAAGGGAAAGGAAGCTAGCAGCTAGCCAGAAATGTCATGGAAAGAGGGATTGAGTGGTTTTACTTCTCCATGGAATAAAGTAATTCTTCCATATATAATCCTAAGGAAAATGAATCAGCCTTTCCAACTTGAAGTCATATGGTGCGGTGAGTAATCAGACATCTGGGAAACTGTGGTGTCCACAGCAGAGCAAAAGCATTCGGTTCAAAGAAGATGTCCTGGGTTTGAATTAGTGTTTCTAAATATAGGTATACACAAAGACATAGAAACATATGTGTGTATGTATGTGCATTGCATATGCGTGTGTACATACACATGAACACACACTCACTTATCTAAGCGTTAATACGAATCACATCACAGAATCATAAAGAATTAAACCTACAAGGAATGTCAGGAATCAGCTTACTTCAATCTGGGTTCCTGCCCCACCACACCAACCAAACGCCCTCATTTGGGCCACCACTGACTGCTGGGAGCTAACCTCAGCAGTATCACCTAGTCTGAACTCTCAGCAGCCTTCACTGTTGACAGCTTCCTTTGTCTTTCTGCCCTCTCGTCCCTTGGTTCATAAAACAATGTTCTCCTGGGTCTCCTCCTCCCTCTCCGGCTACTCATTCTTTCTTCTTCGCAGATTCTCTCCCTGTCATGTAGGTGTGCCCCAGAGATCGGCCCCGTCCCCTTTTCTTTTCTCACTCTGTACCCTCTTCCTAGGAAATTCCACCGGTAACCATGCCTTCTGATACCACGTCGATGCTGATAATTCACGTACTTACACCTTGGCCTTGTCCCCTCTGGGCTCTGGATCTTTGTCTCCAAAGCTTAGTCCTCATCTGTGGATGTCTCAAAGGCACTTCAATCTTAGCATACCCCAAATTGACTCCTGAACTTCCCATATCTCCCTCTCTCATCACCGAATCTTGCTTCTGATATCTTCCATTACTCTCCAAACCAGTAAACTATCCAACCAGGTGTACAAGTTAGATTCTTGGGAACGATTTTTGACACCTTCCTCTTCCCCAAGCCCCATGTCCAAGTACTACTGATTTTGCCTCTGACAAATACCTTGAATCTTTTCCTTTTTATCCATCTCCATTGCTGTCACCCTAGTCCAAGCTACCAGCCTCTCTTACCTGGAGTACTGTGGTAGTTAGTAACTGATCTCTCTACATGTACTTACTCTAACACCTATCCCATACCTTCTCCACACTCAAGCCGAAGTGCTTATTTCAAATTTCAAATCTGATCATGGCATCCCTTTGTTTAAAACTTTCAACGTCTTCCAGGTGCTCTTAGAATAAACACAAAAGTGTTTAGTGCAAACTACAAGGTTCTGCCTGGTCGAGCCCCTGCCTCCCCTCCAGCCCCTTCTCAAACCAAGGCTCCATCTTGCTCTCCCTACTCCACTGACGCTAGCTTTCTCACCACCCTTTCTCTTTATCATGCACCTGTTGCCACAGGGCCTTTGCATGTGCTGTTCCCTCTTTCTAGAATGATCTTCCCCTCTCTCCTCAACTAGTTACGAACTACGGTATGTGGCATATAGGAAGGGGAGGGGTTTGTCTCTGACTTTGTGTATGTGAATATCACCTTCTTGTGTGTGGTCACCTCAAGTCTGCAGTTTCCTAAAGCAGTCTCCATGTTGTATATCCAGCTTCTGCATCCCTACATGTCCCTGTTCCTCGTCAGTCCCAAGGCCGTGGTGTGGGAGGGCCCTCACTGCCAGCATTACCTCCTTGGACCTGCGCGAGGATGAAGCCATCACAGCACGGATCCCGGTCACATGCAAGAAGACAGAAGAGATGTGCGTCGGTCACATTGGCTCCTGAGGCTGAGAACACGAAGGGGCTGTACATTCCGGAGAGCGTGTTTTGGAAATCAGTTTGTTCAAAGCTTTTCTGACTCATGGTGGTGAGTTGTTGGCCTGGGGATAAAGCAGAAACATTTTTTAAAAGATTGAAAACAGTGCAGAGTTGAACAGAGCTTACAATCTCGTGTGATAGTGGGCCTTCCTTCTGTGTTAGGGCAGTGAGTCGTCTCAGATGAGACACAGTCTGAGCCATGAAACTTCGGATCTGCATGCACATGAAGGGGGAGAAGCCAGACACGGCCCCGCCTAGACCACAGCAGACCTGGACAGACTCCCATCACACCTTTGAGGGGCTGAAGGTAAATGTGGAGAACGGGCATTGTTATTATTTTTATTGTTACCAGCAAATAATTATTGAGCTCAACATTATTGGGTGTAACCATACACATGTGGAAGGCATTGGTGGTTGAGTGGTAGAATTCTCGCCTTCCATGCAGGAGTCCTGGATTCAACTCCCAGCAAATGTACCTCATGCACAGCCACCACCCATCTGTCAGTGGAGGTTTGCGTGTTGCTATGATACTGAACAGGTTTCAGCAGAGCTTCCAAACTAAGATGGACTAGGAAGAAAGACCTAACCACCTACTTCTGAAAATCAGCCAGTGGACAGAATGGAAGCTGGGGCTGAGGGCAAGGAGTGGGTCACTAAATGCCTCCCTCTGGTACCCGGCCTGAGACATAGACCAGGTTAAACCACTGAGGCTCTGAGCCATCCAGCTCCACTAACCTACCCTGTTTCAAATACACAGCCAGAGAGTCTTGATCCTGGCGCCTCACTTTCACCTGGCACCTTAGACTTCCAAAGCTGGTGGCCATCACGTTCCCCAATGCATTTTCTTCCTGGAGATGGAAAGAGGCTGAATTACCATCTTGTGATGTTTAAAGATTCAACGCAACAAACATTTATCAAACTCCAACCTATGCCCCAGGCACCTAGCTATGTACTGGTGGGCCACCGATAAAGCTAGAGAAGGTCCCTGCCTCTTAGTTTCTCTCCATCTATTGGGGGAGACAGACGTGTAAGCAGTAAATTACAGCGCAGAGTGTTACCTGCAAGAGACACGTAAAGTACTGAGGAGGGGGTGATGAATTCCATTGAGAGAGGGGAGCTATAAAAGCTATGAAAAGTGAACCTGGATGGGGTTCTGATACATGGGTAAGAGTTCGCCAGGTAGAAACAAGAGAAGGGGGGGTTTCAGGCAGAGGAAACAGCAGGTGCAGAGATGTGGAATTCCATGGTGTTTGCAAGAAATGAGAGATTACACGGGACCTCCCATGGATCAGCAGTCATTTCTTCACCTGATCTGCTTGGGGTTGAACTAATCAGAGCATGTCTGGCAGAGAATGGGCAAGAGGCAGAACTGCCACGTGGCTGCCATGGCTGACCTGATCAGAAGCTGTGCAGACGATGCTGTCGTTTGTCCCAGCATAGAATTCACATGAGACTTCTGGTCCCCCCGTCGACACCGTGAGGAAGATGCAGACCTCGTCGTCCGCACAGTCTGCAAGGACCATGGAGACTGTCACCCACTGGCCTATCTCGATTGATGCTAAGGACAGTGCAGACACATAACCACCCCTCCTCCCCAACCCTAAACGTGCACCCCCCCCACACATACAAACAGGAGACACTGAGCGCGCACCACGTACCCCATGCTGTCAAGCACTTTATACATTCATGACCCATTGAATTCTCACTTTATAGATAAGGAAACTGAACACTGAGAATGTCAGCTACTTACGTAGGGTCACCAAGCTGGTAAGTGGTAGAGCTAGGATTAAATCTAAGCAGTTAGGCTTTGGAGCCCTGGTGGCACAGTGGTCAAGAGCTCGGCTGCTAACCAAAAGGTTGGCAGTTTGAATCCACCAGCCTCTCCTTGGAAACCCTATGGGGCAGTTCTACTCTGTCCTATAGGGTCGCTATGAGTGGGAATTGACTCAATAGCAATAAGTTTGGTTTGGTTTTTTAGAGTTAGACTTCAGAACCTGTGCAGTTACTAAGTTGTGTCTTCCACTGAGATCACAACTTCTTTCAAGGCTATGTTCCATTTCCATCAGGGGACTGATAGCTGTCCTATTGGGAACTCTAAAGACAAATGAAATCACAATTCCCAACTATGTACAGTGAGTGCCTCTCATAACGACAGGAGACCATAAGCTTGATAAGGGCTGGGATCATCGCTGTTCTTTGGGAACATGGTATGACAAGCATGGAGAATATTGCCCAGCACACAGAAGGCTCTGAAAATGTGATAGATGAATAAATAAAGTCAAAATTATTTCCATATTTAATCATGTTATATTCATGAACAATGATAACAGACAACGAATGATTTAGCAAGAATAGGAAGTCTGGTAGAAAACCTAAGTTAAAAAAAATAACTTCCACTTGTATTTTTATAATTACAGGGCACTTTCACTACAATATTCATATTGATTCTTGCACAACCCTGAGAGATATATTTAGAGATGAGGAAACCAAGAATAAGCCTTGGCAAGGCCACATGGCTGGATGGTGGCAGAGCTGTTATTCAAATGCCCTTGAACTCCAATTTCTGGGCTCTTCCCACTGTATTTTGCTAGCTGAGGGCAAGAAGAAGCCACTCATATCTGGTGACTGAAATGTCTGCATTTTCTCTAACAGGACATCTCAAGCTGTGGCTCTCCCAGAATCAGGCCTTGGGTGTGAAGTTGGTCTTAGGGATTCCCATCATCTCCAGATTTTCCTTTCAGCGTTGAACAGCTGCAACACCCTCAATGACTAGGCTCTAGGAGATACATGGTGTCCTTTTGTTCACAAACTGCCTGGCTCATTCGGAACCTGAGAAAAATCACTTTTATTGACTTGCCTAGCTTCTGGCCCTAAAGCCCTCCTCTTCCCTCAGTTAAACTACCTCGATCTCTCACTGCCAGCAAATTCCTGCTTCTGGCTCTGGGACAAATCCAGTGAAGAAAACACATACATGTCCGAGGTCAGTAGTAGAACAATCAGCACCCTTGATCAACTCTGGTTGGTCAAGTAATGATCTAGAACCAGGGCTCCTGCATAGTTGTAACCAAACTTCACCTCAGCTTTCACTAAACCCAGTCTCCCCTTTCCTTCACCATCAACAACAGCCACCCTCCCCATGGCCATAAACCAATAAAAACCAAACGCATTGCCGACGAGTCGATTCTGACTCATAGAGACCCTATAGGACGGAATAAAACGGTCCTATAGGGTTTTCAAGGCTTCTTTATGGAAGCAACTGCCACATATTTCTCTTGCAGAGCAGCTGGTGGGTTTGAACCATCAACCTTTTGGTTCGCAGTTGAGTACTTAACCACTGCGCCACCAGGGCTCCTTCCCACAGCCATAGTGGCTCTATATTCCTACCTCTGAAATGTCCCTTCCACCTACCATAAAATTGTTCTGATGCTGAATGCTTGGATCCCCGCTGGACCTACAAATACTCCCTGTCCCTGATTGCCCTGGTCTCTTTCATCTGATAGGTCACCATCTGTCCAGATCTTCCTGACATGGCTGTCTTGCTGAAACTGTTTCCTCTCCCCATAGTTTTGACCGTGAGTTCAACCTGGATGATTGAACCATCTCTCAACACTAACAGATGGACCTGTCCTCCTTGCTCTCCTTATTCCCTATGATTCTGTGTCCTCTTTTTCTGCGTATTCCACTGGTTTCCCATCTAACTCAAGCTGTGTCACAACGTACAACATGTGTGTGGTTATGTGAGTATGTGTATGATATTCCTTGCCAAGACAAACAACTACCATAGCTCTTAATCAAGATTGCTTTCTTGGTGCTGGTTCCTCATGTCTATTCTGTTGACCTTTGGTCCTGTGCCTCCAATTCCTGTGAATATCATTCATTCTACAAATCTTTTTTCAGCTCCTACTTCATGCCTTGCACTGTGTGGTAAAGACAGTAGCATATGCTCATCGTAACCAAGCAGACATCCAAAACACATGAAAACTCAGATTGTTAGTTACTTAACAAGTAAACCACATGTGGTTACTGAGGGAGGCATGATGCAATAATTAAGATCAGGGACTCTGGCATCCTTTAGCCTGGGTCTGAATCGAAGTTGGGTCATTTGCTTGACCTGTGTCATTGGGCAAGTCACTTAATCTCTCAAAGCCGTATTCTCCTCATCAGTAACTTGGGATAACAATGACTACTGGATTGTAGGATTATGAGATAATCCTTGTAAAGATACATGCTCAATAAACAATGATTGTCACTATGCCCTCTCTGACCTTCCTGTTGAAATAGACATATATGTCTCCCACCCTGGACAATTAGCTCTACAAGGAACTATACTTCCTTCATTCCTGCTTGCTAACATGTAGCATAGCTCTCGGGATATAGTTCTTGTGTGTCATTGAGTCAATTCCAATTCATAGCAACCCTATAGTAGATGCCCTGAAAAGTGGAATGAAATGATGAATTGAATATACATTGTGGAAATCAATTGATTTACAAAGTGTTTTTGATAAAACATGTTTTTCATTATAGTTTTAACAGATTTGGTTTTGTTTGCCAAGATCAACAAAGCATATTTCTACACCTTCTCCCTCGCCCCATTCCCACCGCCCCTCCCCCTGGGGAGGAGAGCTTCCCCTCACCTGCCAAACACTGCATCAGTGGGGACTCCGAACCAGGGACTTTGGAACTGATGACAAAAGGAATGTCAGCACTGAAGATCACCTTAGATTCTGAAAGCTTCTCAAATTTCCGCATCACTGAAAAGAAAGCAGATCTGTGAAACCGCATTCTGAAGAGAGCGGGACATCTGCAGAGAAGCCAAAAGAGTGTTAGGTCAAGAAGTCACTTCTTAATGATATGCCACTTCATCTTCACTAGGATGGCTATTTTATATATGTATGTGTATATGCATATATATACATATATATATACACATACATATATACACATATACACATACATATCACACCAAAAAATCCATTGCTGTTGAGTCAATTCTGACTCATAGTGACTCTATAGGACAGAGTAAAACTGCCCCATAGGGTTTCCAAGGAGCGTCTGGTGGATTCGAACTGCTGACCTTTTTGTTAGCAGCTGAGCTCTTAACCACTGTGCCAGCAGAGCACCATATATATATAAATATATATATTAAAAATACAAATTTTATGTTTTATATATAAAGACATAAAAATATTTATTATATATAATATTTTACATATAATATTGTGTATATATATATATACATATATATATATAAGAAACCAGAAAATAACAAGTGTTAGAGAGGATGTAGAGACATCAGAACACTCGTACATTGCTGGAGGGACTGTAAAATGGCTTATCTGCTGTGGAAATCAGTTTGGTGGTTCCTTAAAAGGTTAAACAGAATTACTGTATGACCCAGCAGTTCCACTCCTAGGACTATCCCCAAAAGAACTGAAAGCAGCAACTCATACAGACACATGTACAGTTCTAGCCCTAAAAGAGTCCATGGTCTAATGGGGTGGGAGCTAGAGATAAGGCTGGGTGTATAAGAGGTGACTTTATCCAAAGAGCAATGCAGAACAACTGAAGCACTTTAAGGGGCACTGCAGAGACAGAACTGCCTATTAGAATAACTCCCTGGTGGCAGGGTAGAAGAGAGGCTGAGGGGGCAGGACGGAGCAGGGGGATGAATCAGGAAGCTGCGGCAGCCGTCCAGTTGGATGACCACAGAGGCCTGGGCAAGGGTAGTGGTGGGGTGGACAAGGTTGATAGATACCTGCTTGGGGAGTTACATAACTGACCTCTAAGCACTTTGCTTTTTCTGGAGGACAGTAGCCTCAAAAATGAGACTGAAATTCCATTCCTACAGAGGAAAGTCCTCTCAAAGGCAGGTGAGAGAATGCTGAAAGCAAGAGCATGTTGACTTCCTGTGAAGACCAAGATTGTTAACATGAAACCCCCCTGCATACCCGGAAAGGGAAGCTGCAGCTTGCGGCTTTGCATCCGAAGCCAAAGGAAAGGGGACGCTGAGGATTAATGTGGTAGATACTCATCAGCCTGCACCTCAGGGAAGCATCATCAAAGCTGCCAGAGCGGGGCTGTTACTCATAGATGCTTCTGGTGCTGCTGATAAAACTGCCTTTCTGCCAGAAGAAGCCATGAAATACTTTACAAAGTGCATATTACAATCCTCACTTCTGGGCCATTGACAAGCACTTAGCTAATAATCTCAAAATAGCCAATATTAGTGGGGCCTCAGGCAAAGCGCATATGCAGCTGCATATTAATCTCTCAAAGCGCCTCCAGCTCTAATTCCTCTGATTGCTATTTCTGCCCAAGAGGAGGGATGTTGGAAATCATATTAAGACCTTCATCGGATTTGCAATTTATCCGTGGGGACACAAAAAATCCTTGGAATGTGTTAGCTCTTTGCTGGAGATGGGAAGTGATTGTTCTGAGCAATGGAAGATGAACATTTCTCATTTGGATTTTCTCTGGGGCTTTATGTCATTAGCTGTACCAACTTCCCTAGGGGACAGACAGGCTGCTTGTTTGAGTGAGTGAGTGAGTGAGTGAGCATGTGTGTGCATGTGTGCGTAACAAGGAAGGAGAGAGACAAATCTAAATAGAAGCACAGCCTGATATAATGGAAAGAACAAGGGTTTGGGAGTCAGTGCCGTCACTAGGGTTGGTATCACCTGTCACCCGTCACTCATTGTGGTAACATGCTCAGCCCCCCACCTCGTCACCCATCAGTCAGTGTGCGAGTGGGCAGGCCTTAGCACCTGCCATTGGACAGACAGGTCTCCACTTTGGCCAATGGGAGAGGGGAGGAGCTGTGGGGAGCCACGGGGGCAGGGGCGGGAGGGACGGGGCCACTCCGCGCGGGGGCAAGGGGTGAGGGGGGTTCATTGGCAGGCCCCACCCACGGGGGAGTGTGGCATCATGAATTACCAAACTGGGTGACATCAGCCCTAGTGACATCACTGATACCAGTAACCAGTTGCCGTTGAGTCAATTCCAAATCATGGCCATCTCTACCATCTCAAACTCCAGTTATGCTATTTCCTCAGTGATAAGGAGCCCTGGTGACGTGACAGTTAAGCGCTCGGCTGCTAACCAGATGTTGAAGGTTCAAACCCACCCAGCAGCTCCACAGGAGAAAGACCTGGCGATTGGTCCTGTAAGATTACAGCCTAGAAAACTCTATGAGGCAGTTCTCCTCTGTCACATGGGGTCGCTAGGAGTTGGAATTGACTCAAAGGCACCCAACAACAACAAAAACTACGCGATAAGAATAAATCACTAAATCATCCTTTGTCTCACTTTCCTCAGCTAAAATACTGGGGATACTAACGTCTACCCATTGAACTCCTGCGAGGTTTGCGTGTGGTAACACAGAAAACGCCTGGCTCGGTACTGGCACGTAGTAGGCCCTGGCCCCTCTCCTTCGGCAGAAGGACTGAGGCAGTCCAGCACAGGCAAGGCTTGCTCTGGCTTGTCAGTCAGCCTCAGACCTCGCACAGGTGACAGTGACTATGGGAAGGTGAGGGAGTCTGAGGACTTAGCAGATCAGGAGAAGAGGACCTTGGCGATTGTCTCAGCCACCCCCTCATTTACCAGATGAGAAAACAAGGCCCGGTGAATCGTAACTACTGCTACTGGGCCTTCAAGTCAGTCTCAGGAAATATTGATTACCCCTCATGGGCGTGTCATTGCCAGTGCACTCAACACCCCTCCAATGTAGGCATTAATAGCCCCATTTTGCAGATGAGAAAATGTTGAGGGTACATGATGTGCCCAAGACCACACAGCACCATGCCTTTCCCTTCCGTTCCGTGGATTTCCTACCGCACCTTGTACTGTAGGACATTGGAGGGTTCACCTGGGACTATCCCACCAGCGATCCCATTGAAGAACTGTATAGAAGGATGACTGTACAAAAGGATGCTGATGCTCACCATATCTCAGGAGACAGGCAAGGGGCCGCTGCAGGGTGGGGACAGAGGATCAGAGAGGTTAAGTGCCTTGCTCTGGATCACCCAGCGAGCCGGCTGTGAAACAAGGACTGGCACCCAAGTCTTTCCACAGCAGCCTATGGAGGCAGAAATGCTGTCCGGCTCCATGGAGGCAAGCGACCAGCGGCCAGGGAAAGGAATTCTCAGCAGATTATTTTTTTACATCAGCTCTCATGCATGCTGAAGTATTTAGGGGTGAGGTTTCAAGGAAATTTACTTTCCATTGATTAAAATAGACGAGAAGGAATAAACAGCAAAATACTAACAATCCGTGGATCTAGGTGATGGATATATATACTTTTTCAAAATAAAACATTGGTGACAAATGCATCTCACCCAACTCTCTCTCTCTCTCTCTAAAGCCCTTCAACCCGTGCCCACTCCCCGGTGACCGAGGCCAGCTGAACTGCCAGCACATACTCAGACACTGAGACTCGGTGAGCAGGGCCTCCGTTTCCGACCCAGGCAGCCTCTGCCCCTCACGGTCCACACAGACGGCCTTCCCACTGGCCCTGTCTGTCTGGCGCGCCCGGTACTGGCCATCCTGGTCACACTGCAGGCCTGCCTCGTTCCTCTGACAGTCGGTGACACCTGGAACCAAGACATTGACCCAGCGATTAGCAACATGCCCTCGGGATTCCCTCCCCTCGGGACTCCAGCCCCTAACCTGTTTATCAGACATCCAAGCCACATATGTGACCTAGACACTCCAGCTTAAAGCTCTTCAGTGTCCCCACCCTGGCCAAAGGACAGTGTCCAGGCTCCCTATTCTGGCCAGCAAAGCCCTGTGACCTGGTCCCCAACCAGCCTAACCCCTGTCCATCCTCCCTGTGCTCCAAACACAGTTGGCCATTTCCAGCACCTTGACCACTCCGTCCTCTCTGATATCATTGCTCCAACGCAGGCTCCGCTCCTCCTGGCCTGGTGCCTGGTCCTCCCCAGCCCTCTCTGGGTTAACTCCCCAGTGCTCTACAGCTCCTAGCTTAATCCTCGTTTCCCCAGGGAGGCCAAGTCCAGCCCACCTGCTCCACACTCTCCTAGCAGCCTGCACCTCTCCTTCATAGCAAGGAGCATGGTCTTCATTTACATTGACGTGTGTGATTGGTGGATGAATGTCTGACTCCCCTGGAGGGGAAGCTCCCAGAGGTGGGCAGGGACCAGGTCTCTCATTATTGTATCCCAGTGCCTGGCGCAGTGTCTAACACTCAGCAGGGGCTCCAAAACATCAATGAATATTAGTTGAATACAGGAATGAATAACTCTACTCCTGTGCTTAGCTATTTCCTCTGCCTGGAAGGCCCTTCTCCACCTGCCCCACGGCAGGTCCCCACTACTCTCAAGGCCTGATGCAAGCCCTCACAGCACTTAGCAAGTTAACAAGAGTATGAACCACTTACATTTCTACATTCATGTGCTTACTTTCGTATCAGACTCTAAGCCACTTACAAAAAACAAGCAAACAAACCCGTTGCCGTCGAGTTGATTTCAGCTCAATGCAACTCTATAGGACAGAGTACAACTGTCCCATAGGGTTTCCAAGGAGCAGCCGGTGGATTCAAACTGCTGACTGTTTGGTTAGCAGCCTGAGCTCTTAACCACTGCACCACCATGGCTCCTTGAGGACAGGAATTTATCTCCCCGTGTTTTATAGACCCAGGACTTGGCACACAGCAGGTGAGTGATACAGTTTTGATGAATGCTATCAAAAGGGAGTATCCTGACTTGGTCCTCTAGGGGTGGGAAATAGGTGAAAGATAACGTTTTATAGCAGACCAGAGATTTGAGAAATCTAATTTTCTATATTTTAAGACTATTACTTATGTGATTAATATTGACAACTATTGGGGGGAGGTTAACAAAAGCTACTTTTTAAATAGAATGTTTTCCATGCCAGACATGATATATATGAATTAATAAATCAATAAACAGGCAAATAAATAAAGAGCTACTCAGTTAACAACCAAACTTGCTGCCCGTCAAGTCAATTCCAACTCGTGACAACCCTAAAGGACAGAATAGAACTGCCTATAGGGTTTCCAAGGCTGTAATCTTTATGGAAGCAGACCGCCACATCTTTTTCCCATAGAGCAGCTGACACATTTGAACCGCCAACCTTTCGGTTAGCAGCCAAGAACTTTAACCACTGTGCCACCAGGGCTCCTTGGTTAACAATAAAAACCCATTGCCATTGAGTCAATTCAGACTCATAGAGAGCCTACAGGACAGAGTAGAAGTGCCCCGTAGGGTTGCTAAGGAGTGGCTGGTGGATTTGAACTGCCAACCTTTCGGTTAGCAGCTGTAGCTCTTAACTACTGCACCACCAAGGCCCCAGTTAACAATAGAACCTCACAAATGATCCAAAATTGGACCTGCTAGGTTGGTAAATACAGGAGAAAAGTAAAGCTGGTGTTCACAGCATCCAATGCCAGTACAAGGTATTTGTAAGTGAGAACTGTAACAGAGACCTCAACTATATAGAGGAATTGGGATTCTGAAAAATATTCTAACACCAAAGGGAAACCAAGGGAATATCGTCATCGCTTGGCATCATTTAAAACACAGCAGACTTTCCAGCTCTGTGCTTCTCTTCACCATAATTCTATCTGAGGACACAGACCAGATAACTCAATAGGCAGAATGGTGGAGTTAGAGTCATGGCGAAGTTCTTGGGCAGAAATAGGCCCTTTAATAGACTCTAGCTCTGACCCTGGAAAACCATTCACTAAAATCTATGCTATTGCCCAAGGGAGATGATGGAGAGAGTGGTGAGGAGGCAACACAGCCCCCCCTACTGCATGGAAATGCAACGAAACTCAACTCAAAAAGTGAGCTGGCGATGGATATTTATGGTACACTTTGCAGGCACTTTAAACATTGATCCAAGCTTTATAATCATTCTATCAGTGAGGTAGGAGCCGTGGTGGTACAGTGGTTAAGCACTCAGTTTCCACCTGAAAGGTCAGCAGTTCAAACCCATCCAGCAGCTCCTTGGAAGAAAGACGTAGCTATCGGCTCCAGTAAAGATTACAACCAAGAAACCCTGTAGGGCAGTTCTATTCTCTCACATGGGGTTGCTATGACTCAGAATTGACTCAATGGCACCTAACATCAACAACATGAGTGAGGTATATTGGGCCCACAGAACAGGCAAACAAGTTGACATTGTGAGAGGGAAGTGAGTGGCCTAGGTCACAGTGCCAGTAAGAGGGAACAGGGAAGGAGCTGGGTCTGGCTAGGGCTGAGCCTCAGCCTCTTGCTCTGCTCCCCTCCCCTTCTGTTACCCCCTCTATAAACAAGGACCAGAACATTGCACTGATCTCTCCTAAGAAAGAATGTCTCTTGCAGTGGATGGCACTTGGAGCTATTTCAACCATAAGGCCTAGAGTCAGTGTGTTCAAACTGAGGGTGATGTCCAGCTGTCAAAGACACTACGGTCTTGAGCAGAATTTCTTCTCCAGGAGGGAAGACAGACTCCTGGCCTTTACAAAGTCCTCTTACATTTATTTGCTTGGAATCACAGCCCACTGCTCTCCTGACCAGGAGCCCTGGTGGCGCAGTGGTTAAGCACTCAGCTGCTAACCACAGGGTCAGCAGTTCGAACCCATCAGCTGCTGCGTGGGATAAAAGACCCCTTGATCTGCTCCCATAAAGATTACAGCCTAGAAAAACCTATCAGGCATTTCTACTCTGTCACATGTGGTCACTATGAGTCGGAATGGACTGGATGGCAAAGGTGTGAGCACTCCTGACCAAGGAAACTTAGTATCCTTTGGTTAATTGCTTTTTAAATTCGAGAAATTATTCATATCTTAACCAATGACGATTTGCCTCATGTTGACACAAGTTCGGGTTGACATGAAAAGATGTGAAACAAAGCACGTTATGGGAGTTTGCTAGGAAAAACCCAACAGTACCCAGCTGACTATTAAAGTAGGCCAAGTGAAGTCACATGACATCCAGGAAGGCCACAGGAACATACTGTCCTGACAAAGGCATCAGGCCCGAAGAGGACTCTGCGTGGCACACAGCACCTACTGCAGATGGAAAGTATCTTGCACTTCTCCATCTGATAACGGCAACTTACAAATAATCAGAAGTTTCAGAATCAGATAAAACCAAGTTCAAAGGCCAGCTCTTCTGAGTGACTTTCTCTAAATTATATTACTTCTTTGTAAAAGTAGGAATTATAACATTTACCTGGAAAGAGTATGGGGAAGACTGAATGGGACAGCAGATAGGCATTCAAACATGGTGACCCCTTAGTTTATGGTGCTGTGTATCCAGTGGTTCTCAACCAAAACCCAAACCAAACCTGTTGCTAGCAAATCGATTCCTACTCATGGTGACTCTTTGCCCTCAGGGGACGTTTGGCAATGTCTCCCTGTGAGTCGGAATCAACTCCAAGGCTACAGGTTTTGAACAGGTAGACATCTTCGGTTGTCAAAACTGTGGGGGTGCGATTAGCATCTAGCAGGTAGAGGTAGAGATGCTGCTAAACTCCTACGATGTACCAGACAGCCCCCTACCCTTAACAAGGAACTATTTGACCAAAATGTCAACAGTGCTGACTTCGGGGAACCCTGCTCTGTCCCCCCTTAGATTGCAGCGTTCCTCTTTCTAAGCAGGACGCTGCAGAACTTACAGTGGGTCTGGCTGAAAGCTCCAGCGGACATGGTCGTTCTGCCCACAGGACACGGGACACAGGCAGAGCCACCTGCTCGTTCTTGGTAGAATCCAACGGCACAGGGAACACATTGTTCATCCTGAAAATAGCTTCCTTCAGGACATTTAACTAGAAAAAATACACAAGGAAATGACGTTAAAGAACAAGTGACTTGCTTTACAGTTACAACCGCAGAAGACACAGGGTAGGTGAAATCCTAAAATCAGTTCAAGAGCTCATTCATTCAACAAACATCTATTGAGAACCTACTGTGTGTCAGGCTCTAAGAGCTGGGGATACAGCTAGGAAGAAGGCCAACAAGGTACCTGCTCTCCAGGAGCTGACATGCTAGTACAGGGAGAGAGTGTCAGACAAGAATGTCAGATATGGGAGAAATGAAACAGGTGTTGTGATGGAGAGTGAGGACAGAGGAGGGCATGTTAGGGAGGGAAGGCCTTCTAAGGAGGTGACACTTGAGCCTTGCATGATGAGGAGTAAGCCAGGCAAAGATCTTCTGCCGTCAAGTCGACTCTGGTTCATAGCGACCCTATAGTACAGAGTAGAAGTGCCCTGTAGGGTTTCCAAGGACAGGCTGGTGGGTTCAAACTGCCGACTTTTTGGTTATCAGCCGAGCTTTTAACCACTGTACCACCAGGGCTCCTGGCAAAGATCTCGGGGAAGAGAATTCCAGGCAGAGGGAACAGCAAGTGCAAAAAACACTGAAGTAGGAATGAGTTTGGATTGTTCAAGAGCTGAAAAGAGAAAAGCCAG
Organism: Trichechus manatus latirostris; assembly: GCF_000243295.1. Taxonomy (NCBI): domain Eukaryota; kingdom Metazoa; phylum Chordata; class Mammalia; order Sirenia; family Trichechidae; genus Trichechus; species Trichechus manatus. The sequence continues at coordinate 19,648,201 of NW_004443958.1, read as the reverse complement.
GGTAGCTAGAGCTTAGTAGCCCAAGGGAAGAATAGCATGAGATGAAGCTGGAGAATTACTTGAAAGATAAGGGTCCATCCATAGGTCTCCATGGGAACTCTTCCCAAAGTGAAGGGCATGGTGTAACACAGTGGACGGTGTGAGCTCTAGGGTTGGGCAGATTTGGTAAAGTCCCTCTCCCCACTCTACCCTTATGATTGGACTTTTCTGGGCTCCATTTCCTCCTCTGTAAAATGGGGGTTAATAATACAATCTCATTGGAGTGTAGTGATAATGTACATCAAGTACCTATCTTAATGCCACCTTCACATAATGTGCTTAACAAATGGTTATTGAGGAACCTGAGGAAGTCCTTCCTTGTCACCAGCCTGAATCACTCACTCTGTTCAAACATGGCCCCTCTCTATGTGGGGCAATTTCAATAATTCAGCAACATCTCATTTGACTGACATGACTTCTCTCCCTATCAGTTGTTAATAACACCGCTCAGGCCAGGGACCAGGGTGGGCGAGTGACAACATTGAGACTGAGAGCCTCCACATATTTTGTGCCCTGGGTGCCTGACTTGCCTCTCCCTCTCCACGATATTCATTACTTCTCCCCCATTAGTCTGCCAATTCTCAGTGCTTCCTGGCCCTCTGATTCTAACACCCCCAACCCCTCCTAATTTGCCTCCTCTAATATGATACGGGGAGTCCCTGGGTGGTGCAAATGGTTAAAACATTCAGCTGTTAACTGAAAGGTTGGAGGTTCAAGTTCACCCAGAGGTGCCTTAGAAGAAAGCCCTGGCGATCTACTTCCAAAAAATCAGCCATTGAAAACCCTGTGGAGCACAGTTCTACTCGGACACACATGGGATCACCATGTTGTTGTTGTTGTTGGCAACTGGTTCTGGTTTAATATGATACAGGCTGGGAAACCAGACAACCAACCTGGAGGGACGTATATCTCATAAGGTTTCTAGGTTGGGGTCCGAGGAGCCCTGCTTGAAGAAAGCATGTGAAGTTGGCCACACTGATATTGATGGCTCAGAAAAGGGGTAAGAGAAGGAGGCTCTTTTTGCTTTCTTTCTTGGTTCTGTGTTGTGTTTCCAAGAGTTTGCCAAATAACTTCCAGAAGAAGTGAGTTGTTACCCAGTGAAGGAGGGAGCTAAAATCTTGCCTGCTCTTGGGAGAGTCTACTATGTGCCTGGCACTCTGCTATGCACCCAGTGTCCATGAACACAACACTTCTGTGAGTTAATATTTTATCCCCATTTCAGAGAAGAGAAAGCTGAGCATCAGGACATTCATACATGACTTCCTGGCATGCTTTTCTGCAAAGGGCGGTGGAGAAGTAAAATTATAGACTATGCCAAGCACAGCACTGGGCATCTGAATGTGCTATCTCAGTCCAATGAGAAAGGTATCATCCCCCTTCTCCCCATTTTAACTTGAAGGAAACAGAGGTTCAAGGTCAATGTAACACAGGCTGTGAGGTGATAGAAGTGGGATTCAAAGCCCATTCTCTCCAAACCAAAGCCCTTGCTCCACCCACCATTCCAAGCTACTTCCCTTAGCAAAGAAGGAAGCACCAGGATGTGGAGCGTCTGGGGATGGAGCCAGCTTTGGTGTAGCAGCTATTATCTCTAGTCTGGGTATGTACTTGGCATTTCTGAGTAAATCAGAAACTTAAACCACATCTTGGAAACTGAACAATGTGTTTTCCGGTCTACCCCAAGCAATTAATATCCTCCCTCAGAGAGTGAGGTTTCATTACTTCTATGAGTCAGGCTGTTGACGATCATCTCTAGCATTTCAACCCCAAAACTGATCATGTAATAAAGTAAGTAGTCTTCAAAGTCACTGCTAAAGGGCAACTAAAGCTTCTCAGCTGACCTGAGTTGCACTGCCTCCAAAACCCGGCTGCCCATGGAGGAGCAGAAATAAGAAAACAGGGAACTAGCTTTTGGGCAAACCCTGCCAATGCCAGGCCCCTTCATTGTGCTCAAGGTACGTACATTCTCTTCCCTCCCACCACTTCTCTTCGTCTCTGACGTCAAGAGTCTTTCCCCACAAAAGAACACTTTCACAACTCAGAATGAGACCATGGCTCAGTTGTCATCATCATCCTTCCCTCTGCTAGTGGGTTCTCTCAAAGACGGTTGAGGCCACTGCAATAACTGAGTGCTCACCCTTCAGTAAAATCACTCAATCAAAGTCATTGGAAAACCCTTTGGCCTCCGTTTCCTCCTTTGTAAAATGGAACAGTTTGGTCTAGGTGAGTTGGAGCATTTCACAAAGCTTTGGGTTATGCTACCCTCCTGCCAACCCTCTTGCTATAATCCCCCAAACAGTGACAGCCAGGTTTCTGCTGAAGAAAAATATCTGCGAGTAAACATGGTCTTTCTCCCTTAGCTGCACTCCACCGCACACCTGGCCCTAACACTTGCCAACTTCAAATTCTTCCATGGTGCCCCTCACCAGTCCAAGCCCCTTGCCCTAGCTCTCTATTAACTTAGCTTCTCCCAACTAGACTGTGAGCTCCTTGAAAGTAGGGGCTGTGTTATTTTTCTTTCTTGAGCATGTAACATGGTGTTTGGCACATCTTTTGAAACCTTGGGTGGATGGATGGAAAGATGGATGGGGTGGATGGATACATGAGTAAACGGATGGATGGAGAGACAGAGGGATAGAAAAAAGGAAGGAAGGAAACAAGATACTACATGTTACCTTGGGGAAAAAAAAAAAAAACCTATAGGGAACTAGTTCTATTCAAAGAAACTTTAGTGAATAGGGGAATGGTAACAAAGCCCAGAATGGAAAATGGAAAATTCGGACAATTTCTGTGGGATTCTGCCCAGTAGACCAATCGAGTAGGAAGGCTGCCAGTTTCAAGAGGAAGCTGTCTGGGTGGCCTAGAGGCCAGAGCGTGAATGTAACTGACCCCCCTCCCCGAGCTGCAGAGAAAGCCCCCATTGCCTGCAGTGTCCAGTTCCTTGACCATTCCCACCATCCCCCTGGGTTACACCCTCCATGGTGGCCATCCAAATGAGCGTCCCTGAGAAACCCTGCTACATCTCCATAGGACAATGCTCTGCTTGTCATCTCACAGCTGTGTTCCAGATGTAACTGCATTTTAGAAGGAAAAAGAGCCAAAAAGCTCGAATTCAAAAACCCAAGGGCATGACCGAGGATCGCTTTATTGAGAAGGGAGATGTGTGACGTAGAGGACAGAACAAAAGATTTGTAGTCAGACAGATCTGAGTTCAAATCTCAGCACTCCAGTCAACAACAAGACCATTCGCTGAGTGTCTATCGGTGCCAGGGGTGTGCTATGCATCGATTATTTCATGTTATCCTCATAAAAGCTCCACAAAATAGGTAGTATTATTCCTGTTATTTTAGATCACACCTAATGAGGATAAGTAACTTTCCCAAGATCCCACAACTAGAAAGTGTTGGAGCCAGAACACAAACCAGGTCCTCCTGACTTCAAAGAGCAGTTCCAAACACTATTAACTGAGACCTCGGTTTCCTCTTCCACAATACGTGATTAATACTGACTCTCTGGACCAGAGAAATGCTAGTCAGGTCAGCACATACCAGAAACTCAATAAAGGATAGATAATATCACTGATACTGGGGGAAATCCAAGTCTTCGTGATTACTTTTGTGAATTCCATTCTGGACCTTTCTAAACATTTGGAGTAAGTGAGTAGGATTGAACAGTGTGATTTACATTGTTTGTGAGTCAGTAAGGGACTGCAGGAGTTGAAAAACAGAATGTAGATTTACCTAGAGCAGGAGTTGGCAAACTACAGCCCATGGGCCAAATGCAGCCCATCTTCTGTTTTGGTAAATAAAGCTTTATTGGAACACAGCCATGGCTTTCTCCCTGCAATGGCTGAGTTCAGTCATTAAGACAGAGACCTGTAAAGCATAAAACATTTGCTGTGCAGTCTTCTACAGAAAAAGCTGCCAACCCCTGTTCTCGAGCAAGTGTATCCTGGGCAAAACCTTTGACTCAGTCACGTCTCCGCGCCCCCCACCATTGGTGGTTCCCACCTTCTCTGAAGTCCTCATTACCTGAGTTCAGATGTTGGGTTCTGACCCCCAGTGTCCCTCACTGGCTGACACTTATGGACGTTTTCCCTCTTCAGGTGAGATTGTCAAGCTCCTAGCAAAGCCTCCCTCCCTCTCTTCCAGCTGAGCAGGACTACCCACCTCGGCAAACAGGCACTAACAATCTAGTTCCCAGATGGTCAGCCCTAGAGGTAATCTGGGGATCAGATTTCTAGTCCAACCCTTTTACTTATTGAAAGGGAGGCCCTGAGAGGGGAGAGGACTTGTTAAAAGCACAAAGTCCACACAGGTTCTACAGACCTGGCCCTTGACTACTACCATCTCCGTCTTCTGCTACTTCACATCTTAACTCCATGCTTCAGAGGTCTCAAAATGGTTCCAGACCACCTACATCAGTGCTAGCTGAGACGGTGGTGAAAGCAGGCTCTTGACTCCCACTACCTCCCCCCTCCCTCCCCCACGCACCTACTGATGCAGTCTTTGGCAGTGAAGTAAGGGCTTTTTGCACTGAAGTCTGAGAACACTACTGTAGGTGTTCTGAACACCTCTATCTCTTGATCCCATTTCACCCACTTTGACAGGTGGCACCCATCCACTCCTATCCCTGCCATTTGTCCTCTTTGTTTGGACAGCTCTGGTGAGGTGGCAAGATCACGTCTTCTGGTCCCACAGGACCTGGGGTTACTGGCCCACCGATAATTGGTTAGGTGAACTTGAGTCCCTGCTACGAGTCAGCCCTGCTCTGGGCACTAGAGATGTGTCATGTCATTTAATCGGAGCCTTAAACTGTTTACGTGTAAATTGGGTAACAATTGCCTGCTGCCAAGAGCTTTTCTGAGAGTTAAATCAAATATTTATGAAGATGCTTTAGAGACTGCAAAGTCCTCTATAAATATTAGAGGGAAGTAGTTTTGTCTCTGTTGTCTGTGTTAACATTTAGCTGCATCTTGGATCCAATTGGGGTTTAGAGCCTGACATGGATTTCAGAAACGGAAAGGCCGTGGAGCTTTTGTGTTGCAACCGACTGTAAATAATGAGACATAAATGAACTGAGATGCATCTTCTCTTTCTTCAGTTCAAGAAAAATGCCTCTCCATCTCACTCCACACAAGGAGGAAGGCTCCTCAACAAGAGATCCTTTAAGCTTCTGTGATAGATAGACTAATCCACTGCGATGGAGTCGATTCCGACTCATAGAGACCCTATAGGACAGAGTAGAACTGCCCCAGAGCCTTTCCAAGGCTGTAATCTTTACAGAAGCAGACTGCCACATCTTTCTCCCACGGAGTGGCTGGTGGGTTTGAACTGCTGACCTTTGGGTTAGCAGCTGAGTGCTTAACCATTGCACCACCAGGGGTGCTGACAGAATAGTGACTCCCCAAAGACGTCCCCATTCTAATCCCTGGAACCTGTGAATATGTTAAATTACATGGCAAAAAAAGAATTAAGGTTGCTGAGGGAACTAAGCTGCTAATTAGTTGATTTTAAAATAGAGAGAGTAGTCTGGATTATCCAGTGTATCTGTTGTAATCACAAAGGTCCTTCAAAGTAGAAGAATTAGGTGGATAAGAGAAGCAGAGGGAGATGTGACTACAGAAGAATGGTCAAAGAGAAGAGTCCTTGCTGGTGCTGAAGATGGAGAAGGGGCCACAAGAAAAGGAACGTGGGCAGCCTCTAAACACTGAAAATGGCGAGGAAACAATTGTCCTCAAATATTCCAGAAAGGAATGCAGCCCTACCAACACCTTGATTGGACCCCAATGAACCTGAGTCAGACAGCTAACCCACAGAACTGTAAGAGAATATATTTGCGTTGTTTTAAGCCACTAAGTTGGTGGTCATTTACTACAGCAGCAATAGGGAAATAATACAGCTTCCATTCAAGGGATTTATGGTTTCATCCCAATGAAAATGACTTCTGAAGCTACTTAAGTGTAAGGGCAAGAACAACCATAAGGACCCTCCATTGGGAATCACTTCTCCAGAGTTGTAAAGTCCAGGGCTAAAAAGCGGCCATTTGTGGTGAGTAACATATTGCTTAACCAGACTAAGAAATACGCACGAGAACACAAGGTAGACATTAGACTTTGGCACAAAGACAATGCATCCCAGGCCACAGGGTGTAAGTTAGTTAAGAGCTAACAGAAAGGATCACTTCCAACATCGAGGCTCTTCTTGCGTCATGCCGTCTGTCCCATAGTTACACCTCTTACCTGACGGGTCATGACTACATGTCCACACGGAGTGGACCATTGAAAAACTTTCACTGAATAAATAAACGGATGATTCTCAAATAAATGAATGATTCTATTGAGTCCAAGTGGCTCAACGACTGTAGTCCAGGAAGTGGGTCTTAGTCTGGAAGCTCCACTGCAACCTCTCCACTGTGGGTGACCCTGCCGGTATTTGACATGTCAATGGCATAGCTCCCAGCATCACAGCAACATAAAAGCCACCACAGTACAACAAACTGATAGATGGATGGTGGTTTCAGTGGAGCTTCCAGACTAAGACAGACTAGGACAAGAGGCCTGGAGATCTGCTTCCAAAAATTAACCATTGAAAACCCTGTAGATCACAACAGAATATTGTCCAATACAGTGTTGGAAGATAAGCCTCCTAGGTTGCAAGGCACTAAAATACGCAGTGGTAGCAACAATGCACTCGAACATACCAATGGTCATGAAGATGGCATAGGACCAGGCAACGTTTTTGTTCTGTTATACATAAGGTCACCAGGAGTCAGCTGTCAGAGCCGACTTGATTGCAAGTAATAACAATAACAACAGGAAGAGAGAGTGGACCTACCGCATCCCAGTGACTCCTGACTGGTTTTGCTGCTGGCCGAAACTCTGGAGAATCCTTCCAAGCACCCGAACCATGCCCTGGGAGAGGTTCCAAAGCGGTCCCCTTGGAGGAAGTGAATGGAGGTATCTGCTGGGAATGTCTTAGAATCCAGATGAAGCTGGAACTCGCCACTTCGGATCAGATCAGCAAAGCGCCCAACGAGATCCTTGCCCACTAAGGCCTCCTCTGTAAGACACAGGATGAGGCAGGAGGGTCACCTCGCTGTTCTCTGCAAGTGCCAGAGAGAATCAAGGGGGCAGAGCCACCCAAAACGTCCATGCTGAAACGAGACTTAGACATCATCTGGGACAAGCATCTGGTGTCCCATTTTACAAAGGGAGAAACTGAGGCCCAGAGAAGGGGATTAACTGGCCCAAGTTCACACAGGAGAGAGAAGCACAACTAGGATGCAAACACAGGTCCCTCGGCTCCAGTCATTTCTTGTGGCCTCAGGTGACCCACACAGGTATAGGATACCATGCCTTCAGTCACTACAGAATAAAGGTGCGTTATCCAGATACTGGAGCTCTGGTGGCACAGTGGTTAAGAGCTCATCTGCTAACCAAGAGGTCAGCAGTTTGAATCCACCAGCTGCTTCTTGGAAACCCTACTGGGCAGGTCTACTCTGTCCTCGTTATGAGTCGGAATCATCTCGACGGCAACAGGTTGGCTTTGGTATCCAGATACACATCTATCTCAACCTTTGGTAAGCTGCGTCTCTGAGCCTCAGTTTCCCCATTGGCAAAATGGGCCTGGGAATACTTCTCTTGCAGTCTTTGAGTATCATAAGATATAATGTATGTGAAGGAGCTACTCAAAGGGAAGTCAAGGACTCTAGGAGGCAATGTGGTTTTCCACCTCAGTGTTTAACTCAGCACTGAGAACACCTCCAGCTGTCAAACTGCATGCATTTCCTAGGAAGGAAGGACAGGACCACCGTATCAGAAGATGGGGAAGATCCCAGCGTGCCGCAAACATCCATGGTACCACAGGCTACTGGAAAGCCAGCCTGTGGCCCCAAACCACAGTCGTCAATGTCTGCACAATTGAAGCCAGGAATAAACTTCTACTACTGAAGCTTCAAACATACCCAAGTCATCCAGGTTCTCTGTGGAAGAAGACAGAAGGGGATCCCTAATTCATAACGCTGGGAGGTGGGTAACTTTTCACACAGATTAGAACTGGGCAATGACAGAGAAGCAGTCCACCTCCTGGGTTATACTCTGGCAATGTTTTCCAAAAGGTCCCCCTCAGAGAAAGAGGGAAAGCTTCAACCAGTCTTGGCCATGGGGCACTTGGTCATTGGATGATAGAAGAGAAAGCTGAGTTGGCCCTCATTCTCTGGTCAGAAATATGTGGGTTATTTCCCACCCCTGCCAGACAGCTCAGAGCTAAATGCTGTGCATGCTCATATTATTTATCCTCAAATCCACTCTGCCCCTTCTTCTTAGATCTTCCTACTCTTGACTCATCTGTACCATAATTTCCCTGTTTTAAATAGTGTAACAACGTGCTTAAATAGTGTAAGTGGTCTGAGATATTTACAATCAGAAGTTGGTGGGACGTAAATTATAAACCAATACGGCCCCCCTCACCTCACACTACACTCTTTCCTTCGTGACACTCTCTGTGCCCAAAACATCAAGAGAAGAACTAGAAGGTGTCCACAAAAGCACCATCAGGCTCTTGTTGTAGATCATGTGATTTAACTCTAGTAAGCTATTGACCAGAGTCTATGAACCTTTATCTAAGTTTTAGGAATTTGCTCCTTTTGTGTGCCAGGACCGTAACTCTCTCACTAGATCCCATAGGAAGGCCCAGTGGGCTTCGTTACTTCCATTTGAGGAGATGAGGAAACTGGGGCTCAGAGAAGTTGCATAACTTCTTCAAGGCAACAGTGCAGGAAAACATACCAATGTCATGCAAGTCAGGAAGTGAGGCCACTGGGATGTCCTCAAGCCGAGATTTCCACGTCACATTCACTCCTAAACGCTCCACAGTCAGACACTCCACATGCACCGTGGAGTCGTTGCAGACAGGAATGGAAACTGGGATCCCAAAAGTCTTCACCTACACCAAGACAAAGGTTTTCAGTTCAAGAGCACAGAGCAGGAAGCCAGTGTTGGTGGAGACCACACCAGGCTCCAGAACTTGACTTATGTTACTTCGTCTAATTTTCTTGTCAACCCTACATTAGGAGAGGAGGTGTTGTTAACCCTCTTTTCCCCATCTGTGAAAAAGAAGGCTCAGAGAAGTCAAACAACTTGCCCCAGTCACACAGCTTATAAAGGTGTAAGTGGAGTAAGAGCCAAGCTCTATGCACTGAAAGTTCAAACATTCCTAATTCATGTCACCATATTTCATTGGTGAGATACCTGCAGGTGACTCTGCTAGCATGTTCACAATACATATACCCAGTGGGACACAAACTCTCCTGGCCCAGAACTCCTGTAACCTCCACCAACTCCTCCATTGTGGCTACACAACCTGCTCTTTCCTCCCAGCCTGAGCACAGCTGCAGTCACGTGCTCTGAACGTCTGTGAGCAGATGAACTTCAGGCTCCTGAAGGGCAGGGCAGGCGTTGAATAGTTGTGAAGCCCACTGAGCCCCAAGCGGTGCCTGGTACAGGCCTGGGGCTTAAGAGTGTTTCACACTGCGCTCTTCTCACCAGCCTCTTTCAGAGATCACCATCCCCTATACTAAGCCACAGACCCCTGAGAACTTGGTTCATATAAGCCTGGATGTCTAGAGGAAGAGTGAGAACTCTGGGCTGCTGAGGGAAAGGTTCTGTTAGGGGAAGGGAAGGCACCTCTCACCAAGCCACAACCAAGGGTTGATTTCGCCGTGGCCCTCAGCCTTTGGCATGAGAGACCTCAGCCAATTTCTTGCAGGTCAGGACAGTGACCTCTGAAGTTGTCCACCTCAGAAAACAGACCTTGGGGTCACGATGTCATTCGACACACTACAGACGCTCACCAAGCCCACACTCGATGTGCCACACTCTGCGCTCAACTCCAGGATAAAGTGAGTCGGTGGAGGTGGTGTTTACGCAGGTGTCATTTAGTGAGAACCTGCTATGTGCCAGGCACTTTGTATTATTAGATGGCAATATGGCATGATTTTTTAAGATTTTCCACTACTCAAGTCCTGTGTGAAGTGCTTTAAATATATTAACTAATTCAATCTCTAACACAAACGTATGGAGTCAGGACTATCATTATCCTGTATTACAGATGGGGAATTACCTCAGAGAGGTTGAGGAGCTTTGCTCAAGATCACACAGCCAATCAAGGTGGAACCACTAACCCCTGAACCTATGATTTAACCCCTCAGCAGAGTGTGAAGGGCAAAGCCTTTGGAGCTATACATTCTCTCATTTAACTCGAGTATTCAAGGTTGGTGTTGCTATCCCCATTTCAGAGATGATTAACATGAGGCTCAGCAAGGTTGGTAAAGGCCCTGGTCACACTGGTAGGAAGTAGTGCAGCAGGGTTTGAACCCAGGTCCATCTGACTTGAAAGTTTGTGTGTCTCCTACTTCCAAAGAAAAAGACCTGCCCCTGGTCTTAGAAGCTCTCTGTCTCATGGTCACACCCTGACACCTGGACGCTCCCCACACTAGGCCCCTGTCCAGGCTTCCCCTTGACCGCATGTCAGTCCTCAGCATGGTCCTCAGCTCTAAGATCCCCAGAATTCTGGAACATTCTGCTCCTCACTGTGTGGGGTTTAATTTCTCCATCGCAGTAAATGACAGCACCAGGCATTCACCGCAGGTCGAAAACCTTAGTCACCTTGAGTCTCCCTTTCCCTCATGACACATTGCTGACTACCCAATCCTGTGGGCTCTGCCTTCCCATTGTCCTGAATCCTTCAGCTTCTCACATTCTGTACCACCACCACCGAAACCAAGCCACTCTCACTTCAGCAGAGACCATTCAAGGATCCTTGCTTCCACCCTTGGCCCCCTAAAAGTCCATTTTCCACACAGAAGCCAGAGTGAACTTTAAAATCTCCATCATATCGTGTCACTCTCTCCAACAAGGCAATAGGCATGCCCTCCCCCCACTGTCCCCCCTCACTGTACCCCACCCCCACAGCCTCCTAGATTTTATGGATCCACCTAGCATGTTCCCACTGAAGGAGCCTTGACCTTCCCATTTCCTCTGCAGGGATTCCTTTTCCCCAGATATCCACGAGGCCCTCACCTCACTTCACCTCACCTCACGCAGGCCCCTCAAATGCCACCTCCTCAGAGAGGCCTTCCCTGACAGAGGGAGGGGCAGTACTGCAGTGACCACAGCGCTGTTTTCAGGTCTGTCCCTGACTACCAGTTCCTAGTTGTGGGACTCCGGGCCACTTATTTCAACTCTCTGGTCTTCGTTTTCCTCATTTACAAAATGGTAGTAATAATCGGGTTCCTGTGAGGACTGCATCAGCTAATCCTTGTAAAGGGAGGTATGGTGTCTGGCATGTAACAAGTGCTCAGGACACAGCTGACGTCGTTATATAGAAGAAAAGGCCGAGGATGAGATGGGTAAGAATTCCACCTCCGTCACTATGTAATGAGCCTTGGCCAAATGCCTTTCCCATTTGGGACCTCAGTTTCCCCACTGGTAAAAAGGGGTGAGGGTTCAACCACAGATCCATTTAAGCCATGAGGTTGGTTCTCTGGCACGGTGGCCCTGAGCTCCGTCCACACCCTCATGCGGGGGAAGGCAGGGGCATACCTGGATCTGGCAGAAGCCTCGGGCCGTCAGCTCGTTCAGCACCAGGACCTGGAAGGCCTGCATCAGGCCCGAGTAGTCGGCACTGCACGTCTTACCCGGCGGGAGCAGCAGCTGGAGCTGTGCTCTGGTCTGGACAGTCTGCCACGGCTGGAGCCCTGCAGGCAAGTACCGGAGGTCAGCAGGCAGGAGCCAGAGGCCGGTGGGGTTCTTTTTCCTTTGTTCGGGTTTTCTGCTGCACATATACCCCTTCCTCATTTCACTGAATCACACCAGCCCTGCCATTGTGCACTGTCTCCCTCAGAGTCTGAATACTTCCTAGCATGATAGCTGACCTCTGAAATTACTTAGTATACTCACAGCAAACTCAGCCCTGCCTCAACTTCTAAACCAGGGGTGCCTTGCATTTTGGGGGGACCTGAGCCCCATCTTGCTTGGAAAATCTTCCAAAAGCTTTTCCTCCTCAGAGAAAACCTGCACACAAAAGGTTGCACGCAAACAGGACTGCTACACATGGTCTGCAGGTTAGGAACAGACGCCGTAGTCTACGTGAACGGCATCCCCTGGGCTTGTTCAGTGTACAACCTGGACAACCACACACAGCAGCCTTGCATGCAATTATGGGAGCTCAAGATCCACACTTCCCTTCCCCCAATTCCCTTGCTCCAGATCCAATTGTCACCATCCTGGTCTTGAATGCAGCTTAGGCTGCTCTGTCATAGCTAAGGGTACAGGCCGTCTGTATGTCCAAATCATATTCTGAACTTTTTTCTAGGTTGGGGTCCTCTTATCCCAGAAAGCTTTGCAACAAATCCTGTCCTTTGACACTCTGCCAGCCAGCCAGAGCCCTGTGACAGTCAGCCCCAGGATCTGGGTCTCTTTCCCAGTTGCCCTTCCCACTGCAGTGGTGAGCTGAGTGCTAGGCCCTAGCTGCCCACCCTGCCCTGTCTGGCTGTGAGTACCCACAGCCATGCTTTGCCAGGGCAGACACGGTCAGGGCAGCACAGTCAGGGCAGAGCGAGGGTCACTGTGAGTACAGGAGAAAGCAGCTCAGCATGGAGCACTCTAAGCAGGGTGATACTGAAACGGGGCACAGGTGACTGCAGCCAGAACCAAGCCCCTGCCCGGAGCAGGGCCCAGGACCCCTGCTCTACTAGACATTAACCACGGAGGTCCAGAGCAACACGGGAAAGAAACTGCTGTGTGTCGCAGAGTCACCCTCAGAGGACAGACAAGCCACCCTGAGCCAGCCAACACTGCGGTGGCCAGTACGACTTGAGCGACTACCTGCTGAATGGTGGTCCTGAGTCTAAGACCCCCTAGGACTGCTCAGAATGAAGGCCATTCTCCCAAGGAGCAGATAGCTCCAGAGAAGCCACAAATGAAGCCTCACCCCAGAGGCCTATGGAGCACATCTGCTCCTTCTAGAAGTTGTACCACAAGAGCCCTTCTCTGATCTTTGCGCATGTGGCTGACCCGGCAAATGTTACATTTGGTTCGGGAAAATAGTCCCCAGCCCTCTGGCCTGAGACGGATGGAGGCAGGGAAGTCATCTCCAAGGCCACTTACTCTGGCAGGCCCGGGGCTGGGGTGGCTCTGCCTCCCAGCTTCTGCTCTCCACCCGGCACACCAGGGGCCTCGGCGGGAAGGCGCTCCGGTAGCCCTGGCGGCACCTCAGCAGGCACTGCTGGATGGTGGCGGCTCCCTGGCCCGAGGCCTCCTCACACAGGACTGCTCCACCAACGACATCCGCCACGCTGAACGGCAGTGGGCACTGTGGGTCTGGGAGAAGGAAGGAGGCGCAGCTGTGGGCGTCTGCCCCTCACTTGGGAGGGCTGGGCACTCCCTCCCGCCCCTTCCCCTCTCTGAGGCCCCCGCTCAGCTCCCTGCACCCCTACCTTTGTTTGCCCCTCAGGCTCTGGCCCGGCCTTCTCCACGCCCTCTGCCCTCCCCCTGACAGAGCCCATCCTCTCTCTTTCAACAGACACCAGCTGGGGTGGAGGCCCAGATGTGCAGGGTCCACGGCCCAGGGAGCCCCTCGGGGAGACGGGTCCCCAACTTACTCTCACAGGCGGTCTGGCTCCCGGCCACGCGGGTCCCGGGCACCTCCTCGCCGCTGCCCAGGACACACCAGCAGCTGTCCCCGGCCGGGTCGCACTGCACTGGGGAGAAGCGCCTGTCCCCTGCCCCGCAGGCTGGGATGTAGCCTAGGCCAGCTCTCCTCTCGAGGACTCCGCTCCTGAGCGCCTCGCAGAGGCTCGGACCTGAGCATAGGACAGGTCAGATGGGCGGCTCCGGGCACCCACTCCTGCACAGGCTCCCTTCACCAGCACGGCTGTCCCAGCCCAGGCCGCCACCCACCACCACCCAACGCCACTCACCACCACAGCCCCCATCCACCTCCATCCAAAGCCACTGGCCTGCAGGGCCCTCCAGGGGTCTGGGGCTGCCTCCCTCCCACCGGAGGTTGGACTGCTCATCTCCGTACCCTCCCCCTCACCCACCCTCAAGGAGTTTGGAGTCCTGAAGGCAATGTTAACAAGTAAGCGGGCAATTAAGGCTCAGGGTGATGAGGAGCCCTGGGGGTGCAGTGGTTAAAGCCCTTGTTTCCTAACCAAAATGTTGACAGTTTGAACTCAGCAGCTGCTCTGAGGGAGAAAGATGTGGTAGTCCGCTTTCCTAGAGATTACAGCCTTGGAAACCCTATGGGCGGTTCTACTCTGCCCTATAGAGTCGCTGTGAGTCAGGACTGACTGGGTTTGGTTTTTTTGAGTTTCGGTGATGAGGGTGACAGGGGATGCAGAGGGCGCTTTAGTAGCTGTGGAAGGTGCTGAACTCAGCCACGGGGACAGAGGCCAGCAAAGGATTCCTGGGGGACCGATTTTGGTCTGAGTAAGGATCAGCCAGGTGGGCGAAGGGAAAGGAGATATTGCAGGCAGCAGAACAGAACCACGAAGGCTCAGAGGGAAGAGTGTCCACACGCAAAATACCCTGACTAGTTTGTGACAGAAGCCCTGGTGGCACAGTGGTTAAGTGCTCGGCTGCTAACCAAAAGGTCAGAGGTTCGAACCCACTAGCTGCTCCCCAGGAGAAAGATGTGGCAATCTGCTTCCATGAAGATTACAGCCTTGGGAACCCCATGGGGCAGTTCTACTCTGTCCTATAGGGTCGCTATGAGTCAGAATCGACTTGATGGCAGTAGATACAGAGTTAGGACAGGAGGACTCTGAAGTGTGAGGGACAGAGAAGCCAAGACCTAGACATACCCAGATGTGTGGTGCCTCTGAGCCAAGCCAAAGGCTTGAGCTTGACCCTAAAGAGAGGGGAGCAGCAATGATTTTTTGCAGAGAAGGGACCTCAGCACGTTTGCATTTTCTGGACATCTCCTTGGCTGCACCATGGAAAAGAAATTGCAGGGACCGGGCTGGCCGCAGAGGGGCCAGGTGGGAGCCTGCTGTGGCGTCGGTGCTGTATAGCTGGTCACCCCTGGAAAGTACCACTGCCCACTTCAGTGAGGACCAGTGCTGGGCTGTGCTTTATAGTGACAAGGCACGTGTTTCTCCCGAGAATCTGCGGAGGTGGGTGGATATCACCCCTATTTTATAGGTGAGAAAACAGAGGCTGGCTGCTCACTGGAGAGGGGTGGGGAGTGAAGGGGAGCTCAACGACTCACACTGGGCACTCCTGTCTGTACCCCGGAGCTCCCTGTCTCCCGATGCTGGGTCCACACACCAGGTGCCGGCCTTCGACACCTGCAGCCGGGCATACTCTCCTGTCTGAGACAAAACCAAGGTCACGTCACCGTGGGCCAGATTCTCATGAGGCTGGAAGGCAGGGCAGGGCGGGTGCCAAGAATGTCCCCTCCAAAACAGCTGGTGGTGGCCTCTCCAAATGCGGGATGGTGGCGGCCGAGGAACGACCGATACTAGGGGGGCTGGGCGGGCTGGTCCGTCCCCTTTACCTACATTATTTGAATTGATGGCTACGACAGGAAGCAGGGGCTACAGTTACCCCACCTTAGGGTGGAGGAAGCTGAAGCCCACCCAGAGAGGGAAAGTGACGGAGCCACATCCCACAGCTGGTGGGTGGCTGGGCCAGGCCCAAACCCAGCTGCTCCAAAGCCAAGTGGCCGCGCTCTGCTGAACCAGCCCCACCAAGTCCGGAAAGGATTTTCAGCAAGCAGCCCTAGGAGACTAAGCGTCCGTCACAGGGGATAAAGACAACCACATAAAAGACACCTGCCCAAACCCTGCCAGAAAGGGAAATGAGGTGCTGGTACGTGCTTCATGGGTGAACCTTGAAAACGGGAAGCTGAGTGAAACAAGGCAGTCGCAAAGGGACGAACAGTGCCTGATCCCGCTTCTATGAAATGGGCAGTGGGTAGAGACCAGCGTTTATTAGCGGCTACCAGAGGCCGGCGGGAGAGGGAGACGGGAGTCTTAGCTTAGAGGGCACTGAGTTTCTGTTCACGGTGGTGGAATAACTTGGAAACAGTGGTGATGGTTCACAACAAGACGAAAGTAACCAGTGTCACCATACTGTTCATGTAAAACATGTCAAAGTGGCAAACATTGTGTTATAGATATTTTTACCACAATAAAACAATTTAAAAAAAAAAGACACCTGCCAAACCCAGTGCAGAACCCCATCAGTGTCAGCCCCTCTCTCGGCCTGTCCCAGACCAGCTGGGAACGCTGCCCAAGTCACTGCAAGGACTAGATCAAGTCGTGGGCATGCTCCTTCCAGGAGCGCCTTTGGGTAGGAAAGGTCCTCCCTCCTGGGTCTGTAACAGAAAACCGCGCCCCCTGCAGGCACGCTGCAGAAGTGCAGCTCTCCGCCCAACGGACCGGCTACTGCTGAGCGTTTTCTTTAAGATGCGTTTGCCACTTGTTTATTTTATAACAGACAATGGCAATAAAGACATCCACATTCACAGAGAAGGAAAACATGAGGCTGCCCCCCATGCAAGCATGTCCCTTCATCGCATCATTCAACCCACAGCATCCCCGGGAGGAGGGACCCCGCAGTCCCCATTTGACACAGCGAGGTCCCAAGTGAGCAGTGATATATGCCTCTGGTTACACAGCTCGCAGACTACAGAGGCAAGAGTCAAACCCAAAGAAAGATCTGAGAACACTTTATGGGACAAAATTGAGAAAATTGAAGCTATCAACTTTTCTTGGAGTCTTGGGCCCAAGACATAAAGGTTAGGGCAGTCCTGTTCCCAGGCACCTGGGGTGCTCCAGGGAGCCGGCTTAAGAACCACACAGCTGGGGGTCTCGGGGCCTGCTCTGTAACCCCTGTCCGGCCTCAGCTTTCCTTCCCGCCTCTCCCTCTCTGTGAGCATCAGAATCCGGGACATCGAAGCATACTTCTACTCCAACAGTAACAGAAGTGGTTGTCAGCCAAGTTATAAGACTAAATAGGCTAATTTTTCTATAAAACTCCTCGGTCACTGGGGTCCATGTTCACAGCAGCAATCAGTCATGATGAGGAGTAGGTAACTTTGCTCAATGCTTCGCAGGTTCACAGACGTCTACATCAATAGGCTCCTCTGGTTCCCTACCACACCTCCCTGATCACTGTTTTATTGTAAAACACATGTCACATCAAATTTGCCATCTGAGTTGAGAAGGGAGAGGGTTGACATGTCGTGGGGTTGTTAACCAATGTCATAAAACAATATGTGTACTACTGTTTCATGAGAATCTATTTGTTCTGTAAACCTTCACCTGAAGTACAATAAAAATTTTTTTTTAAAAATTGCCATTTGAATCATTTTTAAGTGAACAATTCAGTGGCATTAATTATACTCACAACCATCACCACTCTTGATTTCCAAAACGTTTTCATCACCCCAAACACAAACTCTGCACCCATTAAGGAATAACTAACTCCGCCTCCCCCCCAGCCCATGAAAACCATTTATCAACTTGCCGTTTCCATATTTTTGCCTATTCTAGATATTTCATATAAGTAGGATCATGTAGTATTTGTCTTTTTGGGTCTGACTTCCTTCACTTAACACGATATTTTCAAGGTCACCCATATTATAGTGCGCATCAGAACTCTGTTTCTTTTTATGGCTGAATAATAGATTCCATCTGATTCTCACAAAGCCCCTGGGCACTGAGCAGAGCAGGTTGTGGTGGTCCTGACATCTCTATTTTAGGGAGAAGAAGCTGCCGCACACAGACTCCCGTCACTTGACAAGTAAGTAGTTAAGATTCTGGGCACGAATCCTTTCTTTGAGAGCTTTTATATCAGTTAACTTCACTTAATTATTACAATCATTCTGGGAGCTGGGGAGGGCAATATTATGATGTCCTCCATTTTATATTGAGAAACCGAGACACGGTAAACTAAGCGATTTGACCAAGTTGGCGTAAGGAAAAACATGGTAGCAACTGTCTCTGTGAAGATTATTTTTCCCAAAGAGTTTTTATGAAAGATTCTTCCTTGGAGTCTCCAAACAATCCTATCACTAGATAAGACAAAAATGTGGCCCTGATCTTATGATTAAAAAAAAAAATTGGAGCACAGAGAAGGTAAATAAATTGCCCAAGGTCCCACAGACAGGGTCTACCAGAGCCAGGACAAAATCTAGGCCTAGAATTCCGTGTACGTTTTTAACTAAGCCAGCTTCATTGAAAACTGGACAAACCACCTCCATTCAGTAGTGGAAAGCTCTGGTTTCCCTCTCCTCGTCCTTCCTGGGCCCTCAGAGCCTTACCTGTAGGCAGGTGGGGATGAACAGGTCTTTTGGAGAAGGGTTTCCTTGAGACACAGCCTGTTTCCAACTGGAAATCAGCCCACTGGCTCGAGATTCCTCACAGGTCGTGGGGCCTGTGGAAGAGAGGGAGGCACCCTTACCTGACGGGCATGGGCGCCAAGGGAAGGCCGGCTCCCTGGCTGAGCCCGAGCCTCAGTGTGTCTGGGTGAGGCAGTGCCTTTCACAGAGAGCCTCGACCTCAGAGGAGAAGAGGCTGAGGCTGAGGACAAAGACACATGCGGGACCCGCCAGCTTTGAGATGTCAAGTGGGTGGTTGATTATACAGGTCTCGGCCTCAGGAGAGAGGTCAGAGCTGGGGATGCAGCTGTGAGAAGGTTGTTGAAACTGCAGGAGTGGGAGTGGACGAGATCTCCCAGGGAGCAGGGGACAGGAAGGCACTGGGTTCCCCCACCCGCAGCTGCTTTTCCCCACCTATGTAGCTGGGAGCACAAATTAGGAAGTGCCAAGGTCAGCAGGAGTCTTCTAGGCCTAGGGGCTTGGGACAATGTGTTCTGGCTGCCCCTGGGGCTGGTCTGAAGGGCTGGCCACAGGGTGGCCCGTGTTAGGAGGTTAGGTAGCTAGGTAGCAAGTGCGGCTAGGCCAGCCTAGAGCAGGCGAGAGGGTCCCGGGGGCTCCACTTACATTGGGGGGTCTGTGGGGACCGGGCAGCCAGCGAGGCAGGGATGTACTCTCCCTTCCCGTCCACGCACCAGCAGTGCCCTAGAGAAGACAGAACTTCAGGAAGCACGTTGGCGACTCGCTCCTGGAGCATCCCAAAAATGACTTTCCCTCCTCACCTCAGAGCAGGGCCAGCAAGGGCGCCCCCCACCCCCTGCCCAACATTGTCCACAGTCACAGCTCATAGCACTCGGGCACCCCACTTCTGGCTGGTAGGTCACTGCTCAGGTGAAGCAATTGACGGCCTTGACCTTTGCCACCACGCGCCAGAGTCATGCTCACTTGCCTCCATGGGGGGGATCTTGGCTCTGAGTAAGAAGGAGGGTGCATGACGCTGCCTCCCTGGGGCACCCAGCCCACCCTCACCAGTCCTGTTGTAGCACTGCACGGGCGCCCAGCTCCCAAATGCGTCACACTGCGGCACGTAGGGGCCATTGCTCAGGAGGGCAGCTGCTCCTGCTGAGTCGCCCAGGGAAGAGCCTCGTCTCTGATAGAAGGTAAAGGCTGGAGCAGGGGAGAGGAGAGCAGAGACGTGAGTGCCAACCTGGGCTCGCCTCAGCTCCAGGGGACAGCAGAGCACGCCCCAGGTACAACATAGGAGGCCTTCTGAGTTATTAGACAAACACGTCCACCCAAAACGTTACAGAGGCTCCTACAGAGTGGGCTATACCAGGGTGGACACGCAATAGATTTTCCCTTTAAAAACAAACATTTAGGCTAAACATTGAAGGAATCTCTGTAGGCTTCTTTCCGTATCTCCCATGTAGTCTTGATCAGGCCAGCGAAGTGGCTTCAGGCACCTGCAGGAATAGTAATAATTGTTGTGTGCAGTGGAGTCGATTCCGACGCCCAGCGACCAATGTGTCAGAGTAGAATCGCCCGTGGGGTTTTTTTGTCTAACATTTATCAGAGCAGATCGCCAAGTCTTTTCCCCAAGGAGCCGCTGGCCGGATTCAAATTGCCAACCTTTTGGTTAGCAGCCAAACTCTTCAACTGTTTGCACCACCAGGGCTCCTTATAGACTTGGGGACACATTTTCCAAGAAGCAAGGTACACACAGGCTTAATTGTGCTTGCTTACTAATCTGTAGTGCACAATGTCACCTGGTTGTCACCACATTTCCCCACACTCACGCCTAGCAGAGATGTCCATTTACTCCCATGCCCCTGCCCCGTTCTCATGAGGCTCCCAGACATTGCTCCAATGCTCCATTGGCTGAAGACTCCTGGTGGCCTTCAGTCTCTCCTTGTCCTGCACCCTCAGGCCTAGACTCCCTGAGACCCAGAGGTCCACAGTGCACAGCCTCCTCTCCTCTGAATCACAAGGAATGAGGGATTCTGGGAAAACGAACAACTCAGGCTCTGCTCTCCTGGTTCTTCCTCTTTTCTCTACAGCCTCAGACATGCAAAATGAGAGCTTGTGACTAGTTGCGGGACATTTCCTTAGCTTGACTTCTAAAGAAAAGCCATCAAGCCACTCAATAATAAATCTCTACGGCATCGACAACTTCCTCTTCCTTCATTTCAGATGTCCCTCCATCACCAAAGTGGTCACAACTGAAGGGCCATCAATCCACTTCTCCCTTTCATGACATCAAACCCTGCCCATGCACAAAATTTAGAACAACTGGTTTCTTACCAAAAGCAGAAGTCCCCAGGTCACTGAGGAACAGAGAAAGGAGGTTCCTGTGCACGAGGTGAGAGCAAGGGATAGAGGGAAAGAAAGTGGAGGAAGGAAGCAACATGGATGGATTAACCAACACTAGCTGGGCTACACTCTGAGTCCCAACACTCTCTCTCAGCTTGTCCTACTGTGGTGGCTTGCATGTTGCTGTGATGTTAGAAACTATGCCACCGGTATTTCAAATACCAGCAGGGTCACCCACAGTAGATGGGTTTCAGCAGAGCTTCCAGACTAAGACAGGCTGGGAAGAAAGGCCTGGAGTTGTACTTCCAAAATAGCTGTTGAAAACCTTATGGATCACAACAGAACACTTCCTGACTCAGTTGCTTTGGACATGTCATCAGGAAGGATCAATCACTGGAGGAGGACATCATGTCTGGTGAAGCAGAGGGCCCGCGAGGGTGAGGGAGACCCTTGGTGAGATGAATTGGCACAATAGCCACAATGATGGACTCAAACATGCTGGTGGTGGTGAGGATGACACAGGACGGGGCAACGTTTCATGCTGTTGTACGTAAGGTTGCACCGAGTCAACATCTACTCTACGGCAGCGATCTATCTCTTTATCTACACTGCCAGGAACTTACCAGACAGTGGGGACATAAAGATGAATAAGACATGGTTCTTTGTCCTCCCAAAGAGATGTCCAGTGAGGGAGAGAAGCAGAAAACAAATATGGCCCTTGGGAGTTTCTCACATGGGGTCAGGAGAACGAAGAGAATGGAACCCCATCCAAGCCAGTGCAGACACCCCGGGAATGGCAGAGCAGGGAGCTTGGAGTGGATCTTCTTTGACATGGTACAGAAGTTTTCAGGTGGAGCTGTTTTGTGACCAGAGCCAGAGAATTCCAGACAGGGCGTCCCCATGGCAATTCAACAGTGGGTGGAAACTCGGGTATGGCTCAGAGATAGGTGATCACTTGCTCCTGCCAAGTGGGTATGGGGTCAGTGATGGGGCCCTGGACACTCCCACCAGAGCAGGTGTGGCCAGTGGAGGAAGAGCAGGGGCTGTGGGTTGAGACAGACGGGGGCTGTGGGTTGAGACAGACGGAGGCTCTGAGTGGTCTGACCTCAGCCACATCCAGTCCGGTAGAGGAACAGAGTGGCTAAGAGCGTGGGCTGGAGGGTTGGGGGCCAAAAACTGAGGGAGTTAACATCCAGGCTCCACTAGTTACTAACTGGGTGACCTTGGGCAAGTCACGTACCCTCAGGCCCAGTTTCCCCATTTGTGTGTAATCACAGATGGTGACTGAAGCATAGTTCTCATGCAACTGTTCAGGACTAAATGCAAGGATCTGGTAAACTACTTAGCACAGTAACGGCCTGGCCAAGGGAAATTTTCAAGTACTGTTGAGCTATTTTTACAGGTTCGAGATCTGTGGGTTCTCTGAGGTTATTCCTTTGTCGTATGAAGGAGATAATCCCTGCCATTTAGAGTTACTCTCAGAATGAGATGAGACACACGTATAAGGTGCCTGAAACCCAATAAAAACCAGCTGTAGTCAAGTCAATTCCAAACCATGGCGCCCCAGTGATGTGTCAGAGTAGAACCGTGCTCCATAGGGTTTTTAATGGCTGATTTTTTGGAAGTAGACCATCAGGTCTTTCTTCTGAGGCACCTGAGTGAAGGCGAACCTCCAACTTTTCAGTGAGCAGCCAAGCATGGGCCACCCAGGGGCTCCAACAGCTCCTCAATCACTGAGGGCTTTTCTTCATCCTCTTTCATGGGTGTCCCTGAATCCTTGGAAACAGAGGAAGGTTTTGAGCCAGGTCATGAGGGTGTATGAGCATTTGGGGCCGAGATCCCTCATATTTTAACAAGAACGTTTGGCTTCACGGTGGGCTGCAGGCATCATCTATCTGCGATACGAACATGAAGCCCTGCCTTCATGCAGCTCTGCTGGAGGATTTGGGAGCCTCGTGGGAAGGTGTACCCCCTGCACAGGAGGCAACCATGGACTGCACTCCAGCTTTGACTGGCATCTCAAGACTTATCCACCTGGAGAAACCAAGGAGACTAATCCAAGCTTTTGCTTCCCCAAACACAGCAGAACAAGACCCTGAAATATAGTACTCACTGGACTGGGCTGCCAAGCGAAGAGCATAATCACTCCCCATCAGGAACTTCTCAGAGAATGTCTCCCAGGGTGAGAAGGGCCAGGGAAGGGAGAGCTCCTTATTGCTCAGCCGGATTCCCTTGGCGACTAGGAAGCTCTCTCCCAGAGGGAACTGAGAACTGTTGGAAACCAAGACGATTTCTTCTGCTTCCTTAATGAACTGCAGGACACGAAGCTTCGCTTCCTCACAGGAGCCAGGGCCTAAGGGAATAAACACATCACAGATGGATTTGCTCACCAGGGATGGCTCCCCCAGCCCCCTTTCAAGTGCATGTGCCCCCGCAACTATGAGACAATAGGTTCTGCTCTTTAAAGTAACCCACTGTGGGGTTTTTTGTTATGGCACTCCTTGACTAAGACAGCTGTCACCCCGGAATGTATACATGTAGGCAGTTACTGGTCACATCCATCACTTACTATCAATCACATTAATCCCTGTTGCCACTGAGTCAATTCCACCTCATAACGACCCTATAGGACAGAGCAGAGCTGCCCCATAGGGTTTCCAAGGCTGTAATCTTTACGGGAGCAGACTGCCACATCTTTCTCCCATGGATTCAAACTGCTGACCTTTCAGTTAGCAGCCAAGCACTTTAACCACTGTGCTACCAGTGGTCATATTAATCCAGCTGTCACTTATTAAGCACTTTCTACATACCAAGCCTGACACATTGCATCTATCACCCTTTATAACCCTCACGACGTTCCTTTGAGGTAGTCACTATAACTAAGATGCAGAGATTTACCCTCATCTAGCCCACACAGTAGCAGGGGTAGAACCAGGATTCAAGCCAGCTAGCGCTCTGTCCTCTAAGCCACTGCTTCTCAAACTGTAGGGTGCCCCAGGATCACCAGGAGATCCTGTGGAAATGCAGATTCTGATTCAGTACTTCGGGCCCGAGAGTCTGAATCTCTAACAAGCTCCCAGATGATGCTGGTGCTGCTAGGCCACGCTTCGAGTATCGAGGCTCTGAACCAATGGTCCCCAAACCCTTTTGGTCGGATACCCCTGTCCACAAAAGGCTTTGAATACGCAACCCGAAAGTACGTGTATTTCTCTGTTTATGCTCGTGCTGCAGCGGAAATAGACTAGGTTCAAAGGAAGAGATAAAACACTAGACACAGATAGAAGATCTAACATTTGCTCCCCTGTGGATGATTTTGTACACCCTGGTCACCGACTCCACACGGTCGTTTGTTACTCATGGGAAAGTCAACATACTCTGAAGCCTGCTTCTAATGCTCCGCCTGGCATTCAGGCCAAGGTCACTAAGACTAGTCAATGAAGTGACTAAGTCCTTTTGGTATTACCAACCAGGCTTCTCAGATTGCATACACCGGATAGCTAATAAAAATTTGAATAATTGAATAATTTGAATAATTACAGGAAAATTTTAGGATGAACCACATTAAATTTGCCATCACTTTGTAGACCTGGGGAAGTCACTTACCCTCTATAAGCCTCAGTTTACTCGCCCAGATAATGAAGGGATGCACCTGGCCATCCCTAAACTCAGTGCTAGCTTTGACACTCCATACCCTTTATTCGTTAAAGAAACAATTCTGTTCTGCACATAAGTTTACTCACATGCTGGAACCTTGCTTGGCTCAGCCCAAGTGCCTTCCAGTTCCTGACCAGCCCTGTCCACACACCAGCAGCTTCGAAGATCAAAGTGTGCCAAAGGAGTGCTGAAATCTGAGTAGGGCCCTGGGTACCGGCTGAGCTGCCCATTTAGCATCTGCCAAAACAGGTAGGGCTCCAGGAGGATGTTCCCTGCAGGCTGTGTCAGGTTGCCTTCCAGCACTACTGGTGGGACGTCTTGGAAAGCAGAGTATCTCGCCAGCCCTGGGAAGACACCTTGTTGGCCAGCCTCATACAGACTTTGGATAAAGAGGCGGAAGCTTTTGGAAGCCACTTCTCTATAGCTCATGATCCTCTTTAGAAGCTCAGCAGGGGTCAGTTCCTGGCCACTCTTATTCTGAGTTACCCATCGTTGGTACCACTCAAAGGCCTGCTCCGGGGGCCCATCACATTGTACGCGTCTCCACTGGCCATCAGCACTGCACTGTGGAATGTAGACGCTGGAGAGAGTGGGCGGCAAGCTGGAATTGGAGAGCAGGGCCTGCACCGTCCCCAGGAAAGCTTGCTCTGCCTGCAGCTGACAGGGCGTGGGGCCTGGAAGAAACGACGAGGAGGTGTGTCAGTTTAGCCAGTTTAAAAGCCATTGCGATTGAGCCCATTCCAGCTCATCGCAACCCTGCAGGACCGAGTAGAACTGCCCCAAAGTTGTATTCTTTACAGACTCATAATGACCCTATAGGACAGAGTACAACTTCCTCATAGGGTTTCTAAAGCTTTAATCTTTACAAACTCATAGCGACACTATAGGACAGAGTAGAACTGCCCTGTAGGGTTTCCAAGGCTGTAATCTTTACGGAAGCAGACTGCCACATCTTTCTCCCGTGGAGCAGCTGGTGGGTTCGAACCATTGGCCTTTCAGTTAGCAGCCAAGAGTTTAACCACTGTGCCACCAGGACTCTCTTTAAGCAGTTTTGTAACCCCAAAAGACCAAGATGGAACCATGTAACTGTCCAAACTCCATCTAAAACTTCACCCAGGCATAGAGACCCCACCAACCTTAAATCTGCAAATCACATCTAGACAGAGAGCACCCCGCCACTAACTCAGCACCACTGAGAGCAGCTAGTGTCAGACTGCACAAGTGGAGGTGGCAGGTCCTGAAGGCCAAACAAATCTCCCTATCACTCATTAGAATGGTCAACAGTAGCCAGACATTTTTGGATATTGTTTAAATTAATCAGCTGATTTTGCCATTAACTGAAGCTTAGGCTTTAGCCATGAGTGGATTCTTTCTTCTGTAATGCATTGTATCAGGGACTGAAGAGGGAATGGAAAGTCTATAGATTGAACAGAGTCCCTGGGTGGCACAAACGGTTAAGCGTTAAACTATTAGCTGAAAGGTGGGTTGTTCAAACCCACCTAGAAGGCACCTCAGAAGCCAGGCCTGACAATCTTCTTCCAAAAGGTCACAACCTTGGAAACCCTAAGGAGTAATTCTACTCTGCACACGTGGGGTCGCTGTGAGTTGGAATCAACTCAACAGCAACTAACAACAACATAGACTGAGTACTCAACGGACTTACATTGCTTGGGTTCTCCAGTTATACTTTGAGTTCCAGGGATCGCCTGACCCTCGGTGTCCACACAGTAGCACTCTGAGTTAGAGCATTGGACAGGTAGGAAATGTCCCTCGCTGGTACAAGAAGGGACAGATAGGCTGGACCCAGCAGGCTGGCTACCCATGAGGTTTTGCATTTGTGCCCTTTGCTTTTCACACTCTGTGGGGCACCTGGGTCGTCTACCTCTAACTCTAGAGCCAAGAAGTTCTTTGCCCCGGGAATCCACACACCAACACTCCCCAGCAGAGCACTGGACATCCTCGTAGTTTCCTTCTGCCGTGCATGATGGGACAAAAAGCTTTGTGGATGGTGGCTCACAGGTCTGGGAGTTGAGCACCATTTCCATTGTGTCCCCTAAATCTCGGGCTACATCCTCTGGCACGGAAATAGCATGCTGCAAGAAGACAAGGAATTCTGGAAGCTCCAGGAGAGAAGCAAGGAATTTCAGAGCATTTTGGTTCTCCCGTAAGTTAATTTCGAAGCCAAAGCTGCCCACAAGGGGGAGATTCATAGCCTTCTCAGAGGCTTCAGGGGTTCCCGTGGCAAGGTTTGCATCAGGTCTCACAGACAGCTGCTTGGCTACATCCACGAATCCTTCTCCATTCTTGAAGCCTGGGAGGCCAAGTTGCTGGAAAAATTGACTGAAGTTAAATGTGCCTCTTGTGCCAATGGCTCCCGACACGTTAAACTGGCCAACGTTCGCCAAAAAATTTCCTCCAAATAGGTTTTGCTGGAGTCGCTTGGGGTCAGCGGTAAACTGAAGGGCAAGGCGAGCCAGCTCTCTGGAGGGGAAAATCGATCTGATGGCCTCTTTGAGAAGACTTTGTGAGGCGGGGAACTGTTTATCTTGCCCTTCCACCATGGGGCGGAGAAGGCCAGAGTCAACAAACAGCTCCCTGAACAGGGGTGGGCAGGATGAGGAGAATCTGGCCACTCTCTGAGAGGCCTGCCTTTCCTCAGGAGAAAAAAACAAATTGTGCTGGCTGAAGTGGCCCGAGGGCCCAAAGTAGAGTCTTGACAAGGCCTGCTGTCTTTCTGAGGTGCAGGATCGGTCTTCAGCTGCGCCGAGACAGAGCAAATGGGAGAAATGGTTTTAACATCACAAGCAAACATGAGACAACCCCCCAGATCTTTCTTGTAGCAAGATGCCAAGAGTCCACCGAGAACACCTACACTTTGTACCTCTCTTCTTTCTTTTTCCTTTTTCCTTTCCCTCTGAGCTACACCTGTGACAGCTGGTTTGGGGAGTAAGTCTTCCAGCTGGCGTGACTACCTCTCTTCACTTCCACTAGAGGTTGGCTCCCTTCTAAATCAAGGATCATAGACACTGAAAGCTTCCCTACTTTCTGAAAATCTGACCATACAAAAAAAAAAAAAAAAAAAAAACAATTGCCAACTCATGGCAACCCCATGTGTGTCAGAGTAGAACTGTGCTCCATAGGGTTTTCAATGGCTGTGATCTTTTGGAAGTAGATCACCAGGCCTTTCTTCCAAGGTACCTCGAACCACCAACCTTTCAGCTAGCAGCAGAGCACTTCACCATTTGCGCCACCCAGGAACCACATTCACCAACAAATTCCTAGTTGTAGTTAGTGAAATGTTGTTTTCTAGCATTCTCTTCTTGGAAATCTTAATGCGTTTTAAAGCTTAACCATACGCTCTTTTGTGTGACTCCCTAATTCCTCCTTGTACGGTAGTTTCGAGTGGATTAACTTTGTTGTTGTTTTGTGCTGTTGAGTCAATTCTGACTCCTAACAACCCTAAAGGACCAAGTAGAACTGCCCTGTAAGGTTTCCTAGGCTGTAATCTTCAAAGGAGCAGATTGCCAGGTCTTTTCTCCCACAGAGCAGCTAGTGGATTTGAATCACTAACTATGAGTTAGCAGCCAAGTGCTTAATCATTGTGCCACCATGGCTCTTTGTAGACTAACTAGTTTATAGTTAGTCTAGAGGTTTTTGAGGACAATAACCATACTTTAAATACTATTGGTATTTCCCATACGAATCAATAATGCCCACATAGCAAACATCATTCTTCTGGGCTTCTTGACCTTTCCTTGAAATTACTAGTTAAACAGTGATCAACTCAGCAAGTCCATGCAGTCACACCATGCTAACTGAAAATTCTAAATAATCACCATGAAGATTTTAATACTAAAATCCAAACACCAAGTAGCTGTCTCAGTCTCTTAGGTGGAAGTAAGTGAGGTCCAATTTTCTCCATTAAGTTGCAAATCTTAGGGAAACTTTTCAACCAGCCTTCCCCTATACTTTTTAAATAATTCTTTCCTCTCTGTTCATGTGGATGCCAAGAAGGGAGTCAGCCAGTTTCCCTCTGTAACCAGGCAACAGAGAAAGAACTGGAACATGTGGTCGGGGTGGAGGGAGGAAGACTGGCAACGTCAGAACACATAACACATCCCTCAGCAAGGCCGTGGATTCCTTTATTGGACATTATAGGAAGGTATGGAAGAAATAAAGTTCACTGCCTTGCTCATTCCCTTTCCAAATTAAGAGTGTATCCTTCCATCCATTTGTTATGTGGCGTTACAAAGACAAAGGAATTCAGATATTGCTTCCATGTGACATGTGTATTCACTGAAGTAGGACTGACACTACCAGAGACAAAAATATACGATCCCTGCATTTGGAAGAGCTATTGTTTTTAATTTGGAAAAGCATAGCTCTTCATTTCTATCTAGAAATTGGAAGACAAATATTCTGTAGGTTTTAACAGAATTGAAACTATCCTATTAAATTTCCAAGATGATTATAAACACTCTGAAGGCAGGATCTCAGCATTTTCTTTGTCTGCTTCCTAACACTTAGCAGATTGAATACTTCCAAACACTGTGCAAAATATTCAAAAGGTCAAGCTGGAGAAATTGAGTGATTCGACAAGAATCATTGAGTGAACATTCATACATATCTGTTTTGGCACTATAAAAAGACATGCACTTCTTCACTGTTTCAAATCTTGCTGATTACACCCAGGTCAACCAAGTTGGCAGCCTGTGACTGCTTCGAGATTCCTGCTTCATCACTGACATCCTCCAGAATCTCACTGGCAGAATGGAATGGAGTCTCACCCCCTTCTCCCTGACTCACTGCTTCTACTTTAGTATGGTTCCCATCATCTGTCTTCCAGACACTGCAGTGACGTTCTAACTGGTCCCATTTCCCCCAGACTAATGCTCCTTTGAATTATGGTGTTGGCAAAGAATATTGAATATACCATGGACTGCCGGAAGAATGAACAAATCTGTCTAAGAAGAAGTACAGCCAGAATGCTCCTTAGAAGCAAGGATGGAGAGACTTCATCTTGCTTACATGTTATCAGGGGGAACCAGTCCCTGGCGAAGGACATCATGCTTGGTAAAGCAGAGGGTCAGCAAAAAAGAGAAAGATCCTCAAAGAGATGGATTGACACAGTGGCTGCAACAAATGGGCTCAAACAGCAATGATTGTGAGGATGGCAGAGGACCTGGCAGTGTTTCATTCAGTTGTACATAGGGTCACTGTGAGTCGGAACTGACTTGATGGCACCTAACAACAACAACAACATTGCTCCTTTCAATCTCTCCTCCAACATTCTGAGGTGATCTTTCTTACACACAAAACCCATCATGGCACTCTCCTGCTTAACCTCTCAACATCCACGCCTGATCTCCAGGATGAAGCCCCCAAGCCTTTGTTATGATATGCAAGATCTCATTGTCTCACTCCTACCTTTCCCCTCAGTCATAATTTCCACAGCACAATCCTGATCATACTCCAGCAACTTTTTTTTCCTTTCCTATCCTTGTTGCAGATCAGAGTGACCATTAACACACCGACGAGTATAATTTGTCTTTATAATTTGTTTGTCCTGCTCTAGAGGGAACATTTTTTCTTACCTTCCTCCTTCAACAAACATCTTATTTTAGATGGCTCTGGTCTAGTGTCCGCTCTTCCATGAAGCCTTCCTAAATGCCTCTTCCTCACACAGGCTGTAGGATAGAATGAACCCCTCCTTGCTTTACTTGCCTGTACCCCCTTTTCTCATAGCTGCAAACTTCCATTCTCTTTTCTTTTTCTTCACCTCCCTGCAGTATTCTGAGCTCCTGAAGAGGCAACTATGTCTGACACAGGACGAGAAACATGTTGGAAGTGAATGATGATCAACTGGGGTTCAATCATGTTGAGCTGAAGGCCTGTGGTACACACTCAGGGGGCAGTTGAGTTAATGGGTTAGGAGTTCTGGAGAAGTTGGTCTGGAGAAACAGTTAAGGTAACATGACCTGACAAGACCCAAGAGGAAGTGCTTGAGAGGAACCCACCACAAGATGGCAGCCCCCCTTGCTGCCGCGTCCCTTGGATCTCCTTTCCTCGGGCGTCCACACACCAGCATGGCCCTTCTCTCTGGCACTGCACTGGCTGGTAGTCCCCATTTCGGCTGCAGGTCGGAACATAGGGGTGGCCAAAGCTGGTTGCTGTAAACTGCTCCACTTCACATTTTGTGGGGCCTACGATAAATCCAGGCAGTCAAGAAGACAGTGAGTAAACAACGCTTGATGAGTTTACAGCATGTGTTGCTGTTTGCTGTTAACATTCTTCAAAATCCCTTTGCTTTCGTTGGGACAGCCACAGAGGCTGTGGTGACTTTAAGACCCAAGTGGTTTCCTTCTAGCAGAAACAAGCACATCTGCCATCGGCTTCCTACTTACATCGGAATCTGCCAGAGATGACTAATTGGACGGCTAGGAACCGTCTCTGCAATATCCGGTACAGGGTGGTTTCAGAGAAGGTGGAAGCAAGGTCCAGACCCGCAAAAATGGTGTCGTAAATCTCATCCAGTAACAGCTCCAAACCTGAGCAAACACAGCAGGTGTTTCAAGGGGTGGGTTCATTCTGAAAAGGAAGTCCTGACTTTGCTAGGCAAAAAGCTAGTACAAGGGACAGAGCTGTCACCGGCATCATTGTGCAGCGTGTCTTAATACTTCAATTGTTTCCAAAGTCAGGGCTGCTTGGTACGACTGGGCAGGTTGTTCACAGCTCAAAGGAGCACTTCTGAGAGGGTGAAATCAAAAACCAAAGCCAAAACCCATTGCCGTCAAGTCGATTCCGACTCAGCTCTGTAGGACAGAGTAGAACTGCCCCATAGGGTTTCCAAGGAGCACCTGGTGGACTCAAACTGCTGACCTTTTGGTTAGAAGCTGTAGCTCTTAACCACTATGCCATCAGGGTTTCCATGAGAGAGTGAGAGGAGGTTGAAATCCATCCTGTGCTCCACTCACCAAGCTATGCAACCTAGCTCAGAGCTGCATCTGCCCAGAAAGGGGAGCCATTTTCCCCAGTGCACAAAGGCACCATATGGGCTGGCAGCAATTGCCTTCAAAGTTTCACAGATGGAAGCTTGCTAAGGCCATGTCTGACATGGGAGCCTGACAGGGAGCAGGCTGACATCGCTAGTTCTGCTTTAGGGGTAGTGAGATTGAGACTTTCACTCCCAGTGAACCCCACTCCCGCCCAGATGACCTCAGCTGCACTTACCCGTCTCAGCCAGTTCCCGCCCTTGACTATCGGCACAGTGACAATACCCAGACACCTTGGGGAACCTGCTCTGAAAGGTCCTGAAGGTCATGAATGCGTCTGGAAACCTAAGAGAGAATTCGATTATGGTCACCGCTTCACCACAGGCAAGTTGCCACAGCTCTTCCTGTAGAAATAAATAAATGCAGCCAAGTCCCCATCTGGGGAGAGGAATGTCTGCTTTTGTGTCTCATTCCATTTGCTCTATGCTTCCTACAGTAAATGAATTTCTTTTCTAAATTGGTTTTAGCTGGCCAGAGCTAGGCTGGTCCTTATAAAAATAAGGCTGTGCTTAGCTGCCACCTCCTAATTAGCTGTTTCCCTCACCTGGGGTATGTGAACAATTTATGCCCATGTGTGTGTCTCAGGATCAGGCTGAAACAGACAATAATAAACTCCCTACTAACTGGCTCCTTTACTAGAACATAACTCTAGAGACTAAAGGCCAAGTTTGCTTTACAAACATATGGTACATCGTATATGATCTCATTTGGGGAGATCAAATGACTTCAAGGCCCTGTAAAACTTTTCAAGAGCTTGAAAGGAAGCCAGATTCTACCCTAGGAAATCCTTAGGACAGAAGGACACTTCACAGTTCCACAGCTGAAAAAGCACACATTCTCTACAACTTCACAGATAAGGACTATGCCTTCCTTTCCATACACTGAGGGAAAGTATGTCTCATCCTGGCTGACGTGGCAATTGCTATAGGAGCTAATTGGCTGGGCTCCCCATCTTGGAAGTAATAGGAAGCTAAGGGGACATAAAGCTGTAGTGAGGAGTTCTTCCCACTTGCGGTGACGCAAGAAGCAGAGAGAAATTTTTCATCGGTATACACCACGGAGAAATTTGTTTTCGTGCTCTATACAGCTGCTCCGTGAGTTCCAAGCAGAATGTATTTCCACCTTTGTCCGGAGATACAGCCCCAAACAGTAAGTCAGCAGAAGCAGCAGAGAACTGCACAAACAGGCCTGTTGTCGTACAGTCTCTTCTAGTAAAATACTGAAAACAACCTTAGTGTCAATGACGGGAATATTAAAAAGAAAATTGTAGTAAAGCCTCTTTAATGTAATACTTATAAAACTCTGGCCAAAAAAGAATATGCGTAACATTTATATAATACGAAATGGCATGAACACGTACTGCAATGGCTACTATGTAAATGAGCCCGTCTCTGAAGGCAATACCCCTAATAACTCCAGAGCCTGAGCAGGGCCGTGTAGTAAGTATTGCTTAATTTGAATGGAATGAATATGCAAGACAAAGCTATGAAAACACCATAGGATTAGGACTAAGTGGGGTTTTTTGCAAGTCTTGGTCTATTATTGGGTGTACGTGTGTTAAATTAAAAAAATGTTACAGCAAGTGAGTTCTATAATAGAAACTAAAAATTCACTTCACCTAGTTGCTGCTAATAGCGTGCGGTGCAATGGATGGCTTTTATAGGGCTTTTCTCCCACCAAATGACTGGGTGGGTTATGCAAATAAAGAGCTTGGACAGCTTGCTAATAATGCAAATAAGGTACCTGGCTCTCTTGTGGGGGTGGGGCCATGCAAATAAGGTATATGGAACCCTAATGAGGGGATTGGTCAGTTTTGCTATCCTGCTAGGCTTAAAATGAGCCATCCCAGAAGCGGAAAGGGGGGCCTCACTACCACCAAGAAGAGTCAGGAATGGAGAGCTTCCTTTGGACCCATGGTCCCTGCACCGAGAACCTCCTAGACCCAGGAGACAGAGAGAGCTCTAACACCGGAGATAGTGCTAGATGGCAAGAAGCAGTGGCAGAGAAATGGCAGGAGAACCAGAAGACCAGCAAAAGACAGTGCAGTGGGCTTCCTGACCCACGGAGCAAGGTGGGCTTCCCAGCCACAGAGCAAGGAAGCTACAGTAGGGGAGCCGACACATGGAGCAAGAGAGCTGAGCACCTTCAGGGAGGAGGCTCGCTGGTGGATGGGGTGCCTCTGGGCACTTGGTGGAGCTAAAGAGTTTGTAACACTTGTCCAAACAGGGACTGAGGGGCTGAGGGGCTGAGGGGCCGCGGGGCCAAGGGGCTGAGGGGCTGAGGGGCCAAGGGGCTGAGGTGCAGAGAGATGCCTGCCTTCGGGCACGGCTGAGAAGCTGTCCTGCCGAAGAACTGTATCCTGAGTCATTTCTGATCCTTCTTCATCCCACTACCTCATGGCCAGAGTCCTATCTCTGGGTTTCCAGTCTTATAAACTCTCTAGTACTTGGGCTTACTAGTGCTTTCTGCATGGACCTGACTCTCAATATCCCCCCTTCCTGCATCTTGGATTTCACCTGGCTTCAGCTGGAGGGAGGGGTCCTCCCATCCTCCCAGGAAGACTACTCTAAGGCCAGCTACTGCCATCTGGACTCTAGGGCTGTCCTCCGCTCATCTCTGGAGCAGACCCCCCACACTGTCATCTTTAATCCCTCCTTGCCAATTCTGTTTGTAATGAGAAGAGCTAAAGGCCTGAAGGAGACAGAATTCCAATCCTGGCCTAGCCACATATGATTAGTGCTATTAGTTATTAATAATAAAAATAATAGCAGGTAACATTTATTGAACAATCATACACTATATCAAGCACCCTCTGTAATGTATCTAACACTCACAACCTTTTAAAAGTCTCCATCCCACAAACGGGAGAACTGGGATTCAGAGCGGCGATGTGATCGGTGTAAGATCACCCAGCCAAAACCAGAGGTCAAGGACCACATTTTCTGTCAATGACAACAGCTGACTGGATGATGAGCTTACCACTTAAATAGAGCCCTCAGACAGCCCTGCTCTTGAGACCTTTATGTATTATCTAGTTAGGAGAACTAGGGAAGCTCACTCTCCATCAAGACATGGCCTTTTAAAGTCACCAGCAAAATAGGTGTAGTTAGCAGTGACCTTCTTCAAGAGACAAAAGGACCTATTTCAAACGGGCAAACACTATAGCAACGTTCAAGTGCAAAGCATCACCCAGCACATTAGGAACCCACAGCAGGTTGGCAAATGAGCTGCCTATAGGCTTCCAGCCTCCCTGTGGCCCCATGGAAGGAAGTCAACTGCTTGCTCCGCTTCCCTGCTTGAATTTCCAAAAACAATTCCCTCAGAGTCAGTATTCCAAAACCAAATGTATGCTCTTTCCTTTCCAAACTCATCGTGTACCATCCCCCTAGAAACCAAGCCTAGGAGTCATCTTTGACGCTTCCTCTCCCTCACACTCCATATCTATTCCTTCACCAAGTTCTGTAGATTCTGCCTCCTAAATATTTCTCCAGCCCTGCCCATCCCTCCACTGTCCTCTCCGTCACCTAGTCTACTCCCAGCCAACATCACATCTCACCGGGGACTAGTGCCGTGACCGCTTACTAACAGTCACCTCCCGGCACCCATTCTGCTCTTTCTCCACTCCTAGCCACTCTCTTGCCAACCCCAGGGGTTGGCAAAGAATCCTGAATATATCATGGGCTACCAGAAGAACACACAAAGAAGTCTTAGAAGAAATGCAACCAGAATGCTCCTTAGAAGTGGGATGGAGAGACTTCAACCCGCTTACTTTGGACACATCATAGGAAAAGACCAGTCACTAGGAAAGGACCCCATGTTTGGTAGAAGGGAAATGAGGGAAACCCTCAGTGAGATGGATTGACCCAATAGCCACAACAACGGGCTCAAACATACCAACTATCATGAAGACACAGGATGGGGCAATATCGTATTGTGTTATACACAAGGTAACCATGAGTGGGAGCCAACTGGACAGCAGCTAACAACAACGAATCCACTCTTTTCAAAATACAATTCTGAGGGTTATTACGGTGCACTCTAAACCGCCCTCAGGTTTACAAATGACTGATGCAATACTGGGGACACACTTTTACTAAAAAGTCTTCACCGTTTATTACATTCAAATGTTACTGGGCGTTGCGTGTTTTATCTGGCGGTCCTATGTGCTGCTACTGAGAGACAAGTGTAGACTGCACATGGCCGCCTCAGCCTCCGTGGCTCCCAGTGGAGTCCCTGGGTCTGGGGCTGCCCAGGTCTGTGTATCAGAAAATGCCTGACTATGGCTAGGCTTCCAGTAACAACCACCTGACCCTTCCCATGCCCTTCCTAAACCAGAATTTGCTCTGAGACATTCTTACTTGCAAAAAAAAAGAAAGGATCCCATTTCGGGATGAAATTTTTTTGTTGGTTTTAAACAACGGATGCGTAGTCCAGGACCTTTGCGTTTAACTCCACTGCCCCCTGGTGGAAGTAGCTGTAATTGTTCCTCTACATGGCAGCCACCAGGCAGTTCCTGCGTGCATTCACCCAGTCAGTGAGCGTTGCTTGTAGGCCTATTGTGTGCAAGCTCTGTGCTGTGACTGGAGGGGACCTGAGATCTGAGGTAGTGTGGGATAGTAAAAGGAGCCAGAGACCTCTAGCACCCACTAGCGCCCACTCTAGCTCTGTCCATCTCACCGAAAGTTTCCCTCATTTTTGCTGACCCTCTATTTTACCAAACCACCCTAGTTACACTGCCTAGGGTGAGTTCCTTAACCTCTCTGTATTTCAGATTCCTCATTGTATAATGGAAACCATAATTATCAAGTTACTTTTGTAAATACCGAAGTAGGTAAAACCAAAAACCCAAACAAACCCTATGCTGTTGAGTTGATTCAGACTCACAGCGACCCCATAGGGTTTCCAAGGCTGTAAATCTCTATGGAACCAGACTGCCACATCTTTCTCCCCTGGAGCTGATGGTGGGTTCAAACCGCCGATCTTTCGGTGTGCAGTTAAGTGTCTTAACCTCTGCACCACCAGGCTCCTGAAATAGGTAGAAAGATCTAAAATTCCCCATAGATAGTAAGCACTCAGTTGAACTTGAACTGAGATCAGTTTAGTCTATGCACACTAGGTTATTTGGAAATTCCTGTGGGCCCATAGTCAGGCCATTCTCTAGACCTGGGGAGAAAAATCTAACCGAAGTTCTCTGAAATTGGGAGATATGTGAAAGTTGCCTACATTACTGGATCACAATTTTCCATTTTCTCAATGTTTTATAGATGAGGTCTCATCAGCTCTTCACCATGATCTGCCCAGCAGGGAGTTGTCCTCCATTTTACAGATGGGGAGACTGAGGCTCAGAGAGGGTGAGTAAGTCACTCAGGTCACCATGCCAAGCATGGCAGCATCAGAATGAGGGCTGCAGAGACAAATGCTACAGGGCCAGGCAGGTAAGACAAACGGGGGAGCGGGCAGGAGGATGGCAATAGGACACGCTGGGAACTGGACATGGAGGGGACGTATGCTCGGTCCAGAAAGGGCAGAGGCTGCTGAAGCCCCCCTCCTGATGCCGTGGAGAAGGTACACAGCCCACCCGCACCGCCCCCTGTTCTCAGGAAGTCAGGATTTTGTGTATTAGGTTGAACATATGAAATCGCTGATGTTCAACTATTTTTGGCCTACAAAAACGGAAATTCCGTAGTGTTCAACTTCATCAAATATCCCAGGTTTTAAAAAATGATGCAGTTTAAACCAAGCAGGTCCATGGGACAGTTTCGGCTCATAGGCTGCTAGTCTATGACCCCCTCCCGACACCACCCAGGAGAATTTCCTTTCTCACTGAGGAAAAGACACTGGCTGTTTTGGAAGTCAGCCACCCAAAGGCTCAGGTTATCCCAGAGAACTCACATCAGTCTTCATTTTTACTCAGAACCTTTCAGTTATAGCTCAGGTCTGGGTGTGTTCTTTAAAACAGTCAGGTTAGCCATTTGACTAACTAGAAACTACCTGGTTATTTGGCTGAGTGCTATAATGCATCTCCCTTTTTTATATTTATGATTTCAATCTTTTCAATTACTTATAAGTGTACATAATTTATGAAATAGATAAATATGATTCTCCTTCCAGAATGTCCACTTTTCTGTAAATTCTTTCCATTGTTGACAGCTGGGCAACATATTCAATAATTTGCTTTTCTATTTCACCCAACTTTTGTGGTTGTTTGCCCCAGATGTATTATTTAATATATCTAGTCTACCATATTTCCACAAATAAAAGTCTGCTCTACATGTGTCTTATAGTCAAATATTGCTTGGACTCTTTTTGATTCAATGAATAAATCTCTGTCATTTGAAAATATATATATATATATATATACGATTCTATCCACACTTTTTATAAGCAACCAGTTCCTGTCGAGTCAACTCCAACTCATACCAACCCCCACATGTGTCAGAGTAGACCTGTACTCCATAAGGTTTTCAATGCTTGATTTTTCAAAAGCAGATTGCCAAGCCTTTCTTCCAAGGCATCTCTGAGTGCACTCGAACCTCCAACCCCTGGTTAGCAGCTGAGCGCATTAACCATTTGCACTACCCAGGGACTTCTTTTCTGCTTATTCCCCTCCTCCCCTGCTCCTGCTTCTCCATAGGCCGTGCTAGCCAAGGTAACCCATGCATCCTTTATATACGTACATATGACAATCTGATTCTGTTTGTGTCTACAGAGGAACAACTGAGTGCCGTGACTAGTACAGATGAGCCATACGTGCATATATAATGGATCTGGTTTGCTTGTTCATTTATAAAAAATAGAATCGTATCATCTTATCTGTAGCTTGTGTTTTGTACCGTATTACCAAAATATATTGTGGAATTCTCTCCAAGTCAACTGCTCTACCTCTAATGCACTCTTTTAATGGCTGTATAAATATTCATGGTGGATACTTATTTATTCAGCCATCCACCTTGTGAAGATCAGTCACTTGGTTCCCAGTTTTTTGCTACAATGAACAAGAACAGAGTAGACGTGCTGGGACATATGTCTTCTCTGTCTGCTGCTTTAATGGCTGGGATGGCTGGGTCAGGTGGACATAGGTGTTTAATTTTAATAGCAGTTGCCAGTTGCTCTGTTAAAGGTGCTATAGCACTTCAGATGCCCATCAGCGGCATAGGAGAGTAAGGGTCTTCTGCTTCTTCAGAGGCCATGTGTCTCACACGTTGAAGCCCCCAGCGCCCCTTGTGAGCAGGGGCTTTGGCAGGAGACACGAAGGACAGAGGGCCCAGCAGTGGGCAAACCCCAGAGGCTGGCCGGCTCCGCTTACCTGTTGTAGCTCTGGATCAGATCGAAAATCATCATGTCTGTGGTGTTGACAAACTTGCATTGGACGGGCATGAACTCTCCCTCTGCAGTACACTGCGGGGGCGACTTGTCCCCCACCCCATGGAGAATGCGGCGGTTTCTTATCTCACAGCTCCTTGGACCTAAACATTTTCGAGGAGAAAGTCCTGAATTCTTATGTCGGAGTGGGTGCCTATTCTACAATCAAGGTGCATATACACATACTACATCTGTGACAGGTAAAGACTCACATGGTGACTGAGTCTGCAGCGGGAAGCTTGCAAACGCCCGCTGAAATCCTACTTACCCTTCTAACGATCAGCTAATGAGTACTGATTATCTACCGTATGGAAATATAAGAAGTAATAAAACCATTCAAAACACTTTCATTTTCAAACAATTTGGCAGTTCTTCAAAAAGTTAAATATAGAACTACCACGTTGGTATGTTGTTAGGTACCGTCAAGTTACTTCCGACTCATAGCGACCCCATGTACAACAGAACAAAACACTGCCCCGTCCTGCGCCATCCTCACAATCGTTTTTATGCCTGAGCCCATTGTTGCAGCCACTGGGTCAATCCATCTTGTTGAGGGTCTTCCTCTTTTTCGCTGACCCTCTACTTTACCAGGCATGATGTCCTTCTCCAGGGACTGGTCCCTTCTATAACATCTCCAAAATACATGAGACGAAGTCTCGCTATCCTTGCTTCTAAGGAGCATTCTGGCTGTACTAGCTATACTTCTTCCAAGATACAGAACTACCATATGACCCAGCAATTCCATTCCTAGGTATATAGCCAAGAGACTTGAAATCAGGGACTCAAACAGATACATTTGAACATTGGCTCATTGCAACATTATTCACAATGGCCAAATGGTGGGAACAGCCCAAGTGTCCGACAACAGATGAATGGATAAACAAATTGTGTTATATTCATCCAATGGAATATTATTCAGAAATGAAATTCTGATATATGAACTTTGAAAACTTTATACTGAGTGAAATAAGTCAGACACAAGGGGACAAATATTGTATGTTTCCACTTATATGAAATATCTAGGATAAGCAAATGCATAGAGAAACCATTTATTAGTGGTTACCAAGGGCAGAGGGAGGGGGCATGGGGAGTTACTGCTGAAGGCGCGCTGAGTTTCTGTTTCGGGTGATGAAAACCTTTTGGAAATAGGTAGTGGGGATGGTAGCACAACATGGTAAATATAATTAATGCCACCAAATTGTACATTTACAGAGGTTAAAATGGCAAAAAAAAAAAAAATTAAATATATTTTACCACAATAAAATTATTTTTAAAAAAGCTTTCGTTTTCTCTATTGAGGGACAGGTGCTCTGCCTTTCGTCAGGGAGGCCTGGAAGCTCCAGCTTTTGGGGTTGAGATCTGCACACCTCCCTTCCCCTCGGGGCGTGGAGCTCAGCGACACTTACAGCGTGTTGGCCTGCCTCGCTGGCGGGTGCCGTACACCTCCATGCCCTCGGCATCCACACACCAGCACTGCAGCTGCCACACGTCACACTGGACGGGCGCGTAACCCCCCGAATCTTGACACTGGGGCAGGTAGGATGTGGCTGTGCTGTTAAGGTAGCCGCTCACCAAGATTTGCTGCTTCTGCAGCTGACAAAATGACTGACCTAGGGTGCAAGGAGAAGACTTAGAGGGAAACTTCAAGGGGTCTCAGTGCCTGGAGAACTCAGGATCCCTCCCTAGAGGAACACAGCTGAGAGAAATGGCCCGCCGGGGTCCCCACAGGGAGCTGCAGAGGGCGGGGGCTAGCGTGCAAACCATCCAGCTTCCTTCCAGCTCCCATGTGGATGGAGTCAGAGCAGGCACCTCTCAGAAGTGCTGCCTCATCAACCGGGCATCCCGAGCCATGGCCGTGCAGAGGAGAGACGTGGATGGAGCTCAGGCGTAGGGGTGCGCTGGGGTTGTGTGGATCGGAGTTTCTCCACATGGTTGTACGCACAGGGTGAAACCCTGTAACGCTCTGGGCCTCACTTTCCTTATCTATAAAGTTGAAATAAAACTGCCTCCTGCTGGGTGTCTGAGGATTTGTGACTCACCCAAAAAGAAAAAAGAAAAAAACACCAAACCCATTGCCATTGAGTCAATTCCAACTCATGGCAAGCCCATGTGTTACAGAGTAGAACTCAGCTCCATAGGGTTTTCTTGGCTGTAAACTTTATGGAAACAGATCACCAGGCCTTTCTTCCATGGCACTGCTAGGTGGGTCCGAGCAACCAACCTTTCAACTGGCAGCTGATCAAAAGCCATTTGTGCCACCCAGGAACCCTGGTCTTCTACCCATTGCCTTTGAGTTGATTCCTACTCATAGCAGCCCTATATGAGTGGTCTTCTACATGTGCTTAAACCCTCCCAATAACCCCAGGAGGCAGATCTGACCCTCATGATACAGATGAGGGACTGTAGTTGAGAGAGGGTGTGTGACGTGCTGAGTTCATTCATCTGGAGAGCGTTAGGAGCCAGCCCGGCCCCAGGCCAGCCATGATGGTCGCATAGATCTGGCTCAGGGTCCAGGCCACAGCTTTTAGCCATTAAACAATAGTTTTGTTTTTAGGTCCAATATCGCCATTATAAGGTGATCAGCTTAAACTGACCTTTGTTTCAGGACTGACTGTGACATGCTTTAAATGGGAGCTGTGTTTCTTTGACTACTCAAAACACATTGCTGTTGAGCCAATTCCAACTCATAGTGACCCTATAGGAAAGAGTAGAACTGCCCCATAAGCTTTCCAAGGAGTAGCTGGTGGATTCCAACTGCCAACCTTTAAGTTAGCAGCCAAGATCCTAACCACTGTGCCTACTCAAGGGAATACTGTTTTAACTGGACAGTTATCACCCAAGTCACCTCCGGCCACAGGTAAGAAAACACCACGTTCACAGGGCTGCTTGCTAGTTTCTGGGACAGTGGGGCTTTTTCTCAGCACCAAGCACAGTGCCTGGCCCCTGGAAGCACTCAACAGCTCTTTGCTGAACAAAGGGATTGTTTGTCTTGTTTGATGTCACAGTGGTCCTGCGGGAATCAGGGCCCTGCGTGCAGGGAAGGTTCTCCCTCAAAGAGGAGGAGCCGCCCAGAGGGGAAATTTGCCAGGTTACAAGCTCCTAGCCCAGTGCTCCTCCCAGGAAATGGCCTTGCCTTGCAAGGTCCCTCCTATCCCATCGTAATACCCTCCATGCCTCCCACACCCCATTATCCCGGTCCACACTTACAAGACACCAGCCGCCCAGGCTGCCTGCTGCCCGGCACCTCCCTGCCGTCGGCATCCACGCACCAACAGGCCCGGCCGTCCTTCCTGCACTGAACAGCCCTAAGGGCGGAAGACATACCAGGTGGGACACTGTTAGCTGCTCCCCAGCCACAAGCTGAGTCCAACCTGAGTCGTCGTCTGTCCGCTCCTTCGAGCTTTGATTCACTTCAGTTAGACAGGAGAGATCCCCGTGGGTTGGGGTGGCGATTTAGGAGAGGAAAACACCCTTCTCCCGCCTTGGTGCGCCAGGGCTGGTGGATGTGCGAGTGCCCCTGTGTTTAGGAGCCTGTGGAGGGGAGAGGCCGTGCTCTCACCCATGCGCAAGGGGTGATGGAAGACCTCAGGAGCTCAGGGCCCCGGGGAGACCCGGGCTTTAGTTTCACAGGGAGCACTCGGGTGGGGTCAGACCAGCATGGAG
This sequence comes from Trichechus manatus latirostris, assembly GCF_000243295.1. Classification (NCBI taxonomy): domain Eukaryota; kingdom Metazoa; phylum Chordata; class Mammalia; order Sirenia; family Trichechidae; genus Trichechus; species Trichechus manatus. The sequence continues at coordinate 19,605,738 of NW_004443958.1, read as the reverse complement.
GATGATGGTTAAATGGAACCCTCGGAATGATCAGGAGTTATCCTGGGGGGTGGGGGATGGCGGGGGGAAGAAGAGGGATTGAAAAGAAGGAAAAAGATGCTCCAGGTAAAGAGAGCAGCATTTACAAAGCCCCCTGAGGAGGAATGGGGCAAGTCTGAAACTGCAAGTGGCTGGAACCACACAGGTGCAGGAAAAAAAAAAAAAAATTAAACCCGTTGCTGTCGAGTGGATTCCAACTCACAGCGACCCTGTAGGGCAGAGTCGAACTGCCCCATAGGGTTTCCAAGGAGTGGCTGGTGGATTTGAACTGCCAACCTTTTTTAATTAGTAGAGAGGTACATAAATAAGGCTGGCAAAGGTGCAAGATCCCCTTAACTCCTTCCTTGCCACGCCGTAATTCCCAGAGAGCCCCTGGGGCTGAGCTGGAAGTATCTCTTCGCCCTTGGGAGGATGTAAGGCTTTTGTGAGGCACCTGAATTGTGCAGATAGGATGGTGTAGGTTCGGAAAGCAACGTTTCCCAGAGCACTGTTGTCAGCCAGGGAATCACATCTCTTGTTAATACAGGGCGTTCCCCTGAGACCACGTGGGACGTGTAAACTGCATGCACATCACAAGGATTGTCTATTCCACAGGGGCATTGTTTAGTTATCACCCTACTCTGCACAGAGGACGCCCCAGGACCCAAGTTTGTGTTAGGGTGGCTGGAAAATCCCTTTAGAGGGGGCTTGTCTATCCAGGAGGGGGCTGCAGGGTGGCCCAGACAGGGGGACTGGACTGGGCGGAGGCAACCACCGACCTGAAAGTCAGCCACCTCCACTTCCTTCCCCCTGTGACTTTTTCAGAGGATGCTAGGAGGAGGGGATGCCCAAAGTATAACTCATTTGCTCACCCCACTCCCTTTTTAAAAGGAGTTATGGTCAAAGCTTTGGTAGGGAAAGAAGTGCTATCTCTGGTCCAGACTAGGAAGAACCTGGGGGTGAGGGGCTCCCTCCCAGATGTATCAGTTGCTCATTGCAGTGTTCATTAGCCTCAGGGATCGAGAGGCAGCACCCTCCAAATGACAGTGGCACCTTCTAAATAACAGTGACCCCCACATCGTGTACCCAAGGAGACAGACGCGCATAGTGAGGACGCAGGGGAAGGAATGAGACAGTCTTTAAGGGCTGAGGACCCTGAGCCCCCACAGCTCTGGAATAAGCCTTACTGGAAACTGCCATCTTCAGAGCACTGGGGAACATAGTCTTCTCGCTTCAGAAAAGCCCTTTCCCGCTGCAATTCGCACGGACGGAGGGGCTGCATGTCCACCTGGTATTCTGCAAGAAGGGAAGCAGTTCGTCAGCGAAGAAGGTGGACTGGGTTTTTTCCATCACAGGGATGGCGCTCCTGAAGCACAGATGCTGTTTGGTTGTTTGTTTTGTCTTCCCAGCCTCGTCATCTTTAGCTATTACATTGCAACTTGCAGTTCTGCACCTATGCCCACTTTTCCAAGTGTGTACATTAGCATAGTTCATCCTCAGAACTACTCTGAGAGGTGAGACCTCCATTCTAGCCACGTAGCACTAAGACTCAGGCAGGGAAATCACTTGCCGAGGGATACAGAGCTGGGAAGTGAGGGATTTGAAGCAAACCCTCCGACTCCACATTCCCCCAGGCTGCTGGGTTAGGTTCCCCAGGTTCGGGAAGTGGTTTTGCATTTATCAAGGTTCTCCGTGCAGACAAAGCCTCTCTCTGACGCAGAGCTGGAATAGCAATTCATTAGTAACTCATGTGGGTCTTATTTTCCATTCAGAATGTGCGTAATATGCACAGTCTTACTCAGAAATCGCAACCGTTTCTTGCTTTTCCAATGAGGAAACCAGGGTTTGAACTTTGCCCAAAGTCACAGGGTTTCTAAGGGGCTGAGCCAGGGCTAGAACCTAGATCCCTTTACTCCACAAGTAAATTTATTTTTCTGCCACTGCTGGCTACCTCTCAAATCCCTCACGTGGCTGACCCAGGCCTTGGGGTAGATAAGGAGATAAAAAACCAATGTCAGTGTCCAAGGTTTGCTAAAAGGGCAGTTGTTGGGGGGAAGGAGTGGGTAGAGTGACTAGAATTGAATTAGGAAGATCCGGTTTCCCATCTCAGCTCCGCCAACCACTAGTTCTGTGACCTCAGGCAATTCAGTTCACCCCTCTGAACCTCTGTCTCTTCTTCCGAAAAGGAAAAAAAAAAAACTGACCTCCAAGCATTGTGGGGATAAAATGAGGTCACAATGTTCAAAGGCCTAGGACAGAGCCCAGCAGACTTAGGAAACCCGTGCCTGAGCCCTCCCTCCCCGGCACTCCTCCCCATGGCCTCGGGCTCAGAACTCACCGAAGATGTTGGCCCACGCTGAGCTGGCTGAACCCAGCAGCCCAAAGACCCACAGGACCAGGGCCATTTTTCTGGCCCCTTCTGGGATGAAGGGGTAAAAGCCACTGCCCACTGGAGCCCTCTGGTCAGGGAGCCTTTATAAGGCTACTGCTGGCAAGGACTCTCCCTCCGGCGGCGCTGCCAGGAATGCGGGGACCCCTCTGTTTTCTTTGCTGGTCATGAGAAGCACTCTCCACCTGCGTCCACCCCTCCAAGGACACTTGTGCGACCAGTGGGGCACGAGAAACTTGTCCAGGCTATGGGGAGCCGCCTCGGGCAGGGTCGCTTGGAAAACCATCTTCATGGGCGACAGCAAAAGCTCTGCGGCCTTATGGGCAACAGGCTCAGATCCAGCATGGGGGAAAAGCAATCCCTTCCTTCATTTGTTCATTCCTCCCTCCCTTCTTTCTTTCTTTCCTTTTTCCCTCCCTCTCTTCTTTCCTCCTTCCCTCCCTCCTTCCTTCCTCTCTCCCTCCTCCATCTCTCTCTCCTTCTTTCCTTACTCTCTCCCTCCTTCCTTCCCTTCGTTCTTTCCTTTTCCCTTCCCTCCTTCCTTTTCCCCCTTCCTCCCTCCCTCCTTTCTCTTTCCCTTGCTCCCCTTTTTCAGGGTACTTCTGGCAGCCAGCACAGGGCTCTGTAGAATATGCAATACATCCAAGATGGCTGGGAAATCCCTCAGCCAGCGCCCCCAGCCTCCAGAGCTGCTACCACTCATTCTAAATTAGACTCCTCATCCCCTCCCCGGGCTCCTGGCTGTCAGCTCCCTGAGCTTTACATACCTTCCAGGTCTTATCACAACCTAACATTATCTCGCCTAATCACTGACTTCATTGTCTGTCTACCCCATTGGAATATGGGCTCCATGAGGTGCCGAGATTTTTGTCTGAGTCCCCTCTTGTCTCTGGGTCCTAGGACAGAGCCTGGAACATGAACAGCCTATAACAAACATGGCTGAGTGAACGAATGAATGAGTGGTATAGTAGCTAAGAGCTTGGACACTGAATACAGACTGCCTCCATCAAATGCTGGTCCTCGATAAACACTGGCTAACCATGTGAACTTGACAAGACATTTAACCTCCTGCCCCTCAGTCACCTCGTTTTTAAAACAGGGGTAATTACAGACCCTATATAATAGAATTGCTGTGAATATTAGAAGAGTTAAAGCGTGTGAAGTGCTTAAAACAGTGTTCGCAGGACAGGAAGTGTTGGCTACTATCATTGTTACTATGTTCATGAGACAAACTATGGAACGTGAAACTCAACAGTCATTTTAACACGCAGGTGCGGGGCAAGAAACTCTGCCCTGCACATCTCCTGGGAAATCACGTACGCCCAGGCGCCACACCTGTCCCTCTCCCTCTCTTCTCTCTTCTCTCTCTCTCACCATCTTCATCTCTCTATCTCTGTCTCTCTCTCTTCTCTGTATTTCTATCTCCAGCTTCATCTCTCTGTACCTCTATTTCTGTCTCTCTACCTCTCTCTGTCTCTTTACCTCTCTCTATCCCTGTCTCTCTCTCTGTTTCTATCTCCATCTCTCTCTCTCTCTCTCCATCTCCGTCTCCATCTCTCTCTCCAGCCAGATTTCTCCATTAAGCTTCAGATTCACTCATCCAGCCACCTGCTGGACATCTCTGCCCGGATGCTTCACAAACGAGAAAGCAGCTACCTTCAATTCACGGTGCCTCGGTGTGTGTCAGAGAAGAACTGCGCTCCATGGGGTTTGCAAGGCCGTGACCTTTCAGAAGCAAATTGCCAGGTCTTTCTTTTAAGACACCTCTGGGTAGGTTAGAACCACCAATCTTTCAGTTAGCAGTCAACCGCTTAACTGTCTGCGCCTCCCAGGAATCTTGGATTCTCCACAGACATTTCAAACTCAGCAAGTCACACACTGAACTCTCAACACTTCTTCTAACACTGTACCTTCCCGTGCCTTTGCTGCCTCTGTGATTGCAAACCCCACTGAGATTCTAAACACCTTCTCCTCACGTCTAATCAGCTCCAAACCCTAGAGGGTTACCCCTCATTCACGTTCCACCGTTCCTCTCCACAATTGTCCCCACTGCCAGCCTTCCTTCAGGCCCTTGCTGCCTCTTGACGAGCCGGCCAGAACCTGTTGTCATCAAGTCGATTCCAACTCATAGCAACCCTATAGGACAGAGTAGAACTGCCCCATAGGGTTTCCAAGGTTGTAATCCACTGAAGCTGACTGCCACATCCTTCTCCTGCAGAGCGGCTGGTTAGCATCTGAAACCACCTCCTAACTGGCCTTTCCACCTCATCCCTGATCCTCTCTGAGGCTTCTTCTCCAGATGAGGGGCAAAGCCTCGTCAAATGCACCATGCGGTAATGATGGAGACTCACTCCACAGGTGACCAGCAGGAGGCATCTTGGGGAGTCTCGGGGAGTGATGGAGGGGAAAGGAGAAACCAGAGTTCCATGTCAGGCAAAGTGACTGGAGAGACGGTGTTGACATCTACTGGGAAAAGAAATGCAAGAGGAAGAGCTCCCCTGCCCACCCTCTTCCACCCCAGCTGCCCAGGCCAAGTTACACCCACACTGTGTAGGCCCAGGTGCATCCTTTCCCTACAACTATATAATAAGCATGGAGCCCTGGTGTCGCAGTGGTTAAGAGCTCGTCTGCTAACCAAAAGGACGGCAGTTGGAATCTACCAGCTGATCCTTGGAAACACTATGGGGCAGTTCTATCCTGTCCTATATGGTTGCTATGAGTCAGAATTGACTTGACAGCAACGGGTTTGATCTGTTGTTGTTGTTATTGTTATTTAATAAGCATAGGGTCAAGCAGTCCGGTCCTGCTTTTCCATTTCCATGTATTCTAAAGCAGATGAGTCTTATAAAAATTTAGAACAGAGTTGGAACAGGAACCCCATACCATGCTTTTCCTCACCCTGGAACGACTGCATCAAGCTTGCGTGGCTGGCCCTGTGCTGATTCATGCTCGCTGGCCTGGGCCCTGGGATGTGCAGTGGGGAATCAACACATCCAGGCCCACGCCAGGCCTGTCTCTGCTCCACTGGGTTTGGTGCTTTAGGGACTATGGACTTGGCTGTGAGCAGGCCAGGATGCCCTGAATGAAGGGTGCTCTGGGGGAGTGAAGGGCAGCCGTGAGCTCACTCCACTTCAGTCCGCCCCTGGAGCAGGTGACGTCAGCAGTTAGTGAGAGCACTCAGTGGGCCAGAACTTCCTTCAGAATCAACACTTGGAGCCAGTCTGGGTTGAGCTTGCCCACGTGCCCCAGAAGGAGAGGTGCTTCTCTCCACCCAAGCAACAGAGCAGTGAACCCAAAGAGAACCAAACCAAGGCACTGCCTCCTCACCGTGAAAATCTCCCTCTCAGAGTGACTCAGTCATTTTTCCCTGCTCTGGCCTCAGCTCCACTGAGCTCCCTGAGCATGCAGGCTCCACTGGCCTCAGCTCCACTGAGCTCCCTGAGCATGCAGGCTCCACTGGCCTCAGC
>NW_004443958.1:19577028-19599076 GCF_000243295.1 Trichechus manatus latirostris | reverse complement strand
GCAGGCTCCACTGGCCTCAGCTCCACTGAGCTCCCTGAGCATGCAGGCTCCACTGGCCTCAGCTCCACTGAGCTCCCTGAGCATGCAGGCTCCACGTCAACTCTAGAAGGCAGTACCCTGGCCCATCTTCATTCAAGCTGCTCCTAGCTCAAGACTCTATCACTTCCGGCAGGGTCTTCACCACTAGCCCTCCACCTCTTCCACTCTCCTTGGCTTCAGATACAGTCACGTAACCTTCTCATTTATCTCCTTCTGTTCCTAAATCTAGGCTGCTCTGTATAACAAGCACTGAAGATCTGGATAAAATGAAGCACAATTCAAATACAGAGGAGGAAACTGCTTCAAAACGACCATGAGATGTCACTGTTTGTGACATCCATCAACTGTCGCCCACCTCAGAAAATCCTGGTGAGACAAAAAAGGATAGAACTGAAAGGAGAAATAGACAAATCCACAAACACGTTTGGAAACTTCAACACCTTTCTCTCAAATGACAAAACCACTAGATAGAAAATCAGCAAGAATGCAGAAGAACCCAACACCTTCAATCAACTGATCTAATCAACATTTATAGAATACTCCACCCAACAAGAGCAGAGTACACATTGTTTTCAAGCGCCCAGGGAAAATCTACTAAGATAGGTCACATCCTGGGCCATAAAACAAACCTCAAAAAATTTAAAAGGATTGAAATCATACAGAGTATGGTCTCTTACCACAATGGAATCAACTAGAAAATCAATAACAGAAAGACACCAGGAAAATCTCCAAACCCTTGGAAACGAAGCAACACAATAATCAAGACAGCTTGATATTGGCAAAATAACAGATATATAGATTAATGGGAAAAGAATACATAGCACAGAAATAAACTCATATAATTACGGTCACTTGATTTTCAACAAAGGCACCTAGGTAATTTAATGGAAAAATAAAAGAGAGAGAGAGAGAGAATCTTTTCAACAAATGGTGCTAGAATAGTTGGATATCCATATGCCAAAAGAAAAAGGGAAAAAAGTAATTGACCCTTACCTTATGTCATATACAAAAATTAACTCTCAATTATCCTCCTGTGAATATTTGTTTACAAGTCTTTGTATGGACACATGCTTTCATTCCTTACCTAGAAGTATGATGGATGGATCTTATGGTGGTGTGTTTTTAACTTTTTAAGAAAACACCAAAATAGTTGTGCTATTTACATTTCTACTAGTAGTGTGTAAGAATTACAGTTCCTCCCCATCTTTATTAATATTTGATATGATTAGTTTTTATTTATTTTTTTTTTTATTTTACTTTAGTCACATTGTGAATTTAATTTGCATTTCCCTAATCTCTAATGGCGTTAAGCATGCTTGTGTATGTTTATTTGCTATCCATATATCTTCTTTGGTGAAGGATATCTTCAAATCTTTTGTTCATTTTTTTAAAAATTGGGTTGTTTGTTTTTCTTGTTACTGAATTTCGAGAGTTCTTTATGTATTCTGGACTAAAGTCCTTTTTATCAGATATATGGTTTGCCAATATTGTCTCCCAGTCCATGGCTTGTCTTTACATTCTTATAATAGAATCTTTTGAAGAGCAGATGTTCTAGTTTCGTTAAGGTTAAGACGTTAGTTTTGTTAAGGTTCCATAAATCTCACTTTTTTTTATAGAGCATACTTTTGATGTCATTTCTGAGAAATTTTTGCCTAACTTTTAGTCACGAAGATTTTCTCGCATGTTTTCTTCTAGAAGTTTCATGGTTTTAGGTTTTACATTTAGGTCTATAATCTGTTTGGTGTTAGTTTTTGTATGAGGAGCGAGGTATAGATTGAAGTTTGCTTACCTTTTGCATGAATATTCAATTGTTCCAGCACCATTTGTTGAAAAGATTATCCTTTCTCCACTGAATTGTCTTGGCACATTAGTTGAAAATCAATTGAACAGTTGCACAACATGTTGCACGTAATCAATGTCGCTGAATCATACATGTAAAAATTGTCCAATTGGCAAATGTTTTGTTATATGTATTTTTACCACAATTAAAGAAAAAAAAGATAAGAAAAAAAATCAATTGACCATGAGTTTTTGGGTCTGTTTCTGAATTATCTATTTATACCTTTGATCTACATCTCTCTTTTTTTTTTTTATCACTTCTATACCATCTTGATTATGTATAATAAGCCTCAAAATCAGGACTTATCTGTCCTCCAACTTTGTTCTTCTTTCTTAAAGTTTCATTGGATGCTTTAGGTCCTTGGCCTTTCTGTGTAAATTTTATAATCAGCTTGATTTTATTTTAAAAATTCTGCTAGGATTTTAATTGGGATTGTATTATATCGATAGGTCAATATTTTAAAAATATTGAGTTGTCCCACTAAGAGCCCTAATACATGGCATAAACAGAATACAAAACATTACTAACGTAACAATGCACAAACATGAGAAGAGAAACCAGCTAACTGAGAGCTCCTAAAAATCAAACTCTTAAGCTCATCAAAAGACTTCACCAAGAGTAAAAAGACAACCTACAGACTGGCAAAAAAACTTTGGCTATGACAAATCTGATCAGGGTCTGATCTCTAAAATCTAAAAGATTACTGCAAAACCTCAACAACAAAAAGACAAATAACCCAATTAAAAAATGGGCAAAGGATATGAATAGGCACTTCACCAAAGAAGACATTCAGGTGGCTAACAGATACATGAGGAAATGCTCGTAATCATTAGCCATTAGAGAAATGCAAATCACAACTACAATGAGATACCATCTCACCCCAACAAGGCTAGCATTAATCCAAAAAACACAAAATAATAAATGTTGGAGAGGTTGTGGAGAGACTGGAACGCTTATACACGTTGGTGGGAATGTAAAATGGTATAATCACTTTGGAAATCAATTTGGCACTTCCTTAGAAAGCTAGAATTAGAAGTACCATACGATCCAGCAATCCTACCTCTCGGAATATATCCTAGAGAAATAAGAGCCATCACACAAATAGATATATGCACACCCATGTTCATTGCAGCACTGTTCACAATAGCAAAAAGATAGGTGCCCATCAACAGATGAATGGATCAACAGATTATGGTATATTCACACAATGGAATACTACGCAACGATAAAGAATAACGATGAATCCGTGAAACATCTCATAACATGGATGAATCTGGAAGGCATTATGCTGAGTGAAATTCGTCAGCCACATAAGGGCAAATATCGCATAAGACCACTATTATAAGAACTCAGGAAAAGGTTTAAACAAAGAAGAAAACATTCTTTGATGGTTATGAGAGTGGGGAGGGAGGGATGGGGTATTCACTAACTAGATAGTAGACAAGAATTATGTTAGGTGAAGGGAAGGACAACACACAGTACAAGGGAAGTCAGCACAACTGGACTAAACCAAAAGCTTAGAAGTTTCCTGAATACAAACAAACACTTCGAGGGACAGAGTAGCAGGCACGGGGGTCTGGGGACCATGCTTTCAGGGTACATCTAGGTCAATCGGCATAACAAAGTTTATTAAGAAAATGTTCTGCATCCCACATTGGTGAGTGGCGTCTGGAGTCTTAAAAGCTAGCAAGTGACCATCTAAGATGCATCAATTGGTCTCAACCCACCTGGAGCAAAGGAGAATGAAGAACACCAAAGACACGAGGAAAATATTAGCCCAAGAGACAAAAGGACCACATAAAGCAGAGACTCCATCAGCCTGAGACCAGAAGAACTAGATGGTGCTGGGCTACCATCAATAACTGCCCTGACAGGGAACACAACAGAGAGTCCCTGACGGAGCAAAGTGGGGTGCGGAACTCAAATTCTAGTAAAAAGACCAGACTTAATGGTCTGACTGAGCCTGGAGGGAACCCAGAAGATGTGGACCCCGGACTCTCTGTTAGCCCAAAACTAAAACCATTCCTGAAGCCAACTCTTCACACAAAGATTATATTGGACTCTAAGACATAAAATGATGCCCGTGAAGAGTGTGCTTCGTAGCTCAGGTAGATACATGAGTCTAAAAAGGCAGCTCCTGTCCAGAGGGGAGATGAGAAGGCAGAAAGGGCCAGGAAATGGTTGAATGGACATGGGAAATCTGGGGTAGAAAGGGGGAGTGCGCTGTCATAGTACGGGGAGAGCAACTAGGGTCACATAGCAGTTTGTGTATATAAATTTTTGTATGAGAAACTAACCTGAACTGTAAACTTTAATTTAAAGCACAATAAAAAAGAAGAAAAAGAAAATTGAGTTGTCCACTCTATGAACCCGGTAAATCTCTTCATTCACGTGCATCTTTAATTTTCTTAACATTGCTTTGTGTCTACAGATCCTATACATTTTTTCAAGTTTATGTCTAGATAGTTCATATTTTTTAATGCCATTGAAAAGAGTATTGTTTTTTAATTCCAGTTTCCAGTTGTTCATTGCTAATGTATAGAAATATTAGTTCTAGTAGCATGTTGGTAGATTTCTTTGGATTAACACGTCATCTGCAAATGTTTCTTCTTTTCAACTTGTATGCCTTTTATCTGTTTTATCCCCTTATTGCTCAGGGCCATATTGCCCTGGCAGGACCTCCAGTACAATGTTGGATGTTGTTGTTGTTGGTTGCTGTCAAGTTGATTTTGACTCATGGGTGACCCCATGTGACAGAGTAGAACTGCTCCATAGGATTTCCTTGGCATTAATCTTAGTGGAAGCAAATCGCCAGGCCTTTTCTTCTGCTGTATCACTGGGTGGGTTCGAACTGCCAAACTTTAGGTTAGCAGTCGAGTGCAAACTGTTTGTGCCATCTAGGGATCTTACAGCGTTGAAGAGAAACAGTGATAGTGGAGATTTTTACCTTGTTCCTAATCTTAGGAAGGAAAGCATGTTTTTATCATCAAGTATGATGTCGGGTGTAAGTTTTTGGTAGAAGCCCTTTATAAAGCTAGTAAATTCCTTTCTTTTCCTCATTTTCTGAGTTTTTAATCATGAACGAATGTTGAAATTTGTGAAATGCTTTTTCTGCATTTATTGAGATTACCATATAATTTTTATTCTTTATTCTATTGATATGGTGTATTATATTCATTTTTAAATATTAAACCAACTTTTTATTCCTGGGAAATACTTGATCATAACACGTTATCCTTATTACATATGGCGGCATTTGGCTTGCTGGTACTTTGTTGAGGATTGTGGTGTCTAAGCTCAGGAGAGGTGTTTATCAGTCCACGGTTCTCTTTCCTTGTGATGTTTTTTCCTGCTTTTCATACGAGGCCAAAGACAGTCTCAAAAAAAAGAAGTTCCTTCTCTGTTTTTCCACGAGTGTTTGTGTAAAACTGAGATCATTTCTTCCCTAAATATTTAATAGAGTTCACATTTAGCCCAGGAGTTTTCTTTGTGGGAAGATTTTTAATTACAAATTTAATTTCTTTCATTCTTTTTGAATCAGTTTTGGTACTTTGTGTCTTTCTAGGGCTTTTTCCATTTCATCTAAGCTGCCAAATGTACTGGCATATTGTTGTTCATAATACTGCCCTCTTTTTAATGTTTTCTTTTCTTATTAGACTTAATTTTTTAGCGTAGTTTTGGTTTACAGTAAAACCGTGCAAAAATTACCAAGCGTTCCCAGATACACCTTTGTCTTCGCTTCCTAGTGCTGCCATTAGCAAACACGTCTCAATAGGTGGCTTCAAAGAGCAGGCATCTATGGTCTCGCTGTTTTGGACTAGAAGTCTGGATTCACAGCACTGGCAGGGCTAGGCTCTTTCTCTCTGCTGGCTCTAGGGGAAGACCCTTGTCTCTTTCCACTTCTGCAGCCCCAGGCATTACTTGGCATCCCTTGGCTTTGCAGATGTAGCTTCACCTGGTGTCTGTCTTCCCCTGTTTGTGTGTGTGTCTCCACGTCTGTGTTTCCTTTTTATAATGCAGGACTCAGAAAAGATTAGGTTTAGGGCCTACCCTACCTCAGTATGGCCACATTAATACAACAAAAGAAAAACCCTATTTCCAAACAGGGTCCTATTCACAGGTACAGAGGTTAGGATTTCACCTTATCTTTTTGGGGGGACACAATTCAAGCCATAACGCCTCTGTTCGCCCAAATCACAGTTTCTTCTATTATTAACATCTTGCATTAGTGTAGTACGTCTGTTACGATTGATGAACCAATCATGATACATTATTAACTCAAGTCCATAGTTTACATTAAGGTTCATTCTTTGCATCATACAGTCTATGGGATTTGACAAATGTAATGTATCCACCATTCCCAAAAGTTTCACTGCCCTCAACACAGCCTGTGCTCCACCTATTCAACCTTCTCCCTGAACCTCTGATCTTTTCACTGTCTCTATAGTTTCGCCTTCGCCAGAATGTTATATAGTTGGATTCATATACTATGTAGCTTTTTCAGGCTGAGTTCTTTAACTTGGAAATATGCATTTAACTCTCCTCCATGTCTTTTTATAGTTTGATAGCTCATTTCTTTTTATGGATGAATAATACTCCACTGCATGGATGTACCAAAGTTTGTTTATACATTTATCTACTGAGGGACATCTTGGTTGCTTCTAGTTTGGGGCAATTATGAATAAAGCTGATATAAACATTTGTGTGCAGGTTCTGGGTGGAGATTAAGTTTTCGACTCATTTGGGTAAGTAATCTAGAAGCACGATTACTGGATCATATGGTAAGCCTATGTTTAACTTTGTAAGAAGCTGCCAGACTGTCTTCCAATGGTGCTGTACCATTTTGCATTTCCACGAGCGACGAAACAGAGTTCCTACTTCTCCAAGTCCTCACCAGTCTTTGATGTCAGTGTTTTGAATTTTAGCCATTCTAGCAGGGTTTTAGCCATTCTAGTAGGTGTGTGGAAATCCTGGTGGCATATTGGTTAAGAGATACGGCTGCTAACCAAAAGGTCGGCAGTTCAAATCCACCAGGCAATCCTTGGAAACCCCATGGGTCAGTTGTACTCTGTCCTATAGGGTCGCTATGAGGCGGAATCAACTCAACGGCAACAGGTTTGGTTTGATTTTTTTTAGTTGGTGTGTAGTGGTCTCTTGTTGTTATCTTGATCGGGTTGCTGTTTAAGTCAGAACCAACTCAATGGCAACAGGTTCGGTTTTGGTTTTAATGATACGTTGGAGCGCTGGTGGCACAGTGGCTAAGAGCTGGGCTGCTAACCAAAAGGTCGGAAGTTCAAATCCTCCAGCTGCTCGTTGGAAACTCTATTGGGCAGTTCTACTCTGTCCTATAGGGTCACTATGAGTCGGAATCGACTGGATGGCAACAGGGTTTTTTTGTTTGTTTGTTTTTGGTAATGACATGCTGAGCATCTTTTCATATGCTTGCCACCTGTATATCTGCTTTTCTTTCTTATTGTTGAGTTTTAAGATTTCTTTGTATATCTTGGATACAAGTCTTTTATCAAATAGGTGTTTTGCAATTATTTTCTCCTGGTCTGGACCTGTCTCCCACAGTGCAGAAGTTATTAAATTTAGTGAAATCTAACTTATCAATTTTTTCTTTCATGGAGCATGCTTTTGGTGTTCTATCTGAAAATTCATTGCCAAACCCAAGGTCACTAAGATTTACCCCATTCCCTGTTAAAAACTGTCTCAATTTTTAAAATGTCCCCTTTTCCATTCTTGATATTGGTAATTTGTGACCAGTTTACTTAAGGGTTTATCAATTGTCTTGTTCTGTTTAAAGAATTGGCTTTTTTTCAGTTTCTTCTCTCGCTCCCTCTCTTCCTTCCTCCCTTTCTCCTGCCCGCCTAGCCCTGTGTGCCGTCCCCGCCCCTTCTTGACAGGCTGTACCCAACACTGGGCTAGAGAGCCACCAGCACAAGGCCTCCCGGGCCCACGCCGCCCCCTCGGGCAGGCTCCTACGCCGCCGTTATTTTTTCCTTTTTGGCTTTGTTGTTTCCTCTCTCTCTTCCTTCCTCCCTTTCTCCTACTCACCTAGCCCCGTGGGCTGCCCCCTCCTTCTCAACAGGCTGCATGGTACAGCTCGACTACAGAGCCTCTGGCACACAGTCTCCCCGGGTCTGTGCTCCCTCTACAAGCCAGCTCCCCGGCACCATATTTTTTATTTTTCTTTATCTTTCCCCTTCTCTCTCCCATCTGGGCCCTTCGCTGCCTCCTCCCCTTCTGGATGGGCCATGCTGCACTGCTCATCAAGAGAGACATCAGCTCGCCACCACCCCGATTCCACCCCGCCCCCAAAGGCAGGCTCCTCCAGCGCCATGTATTTATTTTTGTTGTTCTTTTTGCTTTCTTCTTTCTCTTTCCTTTCCTTTCTCCAGCCTGCCTAGCCCCGTGTGCTGCCCTTCTCGACCGGCCAAGCCACACCACTTGGCTAGAGAGCCACTGGCACATGGCCTTGCCTGGTTTGCCCTGTCCCCACCTGCCAAATCCTACTGTGTTGTCATTTTTTTTTATTTGCCCCCCCTTTTTTTTTTTTGCTTATTTCTCTCCTTTCTCTTATTTCCCACACCAGCTTAGCTCCACACATCACATCTTCCTCCTTCCCTCCTGCCCATCTGCACCTCTTGCCTAGGGCTGCAACCCTGAGCAGCACAGGTACAGACCACTGGACCAAGCCCTGCCCACCCCCAGCCCTGCCCTGTCGGCCCCAGTATGTGCTGAAAATAACCCATCCCTGCCCCTCCTCTCCCACCCCCCGCAACCAGCCCTGCTCACCTGGACAAGGCCATGAGAAGTATCACGCCCACAGATAAGCAAGCAACAAAGCACGCTCAGCCCACCTGCCCAGACATAACCAAATAAACCAAAAAGCAGGATGAAACAAATCTACAATCAATAAACGAACAAAGTAATTCCTGAAAGTCCTGAAGACAGCAAACAATATCAAAACATATAAAATACAGGGCAGGATGGCTCCAGAAAGCATCCAAAATAAAACACCAGATGACCTTCCAGTAGAAGAAAAGGCACTGGGACTACCTGATAGGGGATTCGAAACTTATATTCAGGGCTCTCCAAGACATGAAAGAAAACACAGATAGAGAACTGGCTTTTTTAAATTCATGTTTCTCTGTTATATATTTAATATTTCATTGGTTTCAGCATGCATCTTTATTATTTTCTTCCACTTATTTTGGTTTTAATTTGCTTTTTTCCCCCCAGCTTAGGGCAGACTCTTAGCTCATTGATTTTGCATCCTCTTCTAATACAAGCATTTAAAGCTGTAAATTCCCTTTATATTGCTTAAACTGTATTCCACAAGTTTTAACATGTTTTCATTTTCACTTAATTTAAAATATTTTCTAACTTTATTTGTAATTTTTTCCTTTGGCCCATGGGTTATTTAGAAGTATGTTACTTAATTTCCAAACAGTTGAGGATTTTTTTTTTCCCCAGAAACCTTTCTGGTATTGCATTCCAGATTAATTCCACTGTGGCCAGAGAAAAATTCTACAATCTATCTTTTTGACTGTTCCATGTGCAACTGAAACAAATTTGTATTCTTTTGTTTTTGCATGCAGTGTTCCATCAATGTCAATTAAGTCAAATCAGGTAATCATTTTTGTTGAAATTTTCTATATCCCTTGTCATTTTTTTGTCTACTTGTTCTATCAATTAGTACTAAAGAAAGATTGAAATCCTCAACTATAATCATGGATTTTTTCTTTATTCAGCAATGCTTGTGTTTGCTTTATGCATCTTAATACTCAAATAAAAAGCCTCTAAGTAAATTTTAAAATTTCAATTTAACATTTCCCCACTCATCTGTCAGTCTGTCATACTGTGGGGGCTTGCGTGCTGTTGTGATGCTGGAAGCTATGCCACCAGCATTTCAAATACTAGCAGGGTCACCCATAGTAGACGGCTTTCAGCTGAGCTTCCAGACTAAGACAGACTAGGAAGACCTGGCAGCCTACTTCTGAAAAAACTAGCCAGTGAAAATCTTATGAACAGCAGTGGAACACTGTCTGATATAGTGCTAGAAGATGAGCCCCTCAGGTTGGAAGTCACTCAAAATATGACTGGGAAAGAGCTGCCTCCTCAAAGTAGAGTCAACCTTAATGACATGGATGGAGGTAAGCCTTCGGGGTCTTCATTTGCTGATGTGGCACGACTCAAAATGAAGAGAAACGGCTGCAAACATCCATTAATAATCGAATTGTGGAACATACAAAGTATGAACATAGGAAAACCGGCAATTGTCAAAACGTAATGGAATGCATAAACATCGATATCCTGGGCATTAGTGAGCTGAAATGGACTGGTATTGGCCATTCTGAATCGGACAATCACATGGTCTACTATGCCAGGAATGACAACTTGAAGAGGAATGGCGTTGCATTCATTGTCAAAAGAACATTTAAAGATCCTTCCTGAAGTACAACGCTGTCAGATAATATCCATATGCCTACAAGGAAAACCAGTTAATACTACTATTATTCAAATTTACGCACCAACCACTAAGGCCAAAGATGAAGAAAATGAAAGATTTTTACCAACTTCTGAGGTCTGAAGTTGCTCAAACACGCAATCAAGATGCATTGATAATTAATGGTGATTGGAATGGGAACTCTGGAAACAAAGAAGAGGGACCAGTGGTTGGAAAATATGACCTTGGTGACAGAAATGATGCTGGATATCACAAGATAGAATTTTGCAAGACCAATGACTTCTTTATTGTAAATATCTTTTTTCACCAACATAAATGCCGACTATACAAATGGACATCACCAGATGGAATACACAGGAATCAAATCGACCACATCTGTGGAAAGAGACGATGGTAAAGCTCAATATCGTCAGTCAGAATAAGGTCAGAGGTCAACTGCGGAACACACCATCAACTGCTCACATACAAGTTCAAGCTGAAGTTGAAGAAAATTAGAACGAGTCCACGAGAGCCAACGTATGACCTTGAGTATGCTCCACCTGAATTTAGAGACCATCTCAAGTCTAGATTTTGATGCACTGAACACTAATGACCAAACACCAGACAAGCTGTGGAATGACATCAAGGACATCATACATAACAAAAGCAACAGGTCACTGAAAAGACAGGAAAGAAAAGATCAAAACAGATGTCAGAAGAGACTCTGAAGCTTGCTGTTGAACGTAGAATAGCTAAAGTGAAAGGAAGAAATATTTCAAAGGGCAGCTCAAGAAGACAAAGTAAAGTACTATAATGAAACGTGCAAAGACCTGGAGTGGGAAAACCAAAAGTGAAGAACGCGCTCAGCACTTCTCAAGCTGAAAGAACTGAAGAAAAAACTCAAGCCTCGAGTTGCAGTATTGAAGGATTCTATGCAGAAGATATTGAACAATGCAGGAAGCACCAAAAGAAGGTGGAAGGGATACACAGAGTCACTGTACCAAAAAGAACTGGTTGACGTTCAACCATTTCAGTAGGTAGCGTATGATCAGGTACTAAAGGAAGAACAAGCTGTACTGAAGGCATTAACAAAAGCGAGGCTCTAGGAATTGACAGACTACCAACTGAGATGTTCCAACAAACGGATGCAGTGCTAGAAGTACTTGTCTATGCCAAGAACTTTGGAAGACAGCTACCTGGTCTACTGACTGGAAGAGATCCATATTTGTGCCCATTCCAAAGAAAGGGGATCCAACAGAATGCGGAAATTATGGAACAATATCAATATTACACACAAGTAAAACTTTGCTAAAGATCATCCAAAAGCACTTGTAGCAGTACACTAACAGGAAACTGCCAGAAGTTCAAGCAGGATTCAGAAGAGGACGTGGAGTGAAGGATATCATTGCTTAAGACAGATGGATCATAGCTGAAGGCAGAGAATACTAGAAAGATGTTCACCTGTGTTTGACTATGCAAAGGCATTCGACTATGTGGATCATAACAAATTATGGATACCACTGCAAAGAATGGGAATTCCAGAACACTTAATTGTGCCCACGAAGAACCTGTACATAGACCAAGAGGCAGTCATTCAAACAGAACAAGGGGATACTGTATGGTTTAAAGTCAGTAAAGGTGTGTATCAGGGTTGTGTCCTTTCACCACACTTATTCAATCTGTATGTTGAGCAAATAATCCCAGAAGCTGGACTATATGAAGAACGGGGCGTCAGGATTGGAGGAAGACTCATTAATAACCTGCGATATGCAGACGACATAACCTTGCTTGCTGAAAGTGAAGAGGACTTGAAGCACTTACTGATGAATATCGAAGACCACAGCCTTCAGTATTGATTACTTCTCAACATAAAGAAAACAAAAATCCTCAAAACTAGACCAACAAGCAACATCATGATAAATGGACAGAAGATTGAAGTGTCAAGGATTTCATTTTACTTGGATCCACAGTCAATGCCCGTGGAAGCAGCAGTCAAGAAATCAAAGGAATCATCACATTGGGCAAATCTGCTGCAAAAGACCTCTGTAAAGTGTTAAAAAAAAAAAAAAAAAAAAAGCAAACATGTCACTTCAAGGAGTAAGGTGCACCTGAAATAAGCCATGGTGTTTTCAACCGCCTCATATGCATGTGAAAGCTGGACAACAAATAAGGAAGACTGTCTTTGAATTATGGTGTTGTGAAAGAATATTGACTCTACCATGGACTGCCAGAAGAACTAACAAATCTGTCTTGGAAGAAGTACAACCAGAATGCTCCTTGGAAGCAAGGATGGCAAGACTTCGTCTCGCATACTTTGGACATGTTATCAGGAGGGATCAGTCCCTGGTGAAGGACATCATGCTTGGTGAAGTAGATGGTCAGCAAAAAAGAGGAAGACCCTCAATGAGATGGATTGACACAGTGGCTGCAACAATGGGCTCAAGCATAACAACGATCATGAGGATGGCACAGGACCAGGCAGTGTTTTGCTCTGTTGTACATAGGGTCACTATGAGTCAGAACCGACTTGACGGCACCTAACAACAATAATTGAACATTTTGTAAGCAAAAAGTATGAGGGGGCGATAGATAAAGCCTTGCTAAGTATAAAAGAAGGTAAGTCTTTTGGGAAGTAAAATGAAAGAGCAAAAATGGGAATATAAAAATACGTAGTTTACAAGTATGTTTGTTCATATATTTTTAAAATAGATGTTAGTAGGTAGAAAAACTGTATTCAGGGTCTACTGTATACTTCTATGCATATTTATAATGGCATTTCCTCCTCTCTCCCTCACTTTTCCTTCTCCCTCCATCCAAACTACTTGATCTACCAAATAAACTATGTATACTCAAGTCTTTGTCTCAGGCTCCACTTTCAGGGGGTACCCAAAGATAATAGGTAACAATGGATTAGTTTTTAAATATTCCTTTAGATAGAGCACAGTAAAAATCTAAAGGGCAATGTTTTAGTTAACATACATCATCTTTCTCGAAAGTCCTGCCACCCAAAAGTCTAGTGATCTTTCCCTTCTTTTGCCCCCTTAACTCCTTCTACTCTTTGATAGCACCTATCTCACTGAAAAATATTTGTTGTGTTTCCATCAGCCTGTAGATAGGGATCCTATGAAGATTCATTCCATATCCAGCCCCAGTGACAGAGCTTAATGGCTGGCACACAGACAGCACTCAATATTTCTACTCAGTTCAACTTTCAATTTAATAAATTATTAATAAGAGCTTCTAGGTACTTTGCTTCACTTAACTCTCAAAACAAGGCTCTAAGCTGTTGTTGTTGTTAGGTGCCGTGAGTCGGTTCTGACTCATAGTGACCCTATGTACTACAGAACGAAGCACTGCCGGGTCCTGCACCATCCTCATGATCGTTGTTATGCTTGAGCCCACTGTTGCAGCCACTGTGTTAATCCATCTCATTCAGTCTTCCTCTTTTTTGCTGACCCTGTACTTTATCAAGCATGATGTCCTTCTGCAGGGACTGACCCCTTCTGATAACAGGTCCAAAGTATGTAAGACAGTCTCGCCATCCTTGCTTCTAAGGAGCATTCTGGTTGTACTTCTTCCAAGACACATTTGTTCATTCTTTTGGCAGTCCATGGTGTATTCAATATTCTTCGCCAACACCACAATTCAAAGGCGTCCATTCTTCTTTGGTCTTCCTTATTCATTGTCCAGTTTTCCCATGCATATGATGCAACTGAAAATACCATGGCTTGGGCCAGGCACGCCTTTGTCTTCAAGGTGACATCTTTGCTTTTCAACACTTTGAAGAGGTCTTTTGCAGCAGATTTGGCCAATGCAATGCATCTTTTGATTTCTTGACTGCTGCCTCCATGGATGTTGATGGTGGATGCAAGTAAAATGAAAGGTTCTAAGTTAGGTAGTGAAAATTTGAGTACAGGATTGCAAAGTTCATGCCTGTTCCACCATACCTAATTATTATTCACTGATTAGTTTCTCTATACTTTAGTGCAATGCAGCATCCCATAAGAGGCCTTCTGAAAGGATTGCTTCTATTAGGAAGAGAAATTGAAGCTTGAGGGATTGTCTGCATCTATAGAGACACAACAAACAAAGATTTTCCAGAAGATGGACACAAATATGAAGGCAGGAGACGGAAACCAGCATAGTCTCTGCAACAGTGAGGCCACATTTAAATGAAGTTAAGAATGGGTTAGACAGATTTAAAAAGATTCAGATTACAGACTTGGCTTGAAATAGGAGTCAGTGGAGGTTTCAGAGAAAAATACTGGTATGACAACAGTTGAAGGACACATGCTGAAGAACATGAAACTGAATTTGCATCCTGAACTTGCCACTTCCCAGTATCTTATCCAGGACAACTTACTAAATGCCTCTAAACCTCAGCTTCCTCATCTAGAAAATGACCCCGTTTTACCTTCTTTGCAAAAGAATTACATTACTGCAGATAACACGTACAAAACCTGGCACACTGCAAGCACTCGTTAAATGTTCATGTTCTAGTCTGTCAGTGACGATTTTGATGGACTAAAAGGAAGACGAGGCAGAATTAGAGTCCAGTAGTACCACCCCATGACATTAGTTCATGAAAAGTGATGGACTACCAATGGTACTGAGAAAGAGGAAGATGGTATCATCCACTTTGAGGAGCCACCTCATCTAGTGATGAGATGGATCTGAGTCAAGTGTTTCAAGGGTGGGTTCTCAGGGTAATGTTATTATCAGACACAGTGAAGTTGTCAGGAAGTGCAATGTTCTGGAGGGAAAATGGTGTGCTTCATTTTGAACTTGTGGAATATGAACATATGAGACGAAATAAGTCAGTGGAAATACGATCGGTGTTAGGGTAAGGGGTTTTACCTAAAATTTTGAGAATGAGTGAGTTACTTTAAGGAAAAAGTGCATTACTGTTAAGTTTGAAAGTCAGTCAGTAAAACCATAAACAAGTATGAGGAAGTACAAGTAAGAGGAATCCCTCCACACCAATGCTCATTCTAGTCTGTCTTGTGGCAAATGAAACACTGATTTTTCAAGAACCACCCTATCTAGTTTATTGCTCATATTTAAATACACATACACTTAGATTTTCTAAGTAAGACTAAATAAAAAGAAAGTCAGCTCATTTGAAATCTCTCACTATGCTCTGGACTTACTTCTCAGAAACCAATTCATTCTCTTAAAGAAGGAAAAGGTCAACTAGTAAGTTGGCTGAAAGGCTTCAACCAACTGTTGATACACTATATTAAGTGGGTATGTGCATGCAACTAACTTGATATGGATTTACTTTAAAAATCTAAATTAAAAATTCAGACTTCCGATTCATATACATATTAAACAGAGAAAAACTTTCAGTAATTATTAATGGAACTTTCAGTTTGTTGTCTGCTAACACAAACTGATAGAATTTTAAGACTGCAAGAACAATTGTACATGTGGTCATCAGGGACTGAGATGAGTATTACTGGGTATAAAGGGTCTTCTGTGTATGACAGAATCTAGTCAACAGCCCTATTGATAACTTAAGAATGCTATTTGCTTCATTTCTGGGAAAAGAAGACATAAATTCAATGTTAAGAATTTAGCCACAGTAAGGAAAACATGAGAGCCATTATTGTTAAACACAAAAGAAAGACGTTAAGTTTGAAATATAGACATTAGCAAATTTACTCCACACATGGAATAAAGGCACTATTTCTTTTTACTTTAATACGCAAATTTAAGCCAACTACCCCCACAATATCACTTCTGTGAAAGCTTTTCATTTATCTGTACGATCTTTATGACAAAGTTAATGCATCACAAGTAAATACACAGGACTGTATTTTATGTTTGTCTATCTTCGGCGCATTTGTCAAGGTGGAGAAACTCGAAAGGCAATAAAGATTTGTGTTAACTGTTTTGCACATTCTTTTAATCATCTTTACATCAAAATATAAGGCCGCAAAAAGGCAAGATGAAATTTTGGGATATGTGGAATAGTTTTAATAAAGAGTTTTACATACAGTACATTACATATAGGACAGTGTGTTTGCAAATTTAAATAATATCTGAATGTACAGTGGCATGTATTCTTACCAAAGATAAATTCAAGTTTACTGTCTATCAGTTCTAAAACGCATTTATACAGACTGCAAGAACTGATAAACAGAATGAGGCATAAAATATTCAAGTGTTATATGTCATCAAATAGCCTCCTAAGTCTTTTTTCCCCGTTTAAAAAAATTTCAAAACCTGTACATACATTTTTAATTTTTAAAAACGGTCTGTTAAAAGGTAACATTTCATGTTAACCACCAATTCTTATAGTCTATAGTAATAAAACTAGATATGTGTAGATATAAATATGTGCAGATTATGTACATATGTACGTTGAGTGTTTGTTTAAAACAAGCATACACACTTACGCAGACATGCGTACAGGGCACCGGGGACACACAACTCACGTGAGCACTGGCAGACGGCAGGACCTAGGCTCAAAATCCAGCAAGAGCTAACACGGCAACTTAGTTGCCTTTGGTTTCAGAAATTTGTCCATTTGTGACCAATGCTAAAGGTGTTGAGTGTGCGTGTATTTTTTAAAAATAAAATTCATCTTCACCAATGAAGCTTTTCCAGTATTCTACTACTAGCAGTTAAAAAATCCACAGCCACAAATTATTTTGATATTCTTGTCACTCCTCATCCCAGCTGAGGTTGTTTATATTTTTCTGAAGGCAAACACCAAGCATACTCAGGATCAAACTGTATGTTGAAGCCTGAACACTGCAATTCAACTATATATATATATATATGTATTATATATATATATATATATATATATATATATAAAATACTATATTATACACATGACATATGTTTTTGATGGACTGATGGCATTATGTAAGACTTGGGGGTGGGAGAACTCCCACAAGATTTAAAATTCTCTTCCCAGCAGTATCATCATCATTTGGCACATGTGAGCCTTCTAGAAGCCATTTTATTTTTAATGAGCTTAATGCCTGCAGTAAGTTCCAATTATCTGGTGATTGTTTTTCAAATGTATTCATAATGAAGTAAGACTTCCACAAGTGTGTTCCCCAGGAGTGAGAGCTCTACCGTCAGTTTTCTGATGAAGGACAGTCATCACCCAAGACACAGCACATGATCCTATAAAAGTTTAAATACCCTCAACTTCTGTGCAGCGGGATCAGTCCCAGAGGAGACTTCTTATAGCAACCTTGTACAACTCTTCAGAATTGGAATTTCCTCTACAATTTTGTTTTTGGCCAAATGCTGGTTTATAAATCTGAAATCTGTCTACTAAGAACTATATAAATACACCATATTTCTTTCTACAGATATCTCAAGCTTCATGTAAGCAACTATTCAAAAATCCTGCCAACTCAATTCTCTTAGCATAGATTATATTCTACCTCACTGATCCTTGGCATTTAAGCACATCACCATTTGCAGCTTTGCTCATGGAATTTTTGTTTCATATTAGCTTTCTTGATAAAGTTGTTTTTCATTTTCCTTTCTAAGGTGTCATCCTAGTGATGTTACAAATCAGTAAATGACAAGCACTACTAAGCTTCTGAACGATCCACTTAGCGATCATGTGGATAATAAAAATGACTGGACAGGAGAGCCGCCTTCTTTTCATTAAGTTCTCACTGTTGTCATACAGAGCACAGAGTTGCTATTTGTTGTACTTTGCCCATGTCAATTAGTAGCTGTTTTATGTGGCGTTTAAGTTGTGGCAGTCTTGCAAGAGGGTCTGGTGGCTCCAACTCCCCTGTGAAATCAAGCCAGCTCTCCAGAACTAAAAGAGAGAAGAGAACAAATTTAAATGAGAACTGGAAGAAGAGTCACCAAACGAAATACTTAGAAGGGTGGGAATGTGGTGGAGACAAGAGGTCACCTCCCTGTCTTTAGAAGGCCAGCAGACTCCAGTCATTTCTGAGAGAGTTAGCAGCCTTTATATCCTGCCCAAAGAGTCCTAGTTCCTTTTGGTAACCCTGATCTGTTACATAGTCCTTTCCTTTACACAGGTTAACTAACTTTATTTTGAATGTCTCTCTGCCCTGGAATGGGAAACAAGAGTTCTCTCTGCCTGCTCCAGCTTTCTATTAATTTAGACTTAAATACCTCTACTTTATGTCAAATGGTACTTAGCTACTCTATTTTTTTTTTTAACCAGAAGTTCTTTTGAACAAAGGAAAGGAAGCAGCAATTTCTCTATGTCACTTTCAGTTCCACTATTTTATCATTACTCATGGAAAATATGTGAGCATATTAAAATTCTATGCAGAATGCAATTAATTATGCTCTACACTTCCTTCCGAAATCTATCCTAATAATAGGAGATAGTCCGGTTGCGTTTCTTTTCTTCAAAAATCTACTCAGAACTTTAACTCTACAGTTAGCTTATAATCAAATGGGAGATGCTTCTGACGCGGGTTTCCATTTCCTCTCTTGTCTATATATATCAGGGGCAAAATGCAGTAGGAGCTCTAACTTAGTGAAGCAGAGAGGCACCACCTGCTTCTGCAAACAATTAAAAAAAGAGAGAATATTGTCTGAGATTAGGAGGAAAAAGCAGTGAGAAAGCATAGGAAGAACAACGCGTGAGGAATCAGGTCATCTAAGTTACTCAATTTTCTCAACTGAAAAACGGGGATATCTTTTCATGCCTTCTTTCAGGGCTCCTGTGAGATGATAAAATTAAAAAATATAAAAGAAGGCCAATTGAAAAAACTTATGCAAACATAAGGTTTACTTACTTAAACTTGTAGTTTTTCTGTTAATTTTACTTAAGTACTGACCAAAGTGAAAACAAATACTCAAAATACTTTTTCCTCTATATTCTGAATATGTGTAAAGTCCTTATGCTGATTTCCAAAGAAAGTACAGTTCAATAAAACTAATGAAGTGCTTAATAAATAATACACCTTAAAAAAAAAAAAGCCTGAGCTGACGCCCAGTCATACTGTCATGAGACGATGACACTAAAGACCTCACGAGCCACCTGTGTTAAACACAATGTAAAGGGCCGATGAAGACCCATCAGTATGGAGAGCATCTGTCCTTCTCATCCCATCATTTAAAATAACTTCTCCATGACAACACTAAATGCACTACAATCACTGTATTTGTAGTTCTTTCTTAAATTACCATCAACTTCTTTTTCTATTAGGTCCATCCTGCTGGTAACTTCCTTCTGCACATTTTCTATGTGTGTGAGGAGATTGAGCTGCCATTGAAGATGGGAGTCTCCTGGGTCTTCAGTGCCCTTTTTATCATTATAAACAAATACTGTATTCCCTTCAGCTGGATTCTTCTCCAAAGGACCATTGGAAAAAACATAAAGAGTTGGATGAAATGCAATGTCATAAAGGGAAAGATACATTAGAAACCTCATCACTCACAATGATCGGGGAAATCCAGTCTAACTCCTAGAATAATTTTAAAGGAAGTGCTGCGGGTTCCTAATGGTTCCTAATCAAATTTCATCTGACGGTCCTAAAGAGGAGACATGTCTGCTATGTCTCCCCACCATGCCTAGACCGAGTGGGAGGCATTCAGTGAAAGTGCTAAACAAATGAAGTCACTAATGATATTCCATAGTCAGATCACCCAGCTAGTTTACACTGAATCTTGACGTAGATGGAGTCAGGGCGAAGCGATGATGGAAAAATCAAGGAGGTTGGCAATGACCACTAAAAAGTCTAACTGTAGGCTGGAATGGTTGAATATGATGTAGTTAAATCAATGAGGTGAAGAAGGAAAACTAAAAATATTTTAAGATCTTCAAAAGTGCAAACTGCTTAACATACAAACACAAAATCTGAACTTGCGTTTGTCGGAGATAATTTCATAAAAGGGATATTAATTTGAAAAAAACAATTTGCAGAAAATTTAGTAAAATATAAGCTTCCTAAATTCAGTTAAGTATTTATTTATAGTGATTACTTAACTTGATAAGGAGGCCAGGAAAATAAAGCACTAATTTTAAAGTGGCACCGCTAATTGAGAATCAATAAAAAATGAAGGCACAGCATCTCTAAGATAATCAAAGTGAATAGGAAATAAGCTTCTAAATATTCAATGTACACTGAGTTGTAAGAATTCAGCTTACTGCATAATGGGACTGAAACGCATTTATAAACACTATTAAAATCAAAAGACAAACAGAGTGCCATCTTTTATCTAAAACACAAAAAACAAAGACAAATTACATCAAAATGAAAAATGCACTTTCATTTCCTCACACATAGAAATTTTACTTGGAATAAAATGTGACTCACATTTTTTTGAGGCATCTAAGACTGCTTATAAAATTGGAATTTTTATTAGGGCAAAAGTTTCTTGAACTACTACAATTCTGAGATAATTAAATGTCCAAATGGTCAGTGTTTTCTTGTACAGAAATTTAAAAAAAAAAAGTCTTTACCCCAAGGGTACTTGTGAACTTGGAAATACACAAAACCTGGGAATTCATTAAGTTTTATTTTATAAAACTTTCCTTCGTTGTTCTATCATATTCTTCCAAGCAAAGACAAATGAACCAGTTTTACCTTTTCTGGCATTCCATCTTCCTTTACTGAGAACTGTAAACGGTTTTTCTCTCTCATGTGAAATTCTTGTTCGTCTTCAAAACTACTGACATCATCATCATCTGAGCTCCCAGGATCTGCAAGAGACTTGCAGTCCTGACCGAAACTCTGGGGCTTCTGGTAGCTGTGCTCACTTGTTATGTAAGTTCCTTCCATTTTCGGGGGCAAACAAGGTGGTTCTTTATGGTTCTGAACATGATATGTCTTTTCTTCTAGATTAACCATGCCTTGCACTGTCATTTTTTTCTCTACCCCAGCAATTACTTGATCTTGGTCTTTTCGCTTCCCAGAACAAGCCCAGAGATGAAGGTCAGGATGATGTTTATTCCTGAAAACAGTGTTAGAGAACCAGCAGTTCATAATAAAAATCCAGTCACAAGCTGAATACCATAATAAAATCTAGAATGCAAAATTATACACAGCTGACTTCTGATCATGCATGACTTAGTACATATGCTGAGGGTACCTGACTCAGACTGGCTTCCCTCCAACTCTCTCCTCAGGACCTGGACTGCCCACAAGGGAACCAGGTTAGGGAGCAGTCAGGGGCTCAAATAAAAGCAAAGATATTCTGGAGCTTAGCTCACCCAGTATTTCATCTGAAATCAGAATTCTCACAATTCTAAAGACAGAAAAGCAAAAATGAACTTAATTCTGTTGATAATTCACATCATTATTTGATATTTGTTCTTTCTGTACCAATTTTTCTGCTTCAGTGTTTTTAAAATTTTAAGATGTGAAAAGACTTTTATGTGAGCATATTTTAAAACATTTTTTCAATCACGAAGTGATACTCATGACAAAACTTCAGACTGTAACACAGTACAAAGCAAAAACTTTCTCTGTGGTAATCATAAACAACGGAGGTTTAATCTTCCAGACTTTTTCTATGCAAATAAAATTATTTTTAAAATAGATAAGCACACATTTTTTTTTCTTTTTACACAGATGGGGCTCGTACTATAGATCCAGTTTGCCTTCTTCATACATAATATGTTCTAGGCATCTTGCCACATAGACATACAGATCTCCCTCATTCTTATTCTAATGGCTGAATAGTGTTAACGTGCCCCAGTCTAGTCTAACCAACCAATTCCCCATGGATGGACGTGTGTGTGTGTGTGT
>NW_004443958.1:19575509-19575812 GCF_000243295.1 Trichechus manatus latirostris | reverse complement strand
TTCCCCATGGATGGACGTGTGTGTGTGTGTGTGTGTGTGTGTGTGTGTGTGTGTGAATAGTGTTAATGTGCCGCAGTCTAGTCTAACCAACCAATTCCCCATGGATGGACGTGTGTGTGTGTGTGAATAGTGTCAATGTGCCGCAGTCTAGTCTAACCAACCAATTCCCCATGGATGGATGTGTGTGTGTGTGTGAATAGTGTTAATATGCCGCAGTCTAGTCTAACCAACCAATTCCCCATGGATGGACGTGTGTGTGTGAATAGTGTTAATGTGCCGCAGTCTAGTCTAACCAACCAATTC
>NW_004443958.1:19551540-19575409 GCF_000243295.1 Trichechus manatus latirostris | reverse complement strand
AATTCCCCATGGATGGACGTGTGTGTGTGAATAGTGTTAATGTGCCGCAGTCTAGTCTAACCAACCAATTCCCCATGGATGGACGTGTGTGTGTGTTTGTGTATCTTTGCACACAGTGGGAATATTTCTGTCAGATAAGTATCTAGAGGTAGAAGTGCTGGATAACACACGTGCATTTTTATTTTGACAGGTACTGCCCAAGTGACGTCCAAAGAGCTGTACCAATTACACCCCCATCAACAGTCTATAACACCCATTTACTCTCATCTTCACTAAACATGTGGGCATGACATTGCAAAGTTTATTTGGCAGTAATTAAGCTCTATGGAAAGTAAAACAGGAGTCTATTCATCAAAGCTGAAGTGAAAGAGGACATCAGGAGGCATATACCCTTCAAAAGGCTCAATGGTGTATGTGAATTAATAATTGCCAAATTAGAGTCTAATTTTTCTTCAATACCCAAGTACTGTTTCTGGAATGATAAATATTATCTTTTGATTCCCTAATAATTAAAATCTAGAAAATACTGAACTTCCCAAACAGTAAAAGGCATAAAGAGAGAACGCTGAATCTGTAGTCCACTCATCCAGTGGGCTGACCCCCGTGTGTCACTGAGTAGTTTGCTCAAGTGACACAACCTCTGTCTTTGACGACCTATCTACCAAATGAGGTGAGATCTACTTTTCAGGCTTACTGTAAGAACTGAATTAAACATCACAGGAAAGTTTCAAACAATTTCTGGCATGTAGCAGACTCTCAATAATAGTAGATAATGATAATTACTGTTACTACTAGAAATATTAACATAAAGAGCCTACAGGAGTAGGCTAACAGGAGTTAAAATTCTTAGCAAAATCATGAATGCAGCGAAACTCATACAGAGACCCAAAAAGAAAACCAGGTTTGAATGAAAAGGCCTAATAAGTTAATCCTTCCCTTAAATCTTTGCATTTGTATAGCCTTTTTAAATGAAGAAATCTATATATAGGTTTGGGACCCTGGTGGAGCAGTAGTTAAGCATTTAGCTGCTAACCAAAAGGTCAGCAGTTCGAATCTGCTCTTTGGGGCAGTTCTACTTCACCCTATACGGTCGCTATGAATCGGAATCAACTCGACGGCAACGGGTTTGGTTGTTTTGGGTTTATATACAGGGTTAGGACACAGAATAGAAGTGAACTTCATTCAACAAACATTTACTGAGTACTTAGGATGGGTACTCCCTACACTAAGCACTAGGGATAAAATGATAGCTAAGACACAAGCCCTACCTTAAAGGAACTCCTGGCTTAATAAGGGGAAACACATAAAACATTAAGTGCACCAAAGTGCATGAAAAGAGTATGCACAGAGTTCACCAAGAAGGGCATCATCAACTCTAGTTGGGCAGGAAGTCATGAAAGGCATCTGCTAGAGGGACTAATGGTAGAAGGTTATTTGTAGGGGGTGTGAGCTAAGGCCTGGAGCTATGAAACAGCATGCTTTATTCAAGGATTCAAAGTGGCCTGGCCTAGCTGGAATATTTGAAGGTAAAAATTAGAAAAGGGAACAGGGAGTCATGGCAATAAAGTGGTAGACACGGAAGACCTCAGACAGTGTGCTAAAGAGCTCAGGCTTCATTCACTGGGCAACAGGAAGACACCGTGATATATAAGACATCTCCTGATGGTGCAGTGGTTAAAGCACTAGGCTGTTAACCGAAAGGTTGGTGGTTCAAACCCACCAGTGGCTCCTCAGGAGAAAGATATGGCAGTCTGCTTCCATAAAGATTACAGCCTTGGAAACCCTACGGGAAAGTTCTACTCTGTCCTACAGGGACAGTATGAGTCAGAACCAACTCGACGGCAGTGGGTTGGGCTTGGTTCCTTTGTGATAGATTAAGCTGAAAAGAGACAAGCTCGTATTTATCTTTTATTAAGTTCATGATGGAAACAATATAAAGAATCAACTGAAAAAAGTACAAGACTGAAAAGATAGGAGAATTAAGAAGGTATTGCAACTTTTCATGTGAAAATTAACAGCCTGGACTGAGACGGTGCCAGTGAGAAAGGAGAGCAGGAATGGACTGAACACACTAAGGAATTACAATGGACAGGAGTATTTGGTTACCAACTCAGTGGGGGAGACACAGGGATGGGGGGATAGGGGTGGGGGGAACAGGGGTAGGGATATGGTGGTGGGGACACAGGGGTGGGGGACAGGGATGAGGGGACAGGGATGCGGACATGGGGGTGGGGGAACACAAGGGTGGGGGGACAGGGGATAGGGGACCCAGGGATGGGGGACACAGGGATGTCTAGTCATCTAAAAAATATTTCATCTTTCCTTTTTTAAAAAAATTAAACTTTATTCAAAGACCTATTCTCTATGATGCGAACTCTGATCTGAACCTTCAAAAGGCAAACTCACTTAGTTTTAATTAAAAGGTGTGACTCCCCTCGGCAGCCTTCACTTACTTTAGTATTCCGATTTTCAGCTGTAAGCCGTGCAGTACTTCTGTAACACCATAGACATCAGCCAGCAGATGATGGGTGGAAATGATCTTTTTGGCATTGAGATGAGAATAATTTTCTTTTAAAAAGGATAACCCACACATTCTCCCATTATTCAGCCACTCTTTATCACAACGATATTTTGCACTCCACCTCTGACCTGTAGATGAAGTTGACATTACAGTTACAAAGGAGTCCACTTACTTAGATTTCCCTCCAACTTCTACCCTACTAACGTGATTCAGGTAGCAAGGTGAGGTCGGTTCTAAGAGCAGATCTGAAAGAAGACTAAGATGGTGTACAGAGGAGACAGCACTGTGGGAGCGGGTCCACACCCTCTGACTTCTGCCCACCAATGCGAATAAACACAACAAAGGATGTGGCCGGTGCAGATGGCGTCTGCGAAAGGGACCCTGAGCGCATCGCTTTCCATAATTCTGTATCGGTCAGCTCTCCTCTAAAGAGGCTGAAAGGACTAGGCAGAAACTGGGCTGGGACTCCTGCCTCTCTTACTAAGCTTTGCTTTACACTGAATGAAACAAGTTCTAGTTGAGTGAACAGGGACCCCTCCCGTGTCTGTGATCCCACAGAATCCTAAGTCCACGCTGATACTAACTGTATCCTATTACTATCAGTTGCTTTTGTGTCTGTGTCCTCTACTACACCATGAGAGAGCTGAAGGCATGATCTCCATCAATCATCTTACCACAGTGTTTGCAAACAGCAGGCATCCAATAAATGCTGATGAATGAATGAACAGACGAATGTCTACAGTCAGATAATTCTAAATAATACTCCTGCTTCTTACTGTGACTTTTTTTTTTTTTTTGGATAGGTATGGGAGCAACTCACTAGCCTGTCATCTGAGAATGTCTACTGCTTGTCCTTTTGCAGAACCAGCCATTTCCTGCCTCGGCAGCTGAGGGCCCACAACACGGAGCTGCTACTCGAAGCACCACTACCACAGAGGGCGGCACTAAGGACAGCACAATGAACCAGGAAAAAAGACCAGGACACGTTTTCGTCTCAGCTCTGCCACGTGCGGTGCTATCGTTTTGCAGGAGGCATACGGTTTTCTGGGCCCTTGCTCCCTCCTCAGTAAAACAAAGGGATGGAATGAGATGACTTCTGAAATCTCACCCTGCACCATAATTAGCTGTATGTGCAGCACTACCAAAAACTTTTCAGAACTATAAAAGGAGGCGTGCAAGTTCAGAATACTGGTCCGTTCAAATAGCCATAAATGAGCTGGCTAGAAACCAATGCCCAGAGGTACGTTACTGGCATTAGGTGCCGTCAAATTGATTCTGACTCATGGTGACCCCATGTGACAGCAGAACTGCCCCAAGAGGTATACAAAGGGGCTAGTTTTTCTGCAGGAAAAAGCCGCAACTCGGCCCTTCCAGTAAGGTAATAATTTTGTTGATAGATTTATCCCAATGTTCTTGTGTAATTAATATGGAAAATAAAACTACAACAGTGAAGAAATATAAAAAAAAGTAATGTGGCAGTGGAGTCTAGTTGACAAAGAAGTCATGGTGTTTTACAGCTGCCCCTATCTGGAGTGTATGCACAGCTTGCAGTTAGCAGAGGGGTGAGAGCCTTACCAGGGGGGTCTCTGCAAACGTAGCAGATATACTGCTCCGGAATGCTGTCCTCCAGCAGCCCCATGCACACGCTGTGCTGCCAGCACAGACACTCTTCACACTGCCGGGAAACAGGAGCGCTTACGGTCATCGGGCTTGCTCACTACACACGAGTCTCTTCCTCTGAAAACAAGCTGCTGGGATCTCTTGCTGCTGCCACCAGTGACATTTTTTGACAAAGGCGAGCCATGACTTAAGATGAGTTTTATCTCTGAGTCAACTATTTCAAGAACTTCCTTTAGTTTCATCTATTAAAATGTGCTTGGATAAATTACTTCAATCATTAAGAAGTCATAAAATAATTCCCCCATCTATTTCTCACTGATGTTTAGGTAATCACATCTTTAAAACTTTTTTAAATAGCTTATTAAAGTGCAGAAGTTTAAAAAAAAAAAAAAAAGTTTGTAACGGTGTCTGTAGGTAGCAGTGACCTCTTAAAGGGCGACCTGAGTCGGGATTCCGTAAGCTTACAGGTCCCTTATGTGAGAAACCACTGAAAAGGGGAAGGAAAGAAAAGTTTACTCTTTTCTTCACTGCTGTCACTAACTTCTCCAAAGTTTCCACGTCATCACAAAATATGGGTTATGCGTCCCTCTTTTCTTGACGATATCCTTCCTACAGTAAGACGCTGTTTGTAATGGTCAACCTCTTGCAACAAAGTTTTCCTTTAATCTAGGAGCATACTAAAAATTTTCCATTTCTGCCTGTTAATGGGTGACTACACAATGTAAAAGGAGCCTTGGTGGCTCAGTGGTTAAAGCACTTGGCTGCTAACCGAAAGATCAGTGGTTCAAACTCAACAGCCACTTCACAGGCGAAAGATGTATGAGTCTGCTTCCATAAAGATTATAGCCTTGGAAACCCTGTGGGGCAGTTCTACTCGGTCCTATAGGGTCGCTATGAGTTGGAATTGACTCGTTGGCAATGGGCTTTGGTTTATATAATACAAATTATCAAACAACACAGATCAAGACCAGTAATTATGAGAAAGGTTGTTAGGGCCTACACTTCAATGTGAAGGCTTATCTACTTTAGTGGCTCTTAAAAATAATTTCCGCTTTGAAAGTCTCACACTAAATACCCCATTAAAGGGAAAAACCAAATAAACAAGATACCATTTATTTCAACTCATGGCCACACCATGTGTATCTGAGTAGAACTGTTCCCCACAGGGTTTTCACTGGCTGATTTTTTCAGGAGTAGATCACCAAGCCTTTCTTCTGAGGAGCCTCTGGGTGGACTCAAACCTCCAACTTTCCAGTTAGCAGCTGAGCTCTTTAACTGTGCCACCCAGGGACCCCAGTAAAGGTAATGGGTTAACCATTACTCATCAGTTGTTGTTAGCTGACATCGAGTCAATTCCTACTCATGGTAATCCCAAGTGTACAGAGTAGAACTGCACTCCACAGGGTTTTTAAGGCTGTGATCTTTCAAAAGCAGATCACCAGGCCTCACTTCAAAGGCACCTCTGGGTGGGTCTGAACTTCCAACTCTTCAGTTAGCAGTCCCAGCGCTTAACCGTTACCACCACCCAGTAAATGAATACTGACCCTAAAATAACAGAACTGTCTACTTCATTTGATAAAGAAATTTTCTGATCATTACTACTGCTATTTTAAACATGATAATAACGTATAATCCTATATCTTCAATAGCGTGGTTAGTAGAAAGAAAAAACAAAAGCCAGGATGTGCCTGCAGAACACCTGAACCTTTCATTCTGTACTGCGGGGAAGACGGGTTACCCTATTACCTGAATCATGAAGCCGTTCTCCTCATCCATTTCACAAATACATCGCACAATTTCATTAATAGCATCATCTTCATCCTGAGATTCCTCAAAATTGGTTGAATCGAAGTCCTGATTGTACTCATCCCCACTTAGAAGCAAGCTCTCTGTTGAAGAATCATCCAGGAAGTCCACATCTGATAAGTCTACAATATACATGAAAGTATATTAAGCACTTTTTTTTCATTTATGTGCCATTTTCCAGAAAGAAAGGAGCTATGGCACAAGTGAGTATAAGCTATTAAATGTTCAAAATGCAGGGCAAACAATAACAACAGAGTAGTTGTCTCTGGACCAACACTTAGGTAACTATAACCGCTTTGCATCTTAATGCAGATAGTATCACAAATGACTTAGAAAGTACTCTTTAGTCTTGGTTCTGACAGAGGTCGTGGCTAAATTTGCTATTATTAATTTAAATGTGCATAGTTTTCAAATGCTTTCACAAACATTATTCCTGTTGATAAGAATTCTAGATTGTACTATGGAGACAATATGGCGAGTAAGGAGCTTGCCTAAGGTCGAACGTCAATTCTACTACTATCAACACCAGCAGCTGCATCAACCACCACGGCGCTTAATATACATCAGGTACTATACTATGCACTTTAAATAGAAGACACAGAACTTGCTTAAGTTAACACAGCCAGGTAGTAGCAAAACTGGGTTGAATATGAACCCTGCCTAATTCTAAAGGCTGTACTCTTAATGATTTCACCACTATTTCTCAAACGTGGACCACAAGTTCCCTAAGGAATTTTTTTAATTTCGATAAAAATCTTACATGAATAAGCATATTTTAGAAACTAAATTATATGAACACTACAATTCTATTTAAATGCCGGCTTTTTGGTTTGTGTTTATAAAAGTGTTGATGCCACAGTGTCAATAATGTTGAGTGTTGATGTCAGAATCATTCGTCTCAGGCTACTGAGAAAAAAATCAAGGCTAACGTAAGGGTGAGTTTATTTATGACAAAGGTAAAAAAATGAAGGGGCACAATTTACTAAAGAAGGTCTTACAACAGCTTAGATGGAAATATTGGGAAAATTGAGCCCTCACAAGATACATGGTAGAAAACTTCATTAAAAGCTGCTGAGGCTAATCAAGAAGCCCTGGTGGCACAATGGTTAAGCACTCAGCTGCTAACTGAAAGGCTGAGTAGTTTGAACCCATCAGATGCTCCTTGGGAGAAAGACCTGGCAATCTGCTTCTGTAAATATTACAGCCTAGGAAACCTATGGGGCAGTTCTATTCTTTCCTATAGGGTCGCTATGAGTCAGAATCAACTGGACTACACCGGGTTTGGTTTGGTTGTTGGTATGAGGCTGATCAGTGGAACACTCTAACAATGAAGAGGTGGTTTCTTTCTACCTCACCCACCTATCGTCTAGTCACATTCAGAATTACTCTTTTACTTGCTTGTTATTTATCTCCCCTTTCTACAGCATCAGAATCCATGAGAGCAAGGGCTTTATTTACATTGTTGCATGCTACATCCCTTCCTTAGAATAAGGCCTGATAGAGTAGGTGCTCCAGAATATTTGTGGAAGAGGTAGGTAGGGAGTCAATATAGAGAAAATGCTCATTTCAGACTTAATTAGACCAGATGGAAGTTGGCTGAATTCAAACTAAAAAGTTCATGCTATTTGTATTTTAAATGTTGCATATGACTTAGTGTTTTCTCTATCACCTTCTAATCTTGCTTGTTTTTTCTCACTCCATTGTTTTGAATAGTTTTTTTCTTATTTGTCAAAAATCAATATTTTACTAAAAAATTAATGTTCTCTTTAGGGGTCTTA
The DNA here is from genome assembly GCF_000243295.1 of Trichechus manatus latirostris. Classification (NCBI taxonomy): domain Eukaryota; kingdom Metazoa; phylum Chordata; class Mammalia; order Sirenia; family Trichechidae; genus Trichechus; species Trichechus manatus. The sequence goes on along the minus strand of NW_004443958.1, from coordinate 19,567,684 downwards.
GGATTTTAGAGAAAGTGAGGTCAGCAGAAATGAGATAATGGTAGAGAAATACATGAAAACACGCAGGGAGCAAGAAGTAAATTAATTAGATAAGTAAACTTTTTCTGGAGGGAAAACATTTCTAATATTAGCCATATGACTAGTTTTGAGAGCCTGAAGAGGAAATTTCATCCATCCATAATCTTGTATTAAGTGGATGGCAATGACAACAGAATAATGAATTTAACTTAAAACTACGTCCTTGAAAGGAATTAGTATATATACATATCACATATTCTTGCAAGACCAAAATAACCAAGAATTATGTTATTAGCATACATATTTAACATATTGCCTGAAAATCCAGTTTGAATAACCAACTCCCAAGCATTAAACATAAATTGGGTGGAATCCAGGGATTCAGTAAAAAAGTTATATAAGAAAAGTTAAAAGGTTAGAAGTTATATAAGAAAAGCAAATAACAGTCACCTCTTACACTTAAAAGGAACAATGGTTCCAATTAAGTGGCCACAGAAATACCTGTTTCCTTCCAACAACTAACTCTTGAACTATCATTGCTATCTCCTAAGACAGTATTCTCAAAGCATGGTTTCCAGACCATCACCTGAAAACTTGTTAGAAATCAGAAATTGAGGGCGAGTCCCATAAACCTGTGTTTTAACCAGCCCTCCGGGTTGTTCTGATGCACACTAACATCTGAGGACCTCTGGCCTTTGACCCTTTCTTTCTCCTAGCTCAATGCCTGATCAAATGAAAGGTAAGGCAAAGACGAGGCAGAAGTGAGGGACTTGCAGGAAGACCTGACAGATTCCAAGCCCAGCACTCCTCTCCCTCTGACACGGCCTTCCGTCTGACAGCGCGTGCCCAACACTTGATTGTGCTCATCACTGACCTGCCCATGTTCCCAGAGCTTTGGTTACAGATTCGTCAGTCAGCAGGAATTCAAAGTGCATTTCTAAGACTGTGGTAAATGATTTGGTAGAAAATGCATCATGTTTGGAGTTGAGATAAACCTTGGTTTGAGTTTCAGTTCAATATTAGCCCCCAAAATTATTTAACCTACAAGCCTCTGCTTGCTCATGTATAGAATGTGGATAAAAATACCGACTCTGTAAGTTGGCGGTAAGGAATAAATGTGAAAATGTACGTAAAAACACCTACCAGAGGCCCCATTATACAGCAAGACACTAATATTAGTTTCCTTACTCTCTCCCAACATGAAGCATAGAAGTCAATTTTACTTTAAATTAAAAAGTAGCTCAAATTTCTAATGTAGAGCTTTTCATATTAGTTTCTGTACCAACTTTTTTAATTGTGTGCCCAGATCATGTAAGCACTCCATAAAGCATGTTTTATTTTCAGTTCCACATTTAAGAATCTTAAGGTTCTTTTTTTTTTTTTTTTTAAGCATTACATGGTTACACATACTTTCACCACTAAGATCAACTGACAGAATTGCCCTTGGGTACTGATAAGTTGTATTTTTCTCCGTGAACATGCTTCGCAGAGCCAGAGAACTCCCAGAAGATCGAGTTAGTGGAGAAGAGCACCTTTCCAGAAATTCTAAGGAACTGTCTTCATAGTCTGAATAGTCTGCAACAGAAAATACAGAAAGAAATATTAATAAACTCTCAGGTGATCGAGAAGAGTCACTACAAAGATACTGAGGTCATGTTTTCAGACACCTTCAGTAACACGCCACACTTTCCTTCTTACCTACGAACAGCCAGATCACTATGTAGCTCAAACTGAGTTTGGCAAGAACTCCTGGGAAATATACCCCAGATATTATACACCTAGTAGGGATCACGATTTTCTAACCAGCAGCACCAGGAAATTGTTTGGTTATGTAGTCAAAGAGACAAAAAGGATTATTTTAAATTTTTTTCCTCATTATAACCACAACTGTATCTGAAGTAAGATATGCAAGATAAAAAGTAACCTTTGTTTACAATTTGTAAAGAGGTTCTTGTGATGTCTAGCATGCCTATTACTATAGTGATAATTTGATCAATAAATCCTTTCAGCAATAAAAGGTCTGAGTGAAATTAACTGGTCCTAAGACTTCTGAGTGAAATTAACTGGTTCTGGAAGAAATTAGTCAAAGTTCTGTTCTCAGCTTGGGATGATGCATACAGTTGCATGAGAGGGGAGAGGCCATATGCAGCTGACAGGAGGCTGGCAGTGGGGTGGGGAAGGAAAGGCAGTGGTGGGTGTGATTCTAGGTACACGGGAAGGCTCTGAAGCAGAAGAGGACAGGGCACATTTGACAAACTACAAGGGAGTGTGGCTGGAGCACAGCAAGAGAGGGAGATAAGAAATGAGGCTGGAGTGTCAGGAGACAGATCGGGTTAAAGATTTTTTCATTTTTAAGTTTTATGCTAAACACAATAAAAGCCATTCAAAGGCTCTGAGGGAAGGCAGGATGTGACATAATGTCAATCACCACTTGAAAAGATCCCTCTAGCTATGGACTGGACAATGGAGTGCAGGGAGGCGCAAGCAGAAGTGGGGGAATGAGTTCTCAGGCTACAGCAGTCTACCAAGCAGGAGGTGGTGGCAGCTGAGATAAAAACTTAAGAGGTAGATGCCGTGGTATTACAGACTGGATGTGGAGAGCAGAGATGGTGTATCAAGGTTACTTCCAGGTTTCTGGCCTAGACAACCGACTGATGAAAGTGAGGTTCTTGAGATGGGGCTGAAGAATAAATAGGATGCGGAGAAACAGAGAAGGAACGTCAGTTCAGAGGAGGGCTGTCTGAAGATGGGAGATCTTACACACTGTCTACCTGAATCTAAAGACACACAATAGGAAAGGGATAAGAAATGCAGCACTCTAAGAACAGAAAGACAGACATTCCCTCCATTTTACTACAGGCAGAAGAGGAGAAGATGGATATTGTCAGGTACGTATGAACATGTGGTGAATGGAAGACGAGCAAGGTCCCATCGGATGGTTTCTATTTCCTCAACTGAGTGTGCGGCAACAGACATCACCCGAGGCAAGGAAAGGAATAAATAACAGGTGGGAAAGAATGGAAAAGCTGAGGAAAGGTAGTGGGAAAGCAAGTTTACAAGAGAAGAGTTAGTAACAATATTCATCTGCACTGAGTGTCTACTTCAAGTTGATGGCTGTGGTGGGCAGAATAATGGCCTCCCAAAGATGTCTACATCCTAATCCTCAGAACTTCTGAGTATGTTAGGTTACATGGCAAAATGGAATTAAGCTTGCTAATAATCAGTTGGCCTGGGTGGGTCCAAAGTAATCGTAAGAGTCCTTAAAAGTGAAAAAGCGAAGCAGAAGCTGTGTCCATACGATGTAAGAAAGACTCAAGTGGCCACTGCTGGCTTTGAAGCTGGGGGCCATACCCAAGGAAGGTGAGCAGCCTCTACAAGCTGGAAAAGGCAAGAAAATGAATTCTCTTCTAGAGCCTCCAGAAAGGAACACAGCCCTGCTGACACCTGGATTTTAGCCCAGTGAGACCCATCTGGACTTCTGACCGCTAAAATTTTAAGATAATAAATATGTGTTGTTTTAAGCCACTGATTTGTACTAACAGCAGCAATGGGAAACAAACACAGTGGTCATCCTAAATACAAGAGCATAGCCAACATTTACTTAACAACTCCTATAATCCTCATGGAGCCCTGGTGGCACAGTGGTTAAGAGCTCGGCTGCTAACCAAAAGGTCAGCAGTTTGAATCCACCAGCTGCTCCTTGGAAACCCTATGGGACAGTTCTACTCTGTCCTACAGAGTCGCTATGAGTTGGAATAGACTAAACGGCAACAGGTTTTCTAATCCTCACAATCATCCAATAAGGAAGATATAACTGTTACCGCTCTTTTACAAATCAAAGAACCGAGTAAGAAAAGGTTCGGTAAACTGTTCAAGGACACACAGCCACTGGTGGCAAAGTCAATACTCAAACCCAGACGGCCCGACTTACAGAAACTCACTCTTAACCAACACGCGTTATTAGTGGATTTCAGAATCTAAAGTACACACAAACTAGAAAGCTTGTTAAAACAAGGTTCCCAGGCTTCACCCCAAGTAGGTCGGGAGTGGGGATACTCCCATACGAGGAGGCTGATGTTCCAAGTCTACAGAACAATCTTCGAGTAACACTGAGCTACTCTGCCTCTCATGGCTTCCTAGTAACATGACAGGGCACGCTTTGCCAACACCATGCTACTCAGGCACAGGGATGGAGGGACCATTTATTAAATGCTAGGTACTGTGTTAGTACTTCACAATGATTACCTTACTTAATCCTCACAATAAAATCTATGAAGTAGAAACTATCATCCTCATTTTAAAGGTGAGGGAATTGAGGTTTACAGAATTTAAGTAACTTGTCAAAGATCATCCAGCTATAATTGTCATGAGCAGGATCTGACCCAAATACTGAGGCTTGGAAGCTGTTCTCTTATCTACTACATTATATTGTCTCCCCAGCAAAAGTAAACGTAGTAGTCTGATTGTAAAAATAATGATAGAAATCTCAATTTGGTGTTAAAAATAAAACATGGCTCACAATCTCTCCATGTTACATTAGCAAATGAAAAAAACTTCTCTGCCTTCTACACCCTATCTATACTCTTCACTCCAATCCCCTTTGGATATTAAGAATAAAAGTCTACCGCCATGTTTCAATACTTAGATCAAATGTAACCCCCCACATAAAGCTCCTTATCACTCCAGCTCCTCAAAACTTTAAACAGAAATTATTTTGTACCATTCTTACCACACTTAATTATCATACCTTTCTGAAAATATTTATGTATGCTTCTTATCACTCTTACTACCTATTTATACTCTTACTCACAAACTCGTTGAAAGGAAATGTTGATTTTACTATAGAATGTGTTGGATTCTCTTTGTATTTCTAGCTCTAGTTCTTTTTAAATTCTGTATGCCTCGGTTTCCTCATCTTTACAGATACATGAAATTCAAAGAAATGAAGTGACTTGCTCAAAAAGTAGTAAAAATGTTATTCTAAATCCAAATAGGATGATTCCTAATATTCATAAAGTGAGCACAATGTTAGATAGTATTATATCTTATAAATTAATTCTGGTAATCAAAATATATGTTAACCCATTGTTATATATTGAATTGTGTCCCCCCCCCCAAATGTGTGTTAAATTGGCTAGGCCATGATTTCCAGTATTGTGATTGTCCACCATTTTGTCATCTGATGTGGTTTCCCTATGTGTTGTAAATCCTACCTCTATGATGTTAATGAGGCAGGATAAGAGACAGTAATGTTAATGAGGCAGGATTCAATCTACAAGATTAGGTTGTATTTTGAGTCAATCTCTTTTGAGATATAAAAGAGAGACGTGAGCAGAGAGACAGGGGGACCTCATGCCACCAAGAATGAAGAACCAGGAAGGGAGCGTGTCCTTTGGACCCTGGGTCCCTACGATGAGAAGCTCCTAGACCAGGGGAAGATTGATGACAAGGACCTTCCTCCAAAGTCAACAGAGAAAGAAAGCCTTCCCCTGGAGCTGGCACCCTGAATTCGGACTTCTAGCCTCCTAGACTGTGAGAGAATAAATTTCTCTTTGTTAAAGCCATTCATTTCTGTTGTAGGAGCACCAGATAACTAAGACACCCACTACTGTACAGAAAAACTAAAAAAACTATGTACTTTACTACTTTTCATAACTTCATTTAAAATAACAATAACCATTAAAAAATTAGTAAGCCAATAAAGACAAGTAAAAACTTGGTAAAGGGAACAATAGATACTGGGATAATCAACCTTTAAGGTATGGGAGATAAGATTAACACACACCATGATGGTTAAGAATTCAAACTCTGGAACCAGACTGCCCAGCTTTGAATCCCTTCTCCACTACTTCCTAGCCGTGTGACCTTGGGCAACTCTCTTAGTCTCTCTGCTTTAGTTAATGATTTGCAAAATGGGGACAAAAAGCCCTAATGTAAAGAATTAACATGAGGATTAAATGAGCCAGTATATACAATGATTAGCTAGTGTTTGGGACATAACCACAACCAGCAGGATATGCAAAATCACATTGAATAGTGAACAAAAGAATTAAGTTTTAAAACTCCCTCACAGTTGTAACTGCAGATTAAAAAACACTACACTAGAAACCACATGTAGTAATAATGGGAATTCTTTAAAATTACAATGCCTTTCAAATGTTTAAAGTTATTTTAAATTCTGTATTTTCAGTTTAAAGAACATTCTTCTAATTTAATCATCTAGGGAAATGTGTCACTCCAGGATGAACGTAAACAGTGTCACTTTCAAGGTGAATAAATTCTCCTCAAATGTAATAATTAATTACCAAGATGCTGGTGATTACCAGACTCAACACCTGCTGTTTAAATATAGCAATAATTCTGGGCATCTTCATTACTACCAGGGCTCTACTTACAAAGTTAAGATTTTCATTTATAGATCTGATTTTAAGATGCAAACAAAGACATGTCTCTTTTTAATTAAAAAACAAAAATATATAACATTTAAAGTGTTAGTTCTTTTAAACAGCTCTTTTTAAAAGATTATCTTAATCAAGGGCTGGTCACAATTCTAAGGTGCACGTTTTCTCTAAATCCTATTAATACTAATCACCCTTCTTTCTCCCAAGTTACCACCTATTACATTTTCACAAGCTCTTCTGTCCTTCACTATGCTCCCAAGTGTCATCCCCTTCTTATTCTGTTCTTGGTCAGCCTCTCCCTGTTCTCTTTCCCTCAACTATCACGGGTATTTTAGCATGTAAGAGTCTGTGTCTGCTATGATGCAGCAGAAGAGGACCTAAATAGCGGGCTGTTCCTGCACTGACAATTTATGTCTCCACTAACACCCAAGCCAGCCAAATCCCCTCACAGATTCTGGCCAGCTGTCAGGTGATCTAGCAGTTCTTACCTCCAGTTTGAAGCTTCTCGTTTCTGTATTATGACACATCACTCACAGGAGGGCATTCAGTAGTCACATGAATTTCCGGTGAACGGTTTTTGTTTACGTGGCTCCAGAGTTCCCTAACTGGTTATCTCGGGTTAGGATCCTACAGAGCTATGTCTGAAGGAGTGTGGGTGGTGGAGGGTGGGAAGAGGTGGGGAGAATGTAGACACAGGAATGCCTGGAAATGCTCTAGATACTTTCTGGAAAGTGGATTCAAGCTTTTCAAAGTCATTTTGATCCTGTATCTTCAAAATGGCTCTGGCAGTTTTAGAGAATGGGGAAACTTCACATTGTATGGAAAAATCAGATGTTATTTTTTGACTGGAGAGAATTAAAATCTGAAGAACTTACCAACGCTTACTGTCCCAGTGGGCTTTTTATTTATTTTTTTAACTATTTTATTAAATGTTTAATAAATGCAAAAAATATAGGTATGGCATAAAGGGTATTAATGCCACAAACACTCAGGTGCTGCCTATGCAGTTTAGGAGACACTCATGATCATTCTGGCAGGTCTCTTTCTGCTGCTTTCTAATCTGAACTGATGACGGCTTGTGTGTCCTTGTACACTCTCTCTTTTTTTCTTCATCAGTCTTCCCAGAGGTGTGCTGATTTTACTAGTGTTTTCAAAGAACTGATTTTGGCATTTTTAAATTCTTCCTAACATTTTTTCAAGCTAATTTCTGCTCCTATCTTTACTTCTTTGGATTTATTCTTGCTCTTCTTCAGCTTAGCTGATTTTCATCCTTCTTCTCTAATAGAAGCATGCATGACAATACATTTTCTTCTAAGTACCGTTTTAACTACACGCCACAAGTTTTGACATAGAATATTTTCATCATCTTCCAGGTTCTTAACATTTTTTTTAACTTTCCCCTTGGACTTGTTCTTTGACCCATGAGATATTCGGAGTCAGCTGCTTAATTTCTAAACATATGAGGCCTTCTTATTTACCTTTTTGATACTTATTTCTAGTTAACCATACTGTAGTTAGAAACTATGGTCTGTACTACACCAATCTTTAATATTTGTTAAGATTTCCTTAATCTGCACTACATAGTTAATTTTAATAATCTGTGTGTCTGTCTGAGAAAACTGTGTACTCTATAGCTGCTGAGTTCAGTGCTCTGTACACATCTATTAGATCAACTGTGCTGTTGACACCTTCCTTATCCTCACAGAGCAATTTTTAGTTTTCTTAATCTGTTAATTACTAAGAAAATATGACAATGTCATCCAATGGTAAAATTCAGAATTTTTGTATCTGGAAAGATATAAACTGAATGGGACCTTTTATCACTTTATTTTTTCCATTCTTTTATTTTCAACATTTCTCTGTCTTCTCTATCCTTATAGTTTAGAAATGTCTATTGTAAACAACACAGAACTGGACTGTAAAAACAATCTATTTCGATAATCTTTCTTATATGGCTATACTTAATAAATCTGAATATATTTCTAAAATCTTACTTTATAATTTATATTTTTCTTTTTTTTTTTCCTTTGTCTTCTTTTGGATTAGGTTTCCATTATGTTTTTCCCCTCTACTTTGGAAATTATACCCTATGCTTCTACTCTTTCAGTGTTCATGTTAGAAATTTTAACATACAGATTTAACTTATCGAAGTCTAAAATCAAGAGATTTCTTTCACTCCTCCAAAACAAGAAGCTTAGAAACTCGTTTACTTAAGTATGCCACTTCCAATTTACAAGCTATTATTATTGTTACATATTTTTGTTCTATATCGTTTTGTTTTACTCTACAGACCAAATTATTTCATATAATTAATGTTTGTTTAGATTTGCCCACATATTTATGTTTTCTTTGTTCATTACTTCTGGCATCTCAAGCCTTCCTTCTGTCATCATTTTCCTTCTGCCTGAAAGTATACCTTTTAGAATTTCTTTCAGAGATGGACTGCTGGTAGCAAACTCTTTCTGTATTTTAAAGCTTTTCTAAAAATATCTTTATTTCACCTTCATTCTCGAGCTCTAACTTAAGTGAGTATACTATTCTATATTGAGAATAATTCCTCCAGTACGCTAAAGGAGGCTTGCTCAGTGTATCCAGTCCACCAGACTCCTGGAAATGAAAGTCTTTAATCTACTACAAGAATTAAAGACCATAATAAAGCAGACTTATATATTTTTGAAATTAGTAAGACAAAGTTAAAGCTAAAGGTACTTCTCAGTTCCCAACAACGAGGATCTTGTCATACCTCCATTTTGGTAAAAGCTGACAGAATCTTAATATTTTTAAAAATGGGAACGGGCACTTTGGCGTACTTACCATGTTGCTTAGATTTCTTTTTCTTTTTTTTCTTCTTCTTCTGTTTTGGTTTGTAGGGACCCTTGTCTCTCTTCTCTTTTCTTTCCTTATCCTTTTCTTTTCTCTTACCTAATGATAAACAGAAGTACTTTAACAATCATGACGAGCCCAGAGTTATTCCTTTGGTGGCTAACCTAAACGCAGCATCTGTGTTTTAATCAGCTATTCCAGTCACCTGCCCAGAGTGGATGGATTTCAATTAAACTGTTCATGTCATGAGTCTCGAACTCTTGATTAGGTTATTGGACTATAAGAGGGGATCTTCATTAGCAGTGTTGAGAAATCCCAACTCCTGACACCTTAAAGTTAACACAGACAGCAGTTAAAATCTTTAAATGAGTAATATACTCAATTTCCGGATGTGGCAAGAAATAAAACTCCATAATTTAAAAAAGACTTGATGGAGGAGACTCAGCATTACCATATATACTTTAATGAGAAACTATAATTAGAAGGTTTTAAAAAACCTGATGAACTTTTTTCTTCGAAGAAACATTAAAAAAAAAAAAAAATCAAGTCAATCCATAAATGTCTTTCAATACTTTCCCAATGTATAGAAGAATGAAGGCTAAGAACATTAAAAAAAAGTATTTCATTAAAATGATTTTTCCCAAAATTTTATAGTTTTTTTCCCCAATCATAGGTACTCTAATGAAAATGAACAGGATGTTACAGTAATATCTTAGAACATTTTATTTAAAATTATTTCATTACATATATTCTAGTTGCTATTGTTCCAACTCAGAATGGTTTAGCCTACAATTTATCCATCATATTTACAACTCTGTTACCCAGGCTAAACTTAGCTAATCTGTAGAATATTCAAGGCTATCATCCATCATTCTCTTAGTCATCATTCCCTGACTTAGTCAGCACAGAAGACAGAAAAGACAATAGAAAACTCAGTAACTATTTTATCAGGTATGCTGAGAAAAGAGTCTTACCAAAAAAAAGATTATTTTATCATCCATCCTCCAAGTCTCAAGAATATTAAATGGAGGCACATTTTAATTATACAGATGTTCAAAAACATGAGCATTCTCAGGGAAAGCCTTAGACTTCCTTGACAAAAAGTATATTGAAAACTAAAAAACAGGTATTTAAGAAATCAGATATCTGGAGCTGAATAATACTAATGAATACTAAAACAGATGATCACTTACACCTAAATGAGCATTAACAGGTAAAAAGTAAGGGCCAGACTATGTCCTCCCTGTCTGTCAAGCTTTACAGTCTTTTGCTTAAAGATTACTTTCTGTTCATACCAAATGTTGTGGAGCTTTTTTCTTCCAATTTCACTTTTTTTTCTGTTTTCGATATTCCTGTGGGTTTAGGAAAAAATATGTAAGTTTAGTTGGAAAGGGTTAAAAATAAAGGACAATGCTTTGAATTACAATTGCTTATAAAACTCTATGTAAGACTCTTTCCCCACTAAAATTCTACATTATTTTACTGCATGAACTAGGAACAAAGAAAATACAGTTTCTTTAAAAAACTGAAACATTTGTGATGATTTTTGTTCCTTTTGGACTAACCAGCTTGAAATCCTGGCTCTACCACTTTACTAGCTGTATGGAATTCAGTAAGTAATTTAATCTCTCTGTGCTTCAGTGTCCTTATCTGTAAAACAGGAATAAGAGTATCTACCTCACGTTGCTATAACCAGGTCTGGCAAATAATAAATACATTTTTTCAATTTTTCTTTTGTGCTATGGTAATAATTTGAGACGACATCATTTCTATAAATAGCATTAATAAGAGACTAAATATAAAAAATGTTAAGATAAATTTAGTAGACAATCAGTAAAGATTGGCCTCACAGCCTTGGACAATCCAGAAGATGCTGAAGTCCACTTGAGTGGCAGGCCCAGGCCAGATTCCCACTTCTGTGAGAGTTATGGCATCAACACTATTCGGCTCATCCAAATGAAGTATTAAACTTCCTATTAAAGCATACTGGTTCTCAACAACCAGTATAAACATTTTAAATTAATATATAATCTCCTGTTGCCTAAAAGAGAGGTACAATCTCTTGTACCTTTGAACTCCTTCATGAGTCTGCTGATAGCTGACAGCGAAAAGGAAACTATTCTGCAAATCATTTCTATCTTCATCTAAAAATGTAAAATTGAAAGACATTCACACAGAAATATTCAATCTTAATGACACTTAGGTATATTACACAATAGTTCAAAATACATTTTTAAAACAACATCGCATATCGAAAACTATCCAACCATTCCCAATGCTAATATCTTGTGCATACGGTTAATCTAAAAAAAATATTAAAGTGTACTTAAAACACAATTTCAGTTTATTAAATGATACTTTAATACCATTTACTAATTCTTTGATTTTGCACATCACTCCAGTACAGTATTGTTATGGACTGAATTGTGTCCCTCAAAAAATTAAAACAAACAAACAAAAAAAAACCAAACCTGTTGCCACCGAGTCCATTCTGACTCATAGCAACCCTACAGGACACAGCAGAACTGCCCCACAGGGTTTCCAAGGAGGAGCTGGTGGATTCAAACTGCCAGCCTTTTGGTTAGCAGCCAAACACTTAACTACTGTGCCACCAGGGCTCCTCCTCAAAAATACGTGTTGTAAATCCTAACCTCTAGGCCTGTGGTTATAATCCCATTTGCGAATGGGTTGTCTTAGTTATGTTAATGAGGCAGGATTAGTGTAGGGTGTGCCTTGAGTCAAAAAATAAAAATAAAAACAAGCAAACCAAACCCATTGCCATGGAGTCAATTCCAACTTACAGCAGACCTATAGGACAGAGCAGAACTGCCCCATACGGTTTCCAAGCAGCGGCTGGTGGATTCGAACTGCTGACCTTTTTGCTAGCAGCTGAGCTCTTAACCACTGTGCCACCTAGTTGAGTCAAGCTTTTACAAAATATAAAAAAGGAGATTAAAGAAGTAGAAATATGGGAAGACAGATGCCAAGCCACACAAAGACTGCCCAGGAGCAGGAACTCAAAAGGAGAAAAAACCTTCCTCCAGAGCTGACAGACAGAGAAAGCCATCCCCTAGAGCTGGCGCTCTGAATTTGGACTTCTAGCCTCCTAAGCTGTGAGAAAGTAAGTGTCTGTTTGTTCAAGCCGTCTACTTGTGGTATTTCTGTTATAGCAGCACTAGATAACAATGACAGAATTTGATACCGAGAGTGGGGTGCTGCTCTAACACATATCTAAAATGTGAAAGTGGTTTTGGAATTGGGTAATGGGTAGGGCCTGGAAGAGTTTTAAGGCGCCTAGTAGTAAAAGCCTAGATTGCCTTGAAGAGACTGTTGGCAGAATTATGAATGTCAAAGGCAATTCTGGTGAGGGCTCAGCAGGAAGTGAGGAGTGCTATAGAGAAAGTCTCTATCATCTTAGAGAATACATACAGCACCAGCAACAGAATGTTGCTACAAATGTGGACGTTAAATGTGCTTCTGGCGAGGCTTTAAAAGAAAATGATGAATGTGTGACTGGACATTGGTGGAAGGGTGATGCTTTTTATGCAGTGGTAAAGAATTTGTTTGAATGTGAATTATGTTCAAATGGTTGGTGGAAGGTAGAACTTGTAAGTGATGAACTTGAGTATCTGGCTGAGATTTCTAAGCAAGATCTTAAAGGGGCTGCATGGTTTCTCCCTGTCACTTACAGTGAAATGTGAGATGAAAGAGATGGACTTAAAAATGAACTGTGCAAAATGAAAACAAAATAAAGATTTGGAAAATTCTGTTGTATAAACTAAGGACACGTGTCCTAGAATGTTCACCAAGGACGTGACTACACAGTCTTTTGTTAAAGAGAGTAAGCCTGTGACTGATGGATCTAAACTACCACATCTTAGACTAAACGGGACAGAGAAAGAACGAAAGGAAAGAACGCTGTCAGCCTCTTGGAATTCTACAGGCAGGAAACAGGCCAAAGCAGATACATCTGTTGTCCACCCAGAAAAGAAAAGGACCATCCCTGGAGCCGCTCGGAGACCAGCAGACCTGATGGAAGGAGGACGGGAAGCAGAGACTTCGGGGTTTGAAAGGGTGAGGCTACAGTCTCCTGGATCTCAAAAGGTGGGGCCACAGCCTCCTAGGTTTCAAAGAGTGGGATCTTCACCAACTCAGTTCCCGAGTGTGGGGCTGTTGTTAAGGTGTGCCAAGGTGGATAGGGCCAGTGCCCAAAACTGAGGGGGTGGGGCTGCCATGCCCAAGAGGCAGAAGAACGGAACTTGCAGGGGTCAAGGGGGTGGGGCCACCACTCAGATGAACTAGGAGAATGGGGCTGCCTAAAGCTGAGGGAGTAGAGTTGCCAACCCAGAGGGCCTGAATGGCAGAACTGAAGCCCAGGGCTCAGGGGCCTCCACCCAGAATCCAGATGGCACGGTCAACACCCAGAGTCTGAAGGGCAGGGCCTTTGCATAGATGGTCTCAGAGAAAAGAGGATTATTTTCAAGTCTTGAGAGTTTAAATTGTTCTGCTGGGTTTGGCAACTGTTATCCCTTCTTTCCCTCCAATTTCTCCCATATGTAATGGAAATGTCTACCTTGTGCCTATTCAACCATTGTACTTTGGATTTGGAAGCAAATAACCTGTATCCTAGATTTCACAGGTTCACAGATGAAAAATTTTGCCCCAGGATGGAATCTGGCTTGGAATTGATTTAAAACTTTTAGGATGACGTGATGGAGTGAATGTGTTTGCACGTGGCAGGGACACGAATTTTGCGGGGCCAAAGGGTGGAATATTATGGATTGAATTATGTCCCCCAAAAATGTGTTGCAAATTCTAACCTCTATGCCTATGGTTATAATCCTATTTGGGAATGGGCTGTCTTTGTTATATTAATGAGACAGGATTAGCGTAGGATGTGTCTTGAGTCAAAACCCAAAAAAACTCAAACCTGTTGCCATCAAGTGGATATAGCAAGCTCTTACAAAATATAAAAGGAGATTAAGGAAATAAGATGAGGGGAAGAGAGATGCCAAGCCACATTAAGATTGCCCAGGAGCAAAAGCTCAAAAAGAGGCAAGGACCTTCCTCCACTGCTGACAGGGAAAGAAATCCTCCTCTAGAGCCGGCACACTGATTTCAGACTTCTAGCCTTTTAAATTGTGATAAAATAAATTTGCATTTGTTAAAGCCACCCACTTGTGCTATTTCTGTATAGCAGCACTAGATAACTAAGACAAGTATCAAAGAAGCTAGCACTTCATTCATATTACTTCAAATATTTCATAATTCAAATTAAATGTAGCAAAAATATAAAAATACCACTCAATTTAATCAAGTCCCAATAATGCTTTAATAAATTTCAAATTAAAGGAAGAACACTGAATAATCTCTGTCTATGGCAGAAAGAATGAAAGGGAAATCAGAGATATGATTACATTTCCTTTTTATCAACACTAACAAATGCATCACCTCCTTCTGTTTACTAATTATCGTACTATGAAAAGTCTACACAGATTATCAATTTTCTTGGAAAATGATAAAGCATTTAAAACGCAAATGCTGAGAACTTTGCTTTATAAACCCTCAGTGACAGTAAAGATATACTCAGAAGCAGCCCTTGACAATGATTATGGCCTCTTAAATTCCTAATACTCTAGGGAGCACTGAATCTCAAGGGTGAAAGGTAGAGAAATGTTCCACATCTCCTGATGTGTATGCATGTGGGGTGGGGGCGTTAAATTCTAGGAATTAGCTTATTGTGCTACCTTTAATGACTAGGATCCCTCAGGTAACTGGAAGACAAATAAAATGGTCATGGACTGCTGCTCTGGAATACAGGGGTTAGCACAGCGGAATAGACCTCTTCCCAGAGTGCTTTCAGGACAACCAGTTCTAAAGTCAGGTTTCACATGTCCTAGTGGTTCCCAAATCTTCAGATTTCAGAAGTGGCAAAATTTCAGAAGTAAAATCGGGGGACTGACAAAGGTTTGTCAGCATCTCATTTTACATGAGTAAGGGTATTAAAAGAAATATTCATATATACGATAATAATGGTAGGACTTGTAAATCACACACACATTAAAAAAAAGAGAATAGACCTATTCTAGAATCGAACAGAACAATAAATTTACTTTCCCAGAAGTCCACTACACTGCCTTTATTTCACCATGGGTTGACATTTGGCAACCAAAGTAGTAAGATATTAGCTTACCCAAACACGTTGCTGTCAAGACAATTCCGACTCATAGTGACCCTACAGGACAGAGCAGAACTGCCCCACAGAGTTTCCAAGGAGCAGCTGGTGGATTCGAACTGCCGACCTTTTTGGTTAGCAGCCATGCTCTTAACCACTGTGCAACCACGGCTCCATTAGGTTACAGAATAGTGATTTTTTTATAGTAAACTTTATCAACAGAACATTTTCTTCAAATAAAATATTATACGAGAGTCTAATACGTAAAACAGAAAAACAAAAGGAGTTTCTTGGATTAAAGTAGGAGAGGTAGATCCCAAAACCAGGCCTGCTTGTACACAATGTAAAAACCAGTAATGTAGAATGATTTCTCAAGCGTCTTCTAGTATGCTAAGTATCTCAGATTCTTCTGGCTAAAAACAAGGCAATCCCTGAGACTCTCCATAGAAAACTCAAGCTCTGTGGAAACCATGGACATTTAAGGTGAGGCTGGGGTGGATTATGGAGTCTCTGGTTGTAGTTTTGTTATGTTTTGGAAAATTCTGGGAAAAAAATTGAAAAACCCTTTAAAAAGTAAATGTACCACCAATAAAGAGACAGAGAGTGGCAGACTGGTTAAAAAAACACGATCCGTCTATATGCTGCCTACAAGAGACACAACTTACACTTAAAGACACAAACAAACTAAAACTCAAAGGATGGAAAAAAATATGTCAAGCAAACAACA
>NW_004443958.1:19431591-19551440 GCF_000243295.1 Trichechus manatus latirostris | reverse complement strand
GGGGTGCAGAACTCAAATTCTAGTAAGAAGATCAGACTTAACGGTCTGACTGAGACTGAAGGAACTCCGGAAAGCACGGCCCCTGGATTCTCTATCAGCGCAGAACTAAAACAATTTCCGAGGCCAACTCTGAATTCAGACAGGAATTGGACTGGACTGTGGGACATAAAGTGATACTCGTGAGGAGTGTGCCTCTTAGCTAAAGTAGATACAAGAGACTAAAAGGGCCGCTTCTGTCTGGAGGTGAAATGGGAAGTCAGAGAGGGTTACGAGCTGGCTGAATGGACACAGGGAATCGGGTAGAAAGGAGGAGTGTGCTATCACAGTATGGGGAGAGCAATTAGAGTCACATAACAATGTATGTATAAATTTTTGTACGGGGGAAAAAAAGTAAATGTAAAGCTGATGTAAGGTGTTAGACTACAGTAAAACCTCGAGTTATGGTCGTCTGACTTAGGGACAACTTGTATTTTCCCTTCAATGTTAAGTCAATTTGCCTTCACTTTGAAAGGACTGAACCAATCCCTACTCAACAAATTCTTCATACAATCACCTTCACTTGCTGCACGTGCAGCTTTTACATCATTAAAAAGCTTCGAGCATTTTCTTGCACTAAAACCAAACCAAATCAAACCTGTTGCCATAGAGTTGATTCTGACTCATAGTGACCCTACAGTAAAGCTAAATGACAACCGTATGCACCTGTTCTGACTTACCTACAAATTCTTAAAGACACACTTAGAAAATGAATCCCATTTGTAACCCAGGGACTGCCTGTATAAATGAAGACCGTTTATACGAGCCACACAGGCAGATTACATAGAGTTTATAACATGGTTTTTGTCAGATTAACTCATACCAAACCATGGTCTACCTCTGTTTTTCTTTGGTGATAAAAATATTAGGCTATCAATAATAAAATCCATGGACTCTCTACAGGGGATTCACTAAGAAGAGTCCAATTAATTTAACTATAATAATAATTAACACAGTATTCATTTACTTACACCTACATTTCATTCAAAAATTAATTTGAGATACTACTGTTTTGTGGCATTGAAGAAAAGTCCAATAAATTTCAATCGATGGCACCTACAACTTAGTGGTCTGCTAATGAACATCCTGATATGATGAAAGTATAGTCTTTGTATATTCCAATACTCATATCCATATTAACTGTAATATTCTGTAATAAGGCAGAGGCAAATATTTGATATTTATGTAATAATTTTTCCAAAAGTGAGAAAATGAAGAGGTTACTGAAGGTATTTATTTTACTACAAAGCTAATGAAAAATGCTTAAAATTATTTTCAAATTATCTATTAATCCCAAATTTCTTTTCACACTGGTTATTAATAGAAGTTAAAAATACGTGAAGATTTCTAAGAACATTTGAAAACCAAGACTATTTAATTAGAAGCTGAAAATTAATAATTCTACCATATCAAGATCTTTCCTTTAGAAGAAACTTAGATTCCATCAAAATGTACGATCAACGATTTAACAACCTATTTAAAAAAATCAAAATTCCAGAGCCCAAAGTAACCGCAGACATTATCTATTACACCTTCATAATACAGATGAAAAACTGCATTTCAGAGAGGTTAAGAGGCTGTTAAGAGGCCAGCCACCAACGCAGCTAAGATCACCCAAAGATCCATCTTCAACCTCGCCTAAGGTCCTCAAATGAGGACAATCTTTTTCCTCTGTTGAACCCAACAACACTCTGTACCTCTTGAGGCACTTACATTCTGCACTAAAATAAAGTTATTTACATTTCAGTTTTGACTTTTGTGTTCTTTCTAGATTTTAAGTTTCTTGAAGGCAAATTCTCTACCCTGCTGTTGTTAGTTGCTTTTGATTCAGTTCCAACTCATGGTGACCCCATGTGTGCTGAGTAGAACTGCTCCATGAGGTTTTCAAGGCTGTGACCTTTCAGATGCAGATCCCTAGGTCTGTCTTCTGAGACACCTCTGGGTGGGTTCAAACAGTCAACCTTTTGGCTTATAGTCAAGCACTTAACTATTTGCACCATCCAGGGCTCCTAAGAGAGGATTCTAACAAGATAACAATAAATATTGACTAGCCTAAGTTGGCTGGTCTCACATGAAAAGCTTCCTTTTCAAGGCTAAGTACTTTTAATCTTGATCCACAGGTCCAGCGTCAACAACATTATTTAGAATTTATAAAGGATTTAACAGCTAAAATAATTTTATATCTATTATCTATATCCTTTATCTCCTTAAGAAAGTTAGAGGCAGTTCAGTATTTGTAGTATCTATACTCAGTATATAGGTAAGAAAACTAGTTCACGTTCCCAGATAGTGACAGAACTAGGAGTCCTTTTGAAGCTTTATCACTACCCTGGTGACACAGTGGTAATCAGCTGCTAACCAGAAGGTCGGCTGTTCAAATCCACCAGCTGCTCCTTGGAAACCCTATGAGGCAGTTCTACTCTGTCCTATAGGGTCACTGTGAGTCGGAATCGACCCAACAGCAATGGATTTGGTTTTTTGGTTTGGATCACTACCTAAAACGGGTTGGCTCTGCAAGATAAAGTATTTTGATAATAAAATAAAAATAAAGACATAGGTGTTACAATGGTACCAACAGCTTCTTTTGGCAATGTGGGCATCGACAGCATTCCTAACCCTGCTTGGTCATACTGGTATCCACCTCAGGGGAGGAGTGTAGACGGATTAGTGCAAGTTCATTATCTCTACTGGAAAAACAATTAAAAGCAAAGTTTTAATCTGTTCAGGGCAGGTGTATATAGTAATTTGATCATGTTCATAATCCCCTAACCCTTTAGCATGACTACTAAACTCAGCAATAGGCACAGATCTTGTACCTGAAAAATAACACAAGTCTGTTAAACTATTTCATAGTTAACAGCTACCGTCTCATCATTCAAAACACCCCAACCGTTTGATCTGACAAAAATGGCCCAGAAAACATTTTTAAGTTCTGGTAAATAATGCTTTCTATGGAAGTTTTAAAATTCACCAGTAACAAAGATTTCTATTATAATTGAGATGTAAACCAACCAACCAGCCAAATGCATTACAACAAAATAAAACAAAAAGCAAAAAAACCTGACAAGAATCTAGATGGAAGATAATTTAGGGGGCAGACAGACGTGCACCAAATACTCCAAAACAGCTTAAAGAGTGTGGATGACAGATCTGTTAAGAGGGAAAAGTATGCCGACCATTTAAAATTCCGATACAAGTGAGTCAGGCTCACAAGGTTTTAATCAAAAGGTCTCCAGTTAGAATGACCTAAATTCCATTCCTACCCTCCAACTATAAAAAATAAAAAGTGGTCTCGAAAACAAATAAGACTTCCATCTCCCACAGTCAAACATTATGTTCAATCCTCTAATAAACTGACTTTTAGTAATTAATATTTCAAACTATGCATTTCCTTTATTTAAGGAATTGGAAGTTGCCAGCTATTGTGCTATCAAGCTCACCATACCCAAAGGATGATCCTCACTCTTACAACAAACCAATCTAAAAATTTATCAAATTATAAATCTAAATTCCTCTCTACCTTTTGCTTTCCACAGAATTGTCTTACTACTTTCACTTTCCCAAATAGTTATTTCTAGTATTTAAAAAGGAAAAGAATATTGGTGTGCCTTCACTCTATCTTAGTCATCTGAGTACTACGAGAAACAAGAACCATATCCCCATTGTAGGCAGCCATATCGCCAAGAATATGCTAGAAATTCTGAAAAAAAGTCTAAGCGAATACCGTGATTAGAAGTAAAATAATCTGAATGAAAATTTCTGTGCACAATGATTACTCTGACACTTTAGGATACATAAACTGAATAACCCAACACTTTATTATATGCCTACTTATACTGGTTTATATTTCAGTCTTGTTACTATACTTAGAATACATGTACCTTTACGGAAAATATATTTGCACATGCACATCTAAAAATAATCTTCCCAATGGACAGACATCATTATAATTTTAACAACATATTTTTCATATAGTCAGTACAGCAACCAATTCCAGATTGCTAAAGAACTGCATAAAACCTTCAGCAGAAAAAATACCTCTAAGAGTCAAGGGTAATTCAACAATCTGGTGAGAGAGAAAAATTAATTATCACAAAGAAAGAAACCAAAATCCAAAACCAAACCCTCTGCCGTCGAGTCGATTCTGACTCATAGCAACCCTATAGGACAAAGCAGAACTGTCCCATAGGGTTTCCAAGGAGTGGCTGGTGGATTCGAACTGTCGACCTTTTGGTTAGCAGCCAAACACTTAACCACTCTACCAGCAGGGCTCCAAAGAAAGAAGGGGCTTAGAGAAAGACAGTCAAAAGATAATGGTTCAGATCTGGGAAACTATAAGAAATATTTCAAAACCTGCAAATCTTCAGATCTGGGCATAAACTTCTTAAAATAAGAAGTGTGCAAAATAACTTCACACAGGTAAGAAAGAAGCAGGGAGAAGGAAGTAGATTAAAGTGACAAAGTAAGAAGCATGTCCAGGATATATGACAATAAATTTGTCACACAAAAGAACTTTAATCAGAGAAACCTTCTCTCCCATAAGTGTCATATAAAAGTATTTATGAAAAGGAATTATACAGGAATTAATCGGTTGCCACTGAGTCGATTCCAACTCAAGGTGACCCTACAGGACAGAATACAACTGTCCAATAGATTTTCCAAGGCTGAAATCTTTAGAGAAGCAGACTGCCACATCTTTCTACCCAGGAGTGGCTGGTGGGTTTGAACCACTGAACTTTCGGTTAGCAGCTGAGCACTTCATCACTGTGCCACTAGGGCTCCTTATATGGGATTTAAAATAATGTAATTGTACATCAGAATGTTTACCCCCCATCACTGCAAACCTAGTTACTTACAAAATGAATATTTTTTACCTGATGCTGTTGGAGCTCCTCTTCCATCAGCTACCGCTTTGGAAGAAGGGTATGTAAGCATCTGTGCCTCTTCCTTTTCCACCCTGGGGAACTCATTACGGTAAGAGGGATCTGGGACTACTGGTGCTGTAACTTCCAAACCACGACTTAAATCAAGAGGGAGACAAGGTCCCAGCTTCTCAAGTGACAAATGTGCAACATCAGGCACTACACAAAATAAAGAATGCAATATGATGTTAATAGAGATAAACTGGCTCAGTTAATATCAATGTGGATTAAACTGTCACGTAAGGTAAACGGTGCCTGGCACAAAGATAGCACTCGATAAGCATTTATGGCATAAATGAAGTGCTTATAAGTCCAAAAAGATGTAAGAAGGACAAAGCAGATTTCTTAATATTCTAATAATCTTTATCACTACAGTTTTTTCTTTATCTTCATGTTTGGTTCGGTATTAAATCAACATATACATTACCCTCTGGTACTGAAGACTCGTGCGGGTTTGGGGCACTGATGGAGAATACTTTCCCATCAGTGGCTGGAGAGGGAGCAGAGACCTTTTCTACAGAATCATCAGCCATGGGCAAGGTGGCTAAGCGCTGAGATCTTCTTCTCCGCTCACTATGCTTGAAAGGTCTAGGGGGGTTCACAGGCTGTGGAGGACCTAGAAAAAGATCTTCAATGTTCACGGAGCATATACATACCAGGATCATCATAATAGTTAAGGAGATAAATGGGAAAAAAAGGATTCAAATTCTGCCCTCTGATGTTGCCTTAAGGTATCCACAAGGAACGGAATGTTCCAAAAGTAATCAAAGACAAAAACTGTGCCCTCATTCACAAAAAATGTTAATCAAAATATTCCAAAGTCTAAAACCTACTACAACCAAAAGAAAACAGATGGAACATTAATTTCAGGTAGTTTCCCAAGTGACAGACTATAGATAATTCTCTAATCTCATGGTGTAAATTTTAATTTTTTCTTTAGGGAAAATAGTCTCTTTGTATCAAAAGACAAAAAAACATATATATCCCTTTTGCTACATTACAAATCTAGAAATTCTAAGGAAAAAAAAGGCAGGGGCATATGTGACAAAACGTGACATACACTGTAGTCAGTACTTTGCTTTACTTGCCAAAGGAAAACTAATGTAATTTTATCCCACCCTCATCCCCCCAAAGGATTGCTATCAACATATTTCTGGGCCTGATTCATTAAAAAAAAACTGAACACAAACAACTTTAAGTACTTATTATGGGCAAACAATGAGAATTTTAAAAGAATATGACACTGTTCTTACCCTCAAATACTGTTGCTTTTTACAACTAACTTAGTCATTTAAGCCTATTCTAGCTACATAATGCACAAATTTGGAAATGTGTCATTTTTTAAATTTTTGTTAACCTGTAGGTGTCTTCTTTCTACATGGCATGCAAACACATTTGACTAGTCTAGGCAGGGTTATACAGGTACACATATTCACATTAATTTAGAAGGGAATTAGAGAGGTCTGAAGAGGTTGATGCTTTCACTACTGAAAAGTTTAACTTTATAAAAATTAAAATGAAAAAGACATGGTAATAATTGAAAAGAGGAGAAAATAAAAATCAATTGCTATAACACTGTGGTTATAGTACCAATATATTTAAAAATTTCAAAATACAATACCAATGCCATGTGACAGTGTAGTGACCACTAACAATATTATTCCATGATAAATGACAAAATGAAATGAAGGTTATGAGGAAACAATGAAATTTTTCTCTTCCCATCCTTTCTACCCATTCATTGAAAAGAACAAACAAACAACAATTGAAAAAGCAAAAAACCACCAAAAAAAAAAAAAAAAAAAAAAACACCTGATCAAAAATTGAAAAATATGGTTTGGTGAAAAACATGGTAATTGAATGGAAGAGGAGGTTAATATGCTTAATAAAATCTTCTCAGTGCCAACATCTGTAATTGTTCTGGAACATGTAAAATACTGAATAGTTCATAAGGAAATGTGTCCTATTCATTTACTAATCATGTTACTGATTCATTTGTTGTATAAAGAGCAAAAGTATCTTTTATCCAGTGACATTCCAGATTAACTGTTTGTCACATGTCTCTAACTTAGAATTCTAAGCTAATACGAGAAATGTAGGGTCTTATATATCCAAACCCATGTTGAAAGACTATTTTTAAAAAGACTAACTCTTGAAAGATTAGTAGTACTGAAATAGCAAAATCTTTTAAAATATGATCAAGGAAGAGCCTCCTTTTTTAATTAATAGAATGAAACTAAAGCTTACACTCTAACTCCTAGAATCAGAATGAGTAAAATGTATTGCAGAAAGGGATTACAGAGTAGCAGAAACACTAAATAAATCTATCCACTGCATAGTCCTGGAAGTTGAGAAAAATATCCACCATGGATCTCTTTATATGTTTTTCTTTCTGCTGTTGTTTTTTTGTTTTTTTTTTTTTAATAATGAATCAGGCCTCTCATCACGTTTGGCTTATTAGTTGAGGAGAGTCAAACTATAGCGGAATTTGTGTTATTAAATGG
Source organism: Trichechus manatus latirostris (assembly GCF_000243295.1). Lineage (NCBI taxonomy): Eukaryota > Metazoa > Chordata > Mammalia > Sirenia > Trichechidae > Trichechus > Trichechus manatus. Next base: position 19,543,978 of record NW_004443958.1, on the reverse strand, counting down.
AAAGGTTTCTCAACCAGCAGTACAGTCTCTGCACAATAAACCAGTCAGAGATGCATATGGTTTTTGCCCATGAAAAGTTTCAAGCCTTCCCTACCGTATCCACTTAAGTTTGAGTTTTTAAAAAGCAACCTTATAAAAATACAATAAAACTATAATCAAAACTGTTTTTAATGTATCTTATAGGATAAGCAACTATTTTTTAAAAATCTGTGCTCACTAGTTTTATTTATCACTGAAGAAGAAAGCTGAGATACAAGCGTCAAATCCTCGACTTGTGTTAACTCTGGGGCAAGTGGTGATTTAGGGGGTTTTATACACCCAGAAGACTCTCCAGATTCATGTTTGCATTTCTTGCTGCGAGCCTTCCCTGAAGACAAAGTTGAGGATAACAGTGCAGGTTTCTGAGTGTTGGCAGAACTGCTAATGTCAGCTTCATTGTTTTTCTGACTTTGAGGTTTAGGTGAAATCGCCTGAATAAATAATAAAAAATTGATATTTTTATTTTGGTTTCTTCATTTTTGCTCTTGTATTCTACTTTGATTGTTAAGCAACTTTAGTATCCAAAAACATTGTTAAGCAACATATAACATTTCTATTACAAATGAAAAACCAAAAAGAACCCCACAGATTATTAACTAAAAGTTGAATAGGCTATCTTTAAAGGGATGCTGTCAACTTGTAGTCTAAAAACTTTTTAACATGTTATTCATAATATTCTCAGAATAGAAAATGTTATCTTGCTGGAAAAATATTTTCTGTATTAAATTTAAATATATCCCTTTTGGTACCATTATTACCAATGACATTAATAATAATCAGGTAAATAAACAGTATTTCATGTATTAGTGTCAAAGGAATACATTTAAGCTTTTGATTTTCAGATATTTTCTTAAAATTTCCTTAATCTAACTGAATGTGAAGGGCTAAGTAACAGCTTCCCTTTAAAGAAAGACCTCAACAGAAAAACAATGACCAAATTAACGAAACATCATCTTTAACTCATTTTAGTGCTGAAAGCCAGAGTTTCATAAGCATAATGCCTCATGAAATCAGAGCCATCAGCAATCCAGAGTTAAAAGACTAAAAAACAATACAAAACAAACAACAATAACAACAACCAAAAAAAAAGGAGATAAAGTGTAAGTTAAAAACATCGGATTTAAAAACAAAATACGTCGCATTCTTAGATGAGAATTTTTACCTTCTTCCTGCCAACTGATAATTTTAAAAAAAAATCAGAACTTTGTCAGTTCTTTCATAAAGAATATTTTTCATTCATTTGGCAGTAAAATGTCCTACATATTAAAATGTGTGTGAATGTGTCCACTGTTCAGAGATAAAAGAGAATAACGACATTGGGTGAATTTGCAAACTATGGTATTAGAATGTCTATAGTGTGTTCTCTTACTGATGTACGCATCTGAGAGTAAAATACATGAGATGCACAATTTTCTTTTAAATTTATACTAAAATAGGCCTCTGTAAGAGTCAAATTGTTAGCACTATGAACGACATGCTTGTCCTCAAGAAACCTCTTTACTTCCTTGTCTTTTGTGAGGGTGACCATCAAGTCTGCAGTTCTCTGGAGTATGAGAGATCACTGTCTGTGGACCTAACAAGGTTCTGTTACCGCTAAAATATGAAGGGGTTCAAATTTTGGTGGAAAAAAAGTACATATTTGGAATTGAGTAGGGCACCTCTGCTCTACAGATGGCATGTTGGACATACCACATAAAGGCCTGGTGTCAAATGTCCCATTCGTTCAGTTGTCATCATTTCTATTGCTGAATTTGCTGTTATACATGTGTGTCAGTGCAGTTTAATAATTTGAAAAAGTACTCCATAAATGGAAAGTACTCCTAAGCTCATCATAAAACGTGTTGCCAGAAAAGTAATTAGAGCCATTACTTGTAAATAAACAATTTTATTGTTCATCTTCACATATGTGAAAGACATCACTACAGCATCCATTACTCTCGAGTTACAAAGTTATAAAACAAGATTTTAAAACTTAAATTAATATTTTGATAAGGTGCTTAACTTCTAAACAAGGACAAATTAACAGTTAAAAAACCTTACCGAGTTATTATGCAACTAATGCAGGTTTTATTCAAAAGTAAACATAACATGACATAGCCCTAATACAATTAATCTATCATTAATAATCTGAGAATTGGGGTTCAAGACCACAGAGTTCGACTATTTTAAAAATATAAATAAAATGACTCCATTAGCACAGCAAGTTTTGGCTACAGGCCTGTTATCAGTCTATGACATGAGTGCATTGTTTTACTCATCAGGACTACAGAGGTAAGTGACAATCACTACCTCTCCTTTAGGTCTATGGTTGACACCAATAGAGATGTAACCTAGGGTTTTATAACTCGGCTTTTTAAATTTGAATCAGGACTACCGTTTAGCACAAAAATTGTTACAAAACATTTTCACACTAAAATTGACCTGAGTGACAAATAAAAAAGGTGGGAATAGCACGATGTTCCTTAAAAAATTAACCTAATTTACAAAGTTTCATTAATGATTATTGGTCTCTTTGTTACAAAACTGGCAAGATACTCAGACAATTTTTAAAGTATGCAAAATGGAACAGCCGAGTTACTCAGTTTTTCTTTTTCTAAACCCCATTTCGAAATGCTGCTCTTTGTATCTCTCTGAAATGGGCACTGCCCTCCACACTAACTTCCATATGTTATAAGTAATTTTCACAATCACATTCACCTCAGCAGGATTGTGCATAATGAAAGATTGACATTGTAATGAATTTTCCAGAAACATTTTATTACCCAAGTCCCTGATTTATTGCACTCTGAAAATACCATGGTGAAAATACAAAATATTGTTATATCTGGGACGTTAAACGTAGTAATACACAGTAAAAAAAAGTCATTTAAAATTTGGTAGAGATATTGACAATAACGGCAAAGACTTAACCGTTTGATGATCACAGAAAATCGGAAAGTATGATTCATTGACATATTAATCAATTTAAAAAACCACTAATTTAAATACAACATTAATGGAGGCACCAAACAATGCACTGTTATCAAATCAGGCCTGAAAAACTCAATACAATATCAATTAAATCTGGACTTTTTAAAAAATGTATATAGAGAAGAGCAAAAGATAATTCATTCTAAAGTCTTCTTTATTGGGCTACTAATAAAGAAAATTAAGATAATACAAAAAGATATATTAAAACTACATTAAGGCTCAGATTTTAAAACAGGAGAACCAAGGAAATCCAGTTATGGCTATTACTGTGTTCTTACAGTCTTACAGTGCCTAAGAAGTTAAGCCCTTAGAGAATGTAAAAAGCATGCACAGTTCACTATGTACAGGTATCGTGGGAATCTGAAGGTAGCCAAGGCGAAATCTAGCAACTGCAACCTTCACTTTTAAATTCCTCTATTAGGTGGTTTAAAGACAGACCCTTAATAGTTTTTAAACTCTCTTTTTTTGTGTAGTTATTAAAATATACATCCTAGCAAAAATGTATGGCTCATCAATCAATTCATAAAACAGTCAAACAACACCAACTGTTACAATATAAAAGAAACTTCTTCAAAAGAAGCTTTATTAGATGTCAAAAACCCTGTTTTAACTCACAAATGAAAAGTATTTGCATAAGGGTCTTTTTGTAAGCGAGTTAAAGGTGATCCAGCTGTAAGCATATACCCTGGGATGTCTGTCTCCAGGCCTTCAAATTTTGGAGACTAAGGCTTTAATGCCAGTCTATTGAAAACAAGAGCTAATGAAGTCTGTAGCTCATCTGTATACCTTGGAGAAGGGAGAATTAAAAATATATCATCACTTAATTAGCTTCCTATTCCCATATCTGATCAAAAGTGTAATTTCAATTACATGGATACTATAGCTCCATGAGCACTCCAGTGGGAACCTTGAAAACAATCAAATGCTACCATTTCATACCTGCTCCAGCATTGGAGCCGTTTCACTGGAGTCTTCCTTTTTTTCAGCACCATCCACCCCAACAGCTTTGGATGCCAACAAACCTTAAGAAAAATTGTACAGAAATTGCTTATTAGAAAAAATATTGACTTTCACCCTAATTCTCAAAAATTTTAGTAGTTGATATCTCCCATACTCCTTTATATAGGAAATAAATACACCAAAATGTTTACTTGATAAAAATACAAAAACCTCTAATAATGAGTCAAGGGACTGAATCAGAACTTGAGAGTTGCTGGTATAATTTTGTATTTTTTTTAAATATTGCTCTTAAAGATATGCTTTAAAAAATTATTCTGTTAAAAATAAAAATTCTGTGGCTTAAAGTCTAGAAATCTAAGATTGTTTAGATTGTTAATACCAACAATAATGGATTTGTCTATGCAACTAAAATAAAATGTAGAATTAATATTACTAAGATACGAGAAATCCTTCCAAACATTTACAATATAAACTAAGATTTATTTTGTTCGTATCATATTCCTGGCTTAAAAAATGCTCCCAATTCTCCATTTCACCTGTATCCTTTAACATAAGCTTTATGTTATTCTTCTCTTCTAAAAGTATTTTCAAACGGCCAATTGTATCTTATCTTCTTACGTTAGTTCCCAAAACACTGATGGATCTATTTTTTTTGCTGGGGGCGGGGGAAGTGTGGGTCCTTCCTAGAACATTTGAGCTTCAACTTAATATTACATTCTCATTCTACAAATGATGAAATAATTTGGGAGTTCCAGTTTTCTCTAATGTATATCACTAATTCTCAATTTCAGAACACAAATATTTTATCTGAAGTACATATAATTAATTTTACAAGACATTAAAACTCTATTTTAATTAAAAAACAAAAGCCATTTACTTAGTTAAGATTCTTTGCTAAGACTGTCAGGTACCTTCAATGCAAATATTTTAGTTTTTACGTATGCCCATCCTGCACATAACAGGCCACCAAAAATGATTCTTTTTTTGTGTCATTTTAATGTTGGCCAAACAAAACACTTGCTTGATAGGAAGCGTATTTAACAACCAACAGCATCACAGTGAACTGACTATAGCAATTATTCCATCTATATTACTGAAGCCGTCTACAGCATTGTTGATAGGAAAAAAGGTACCCAAAAATGTCATATAACTTAGAACAATCCACATGGCAACATCTCTTGACTTTTTCAGATAACTATCTCAAAGACGTTAACAGATCTAGGAAGCGAATGAAGTATTAAAATTATATTCTTAAAGAAGTACTAGACTCAAATGTTAAATTAGCAAAAGGCATCTTTCCTTTACTGGAAAGTAAAATACTAGCACTCAGAATCATAAAACAGAAAAAGCTGAGGGTAAAACAATGATTGAGGTACACCGATGATTAGGATTAAAACCAGTATTTGGCCCATTTTGAGATAACCATCTATATAGTTTGTTCCAGTCTTGTACAATACCAAGTGTAGATCTGAATGGAAAAAAAGCATAACATATATAAACAATTTTACAAAATTTACAAACCATAAATTCAGTCCTAATTATATTAATACAAATTCCGAACATATTTTTACATGACTCAGAAAGATGTAGCATGCAACATTTAAAACCTATTCATTAGCTTTCCTCTCCAGTGAATATTGTTGAGAATCAATGAACTACTGAAATAAAAAAATAATAATTAGGGAATCAAGTTCTTCTTTCGTTGGGAACTATTAGAGGTTCTAAGAGCTATTCAAATGGGACAAAAATTTGCTATTCAACCTGTTAAATAATTACTTCTAGTTTTTATTTTGTTTCCTTACATATCTATAAGAAGTAGAATACTTGTTAATACCCATAGTAGATGGAAAAAATCACAAACTATAAAATTAAAAACAAGGTACTATAAGAATCAACAGAAACAAAATAATTGTGAGCAATACTCTGTAAATTTACAGCATGAGAATATTATAGGTTCAATTAATTAAAAGCGGTTCCCATTTAATAGCTTGTGAAGAAAAAAATAAAGCCTTTTGTTATGTGCTCACAGAAAGTAATGGGGCATTTAATAAAAACTACTTAAAATTTTGATTAGAAAATACAATCCTTGGTATCTAGATAATTCAAAAGTCCCAATCATGATCAATAAACAGGTTTTATACTTTACATGCGTACCAACGTACAAGAGTTATGAAATGAAAATAACAAAAGAGACAATAATAAAAGAGGTACATGAATAGAGAACTCTGGTTACTTCTGCCTTAAGAGGCAGCCCCAAATCTGTTTATCTTGACCTGCTAACATTCTGGGGAGGCATACACTGTTCCCACAAAATGAGAAGAATTATTTGGAGGGAAATAGATACAAATGAAATTAATTTTCATTATTAGCAAATACTTATTATCAACATATTACCAACAGGCCCTCCTCCAGAACAGTGTGTGTATAACACTAGGCAATTATCTTAACAGAATGCACAATGTATTTTCAAGAAATTATTTAAACATTAGGTAGAAGCAGAACATCAAATATTCATGAATCCCACCTGCCAACACAGTCACAAATTTGCAATACCTCACTTAGCTATAAAATACACAGTGGTCTCTCCCTGCCAGGAGGAATAACTAGAAGAGACGCCAGAGCTTCCTGGAATGGCAAAGGTGAGCACAGAAAGAGCAAAGTAGTTACATTCTTGGTACACTTTTCACCGAGGGGTTTCAAAACACAATCTTCTTGCTAAAAAATAGTAACATACTGATCTCATTACTAATAACATACTACTGGTCCATTTAAACCTCAGAGTTTTTTTAAATGATTTTAAAATTCCTTACTCAGCACAAACAGATCTAAGCTGGCTGACCTTCCAGGAACTCTTAGAAACGCACCAGCATCAATTGCTGATGTTTCTTCTTTTACTCCCTTCACAACCTGTATTCTAAACTCTACTTAAATTCAGTTTGCTCGCAACTTTCTCCCGAAGTATGGCCTGATTTTCTGTGTAAAGTGATCATTATAAAAAATCAGTATGCAAAAAAGCATATCACTATCAACAAGGTACATTTTTACATAATACAAAATAAGATCCTGGAAAAACATATATATCTATATATATATATTGCAAATATGTTCTCAATGTCTGCCTATTAGGAAAATTTGAAAAGAATCACCTTGATACTACCCTCTATACAAAAATCAGTCTCAGAGTCTCTCCAGGGGTGTGTATGTGCTGAAGGGAACAGAAAGAGAGTGAATAAATATATGAGTCAGACTTATCAAGTAGATGGTTCACCCACTGTCAACTAGGAATTTACTATTTAAAAGAAATATAAAATGGAGTGAGAGGAGATACATCAGAGCAGGCTGTGATGCTGCCAAGATCCCAGCCCTACTCCTCTCAGTTGTAAAGGGACAAAAAAACTTGTATAGGTGAGTCTGATAAATTTGAAATACACCATAATTCCACAACAAAATCATTATTTTACATTAGCTCCCTTTTTTTTTTTCATGGATTACAAATGAAACATACAGAGGCAAGTCTGAGTTTCAACCATCGAAAACAATCTTACAGCATCTATTGTCCTTTTACATCATATAGGTGTAACGTGAAATCAGAAACAGATGCAGAAAGATTAACTATTTTAAAAGATTATCACATACTTTAAACTTCTGAGTAAATAAAGAAAAAGATGGTATTGGTTTGACATTTGTAAAATCTTATGCTTTTCTGCTGTTGTCCAACTAGCACTTGTCTGTCTGAGATTCCCAAGAGAAAACGAAGAGTCCCTCCACAGAAGTCGCGGGGTACCACTAAGCAACCAGTACTGTAACTTTTCTGAGGCACACGGTAAAACGGTTCTCCTTATCCCGCTACTGTCTTTTCAAGGCCACATACAGATAATGCATCGTTGTGGACTCAGGTGTCGTCTTCTTTAAACAGCAAGCTTGAACTTCCCAGTCAGGCACGTGTAAGAGTATACTGACTACAAGAGAAATGAGGTTATTGGGAGTGAAGGAAGAAACCACGATGCTGGTAAGCCGACAGGTGTACTGCACTAGCGTGACCGCCCTCTTCTTTGACGTCTGCTCATCCAACAGTGCTGTTCCAGTCTCTGTACGACAGGAGTCAGAGGTGCTGTGCTCCACTTCTGGCACAGCTGGCAGCATGGAGCACTGGGTCCTGTGTTCTAAGGCAAAACTGAAGTCTCGAGTTGCCATCGTAACAACTACTTGGTAACATTTTGAATTTCTCTAAAGCTAATAGCTTCTAAGGAATAGGTAGAAAGGGTAAATCAATTTGAAATAGTTCCTGTCCTGTGGCCAAATATATCCTTTATCAAGGAAAAGCGTGAAAAGAAATATACACTAATGGAAAGTGAACACATATTCTCATCTGTTGAAACCGATTATAATCAAGTGGAGCAACTCTACAGGAAAACAGTGGCTCTAGTGAACTGTCAGCTCCAGAGTCATCTGCCAGTGGGCCTCCAATCACACGAAAACGGCCAAAATGCTTACATTTATTCCTGGGTCTGACAATGAAACCAAGCTTCTTCCAATTATTGAAATAAATGTCAACAAAGGTTTGCAGAGCTTTATTAGGCCAAAGATGCTAAAAACCACTTGTCCTTAATATAAGAACATGACTGCATAAGTATTGTAACTCCTCTATTAACATATACTCAGAAAAATAAAATATGTTCACAGTTTCTTTTAAAGACTAGAATCGTTCAGCTGACTAGGCCTTGGAAGTCACTGGGCCTAATATGACTGGCCTCATTCTAATAACACTTCAATTCCATTTTCTATGAACATTAACCAAGCTAGGCTTTTCGGTGTTTTCCATCATCCTAACACTGCTACTTCCTAAATTACATGAAAACATAGAGAAATAAGCCCCAATATTAGAGACTAACCAGAAGGTAAGGGCAGAAATGAAAAACTCAGAAGAGTACTTTTAACAACAGGAATAAGCAGATTCAAGAACTGAATTTAATTCAGATATTAATCTTTCTAACCATACATGGTACCATCTTCAGGTGAGACTGGTCAAGAGTAAGAATGTTTGTATAAAAATACAATAAACCTCAGGAACTATGTTACCATAGCTTGACAAAAGTAGATTAATTCAACTCTTATAGAAATTACTCCTACCACGAAAGAGATTAAAGAACTGTGGAATTTTCTAACATTTGACCTAATCAACCCCCACCACATCCCTGTGAGATAGGTAAGAGGTAAGTGGTATTTTCCACATTTTACAACAGAAGAAAACTGACAGACTTGAAAGGAGGTAACCTTAAAGAATCATAAACTAAGTGTCTTTCTTGATAACCAGTTCATTACTCTGAACCAAAAGATGAATTCTACTTTATTAAAAGTAAACTACTCTAAAATTAAACCCTCTATTCCCCCAAAAAAGGAATCATTGTAGTTTACCAGTAATCTTGTTAAGTCGAGCTCTCTTTGCCTGAAATGAGTTGCCTTGATTATTTTTCCTCTTGTTTGATAACGTGCTCTCTGGCTGTGGAAAGACCATCTTTGGAACGTGCTCTACATGAAGTCCTACTTTTAATAGAATAATATATTAGTTGATCTAGAATCCAAAATTAAGACACATAAAATTTAAGTATAAAAATAGTATAAATGCTTTGAACATTATTTTTTAATCTAGTGCTTGACACAGAACTGTAAAAAACACAATCTAATGTCCAGATTGATAAATGAGAAACAAAAGCAGGAAGATAAATGAATTACTGTTTCTTTCCATATTATGCATTGAAATACTCACAGAGGCATTTAAAAAATCAAAGAAAAAAAACACAAAACAAAACAATAAATAAAAACCTACTACTGAGAAATTACAAATCAAAATCTCAATTTGTTTCTAATCAAGAATACTGAGGGCATTCAATACAAGTGCCCACGTTAGACCATCAATCATCAGCTCTATCTGTAAGATGCTAAAAAAGTGAACCATCATAGAGTGCTGGGGGGAAAATCCTAGTAATTTAATTATACGTACAAAATTACAAGTATCCAAGGGGATCGACTCATTCACTATGCGAGTTTACCACTGTCACAAGGAATGAACATAAGAGAGTATTTTGTACCAAATGTTTCACTAGATGTGGGCAGATCTTCCTTCTTCTCAACCTCTGGTGTGGCTGAAGGAGTCGAAGTTTCTTCCTTCTTTGAAGGTACTTTAAACCATTTTCTCTCGTCTTTATCTTTATTGCTGTTAGCACTGGTTCGAGGTTTACTCCCTGTTTTATTCTTGGCTGCAGCTGCAGCAGCTGCTTTCACTAAAGCTATCCAATCCTCCAAAGGAAAAACACAAAACATGTGAAGCATTAAAAATTAATCAAGATGTAACAACCCTAATGAATAAAAATGTATGACATTTTCAAAGCTACTTTCACACATGCACACAAACATAAACCCATTTACAAGATGGCTCATCAACATGGTAGATTAACAAATTTAATAACCTAATGGATTAATGGGTTGAATAATCTTCCATAAAATAGGAAAATAATCAATAATTAGTATTCCTTTGATATATTTTCATAGGAATAAAACATAAAATAACAGAGAAGAAACCTATCACAGATATGGAATACTACATGACATTCTGCCAGGGTACTTTAGGTTTTAAATGCTGAATTGCGTTTCTTTTCCATAATACAGCTGACAGTAAAATAAAATGATTATACTGCAATTCCACAAAGGTTAAAAAGAATATATATCCACTGAGCGAATGATTATTCCTCATTAGGAAGAACGTACCATTTAAAATATAGTCAATTTTAATGGCAGTCAAGGTACAGTTTATTTTCTAAAGTTTTTAAAGTCTGGATGTCAATTTATCAAAACAGTCTAATATTATTGATGAAGGAAAAAAAAAAGCTACTTGACTTGGCCAAGGTCAAGTACACACTGTCAGTCTCCAGGTTAATTTCTGGGTCTACGTTCGTTACCATTCTTCTGATATGCTAATACTTATTTCTCCTGTGTTAATTTTTTTTTTGTTTGCTGCTAAATAATTTTCATGGCTTTATTCTGAACTAAAAATGCTGACTGTAAAAATTATGGAAAGACATAAAGAAGTAGTAATAGCATTTTAAATTTTTTTTTAAGCAAATATTGGTAAGGGCCATTAAACTCTGTAAAATAGAACACCAATTCAGATTCAACCAAAATGTATAAATCCTAGTCCAAGCAACTAAAAATAATTTCACATCAAATCCATTTAATTGACGAGTCACATTAACGAACATAGGCCATCAAGCAACACAGGCTGATGGCTAGTCAGTCTTGAAAATACATAGTAAAGACAATACGCCACTAAAACAAACAAAATCATGTCTCTCTCTCTCCCCATGACTGAAATGAACTGAAAACATGATGTGATTGTACTTAACACATTTATTCATCGATTTTCTATTAAATACCCTGCGCTGCATATGCCAGGAACCGTGTTAAGCACTCATCAGATAACAGTTGATAAAAATCTGGTTCTACTCATAAGGAATTCAAAGGCAAATAAAATTTAACTCTCAGACAATGTGACAGAAAATGTACTAGAGGAATGAACAAAATATCATCAGGGAGCAGAAAAGAAAAGACTAATTCTGACAGAGGAGAAAGATCAGTGTAAGTAAGGCTTTAGAGAAAAGGTGACAGGTGAGTAGAACCCTGAAGGATACATGGAAACTTGCTAGGGGAAAGGACAAAGAAAAAGGAGTAAATGGGCACTCCAAGCAAAAGGAAAATGTTAAACAAAGGCACTGAAGTCAAAGTTTATTAGAATGGAAAAGAGTGGTCTAAGTCTCAGGAAGCAATGTGGGTAGCTAAAAGCATTATAGCTAAATTGAGACCTGAAATGAGTATCTGTTAAGGGAAGAAAGCACAACAATGAAAAACACTGATAGCAGTCAACAGCTAGAAAGAGAAAAAAGAGCAACCAGAGGAGCAAACTAAAGTGTTAATACAGCAGAGATCACATGTTTGGAGTGTTATTAAGAGCAGAGCAATTTAATCCTGACCCATATTGTGGGGGAAAAAAATTTAAGAAGAGAAATGCTGAAAAATACCAGAGGTAATTTCCATTTCCAGTTGTCTTCTACCTCCAATAAAGAGAAAATCAGAAGCGAACTACCCTATCTTTTGGAAGTTAAATTAGATATTAAAAAATTTTTTTGATCATATGACATTAATCATGGGAATCACTGCAATGATGTGATGCAAGAATTCTTTTGCTACTTTATTTTGCTACTGTATTTTTAATCAGGAAAGATTCACTGTCAAATATAACTGAAGTGTGATCCTTCCATGTATTAGAACTAATAATGATATACTTCAAAGTTCCTTGTAGATAACAAAGTAGTATACTAAAAAGAGCACTGTGTTTGAAATCAGAACATCTGGGTTCAAGGAATCAATCTGCATATAATGGTTGAAAAAATTTTAAGTCAGTCCTTTAGTTCTCTAAATTATGAATTCTTCCACTGTGAGATAGAAATATTAGCCATACCAGTGTCAAAGGATTTGCTATGAGAAGAGAATCCCATACAACAATTATGCAAAAAATGTTTTGTAAATATAAAGGACCTGATAAGCTAATCTTTAACACTAGTGAGTTACAATGTAAACTACATACACCCTCTCCTCACTTTATCAACGTGGTTTCCAAAGACCAGGTCATTATACTAAAATCATTGTTAAGCGAAAATGGAGGATGACCACATCAGATCACAAAATGGAGGATGACTGCATCAATACATAACTGCCAAATTATATCATTACATAACTGCTAAACCACTGACAATCATGTCTCAGCCAAGCTGACACATAACCTTAACAATCACAGTCAGCATTACTCTCGCCTCACCCCTCGGCATTCGTTACTGCCAGATGTACGTCGTTAATGCACAAAATAGACAGATAGCGGATTATTTACTACTATCGTAAATGGTAAATGTGGGATAACAAGACAGTCATCTAAGTGAGGAGGGGGTGTATCATCAGCATACCTCAGGGGGAAAAAAGGACGGGAAGATAAAAAAACAATTACTTCCTCTGTTATGTGCCCTCAATTTAAACATATAATGGTTTAATCTTTCACCCTGTAATTATCGCTGCTATGCTTTTATTAGGGTGGAATATCAGAGGTAACAAGAGTTGAAAGTAAAATATCTTATTACAAGGAGGAATCAATCCTCACCCTGTAATATATATCAGTCTCACAGCTATTTATGTATCCAATACTACCACTCCACTCAAAATGATATAAAGGAAGAAAGAAAGGAAAGAAGGAAGGGAGGGAGAGGATCTTATTTTGGACAGTCAACATGTCTACCATATCTTTTTTCCTAGTGAGAAAAATAAGTCTTTGGATAGACTATAGAAGGGCCACAGGTGACACATCATCCACTACAGTATGAAAAGCTCTTTAAGGTACTTGAGGTAACCTCAGAATGCAAGGTGAGGTCTACCAGAATAAACCAACTGGTTCAAAGTCAGAGACAACGGCAGTTAGGCTTTTATTGAGGCTCAAGTACATTAATTACTCTGGAAGTTCACATATATAAAATTGTTATTCATGTCATATTTTTTACAGGTGCTGCGGAAAGTTTAGGGAAGAGCATTTCCACAGTGCATTTGCTTGATGTATTATTCTTTGCTAGCTAATAAAAGAAATTTTACTTTTATCCTTATAAAGGAATTCTTAATCTGCAAAACGGGAATTCTATTAGCACTGCCCAAACCACCTGATTATAGTGTATTTTCTAGATGAAAACAAGTCAGAGACTTGTTAGGAAAATAAAATACATTCACCAAATGAGAGTGTTTTATATATATAAAAAAACTGTATAAACATTTTAATGTGCCTACAATTAAAAATATTTTTGAAGAAAAAATTAAAAATTAAAGGAAATATACTAGTACCCAAAGTTTTTTCAGTAGTTTTGTATTTTGGCATGGACTTTAATGTTAACATACATCATGATGGACTAAAATACTTATTAAACATGAACATGCAATATAGCCAATAAAAATAAACCCCAAAATTAATTTTTACAACCTTTAATTTTACCACAAATCAAACCGGCTGAATGTCCCGCTTTAGAAAAGGAAAGCCTTAAGGCAAATATTAGTGTCATCTCAAGGGCATCTGAATATCCAGAGTAACAAAACAATAGTCTTAAAGCAAAAAACAATAGAAAATTCTGTTTAATTAAACAGGTAAATATTAAATTATGTTCCCAATGCTTTCAACTATCTTTCTACGCAGTAACCAAGAAATCACACCACTGAATGCTTAAAATAACATTTTATTTATACATACAAGCATGAAGACACAAAGTAATTTCCTAATCAAGAGCATGTTCCTTTTAAAATCCATTTCCATATTAATTAGGGGAAAAAATCTTGCTGATTATTTTGTAACTAAATTTTTGAAAACCAGATTATTTACAGTAATAACTTCTCAGAAGACATCTTGAGAAATTTTTTTTTTTTTTAATGTGGTGGTATACATTTTTATACTATTACATGTTTACACTTCACTGAAGTTGACCAGGCAATTTCAATACATTTCAGGATGACAATTATTTTTCACTGTACCGTATGAAACAAATATGTAGCATATTTCTATATTAGACATTTGTTTAGATTACTATCAAATTCTTAAAATTAATTGTAGGTCCAGGTGCTGAAAATCCCAAATAACAGCAGAACATAAAAGAAAACATTTTCAATTTCTAATGGCACCTTTTCTTTCCAGTATATTTCAGGAAACATATTCAACAAATGGAATCGTGGTTTTAACTTCATCCCAGATTCTCCTGTAAATGCTTACCGTTCATTCTTGCTTTGAGCAGTGACAAAGCATGTAATACACTGCTTACGTCATATGAGTTGGAGAGCCCTACCTGAACAGCCTACAGAGTGTCAGGTAAGCGCCTTTTACAAGAAGGTTAATGACTATGATTTGTAGAAGGAAAGAAGATAAGAAACTCAATACAAAATTTGATATTAAAAATTAACTTCCTAAATGATACTATATACCAGGAAAAACAAAACAAAGTTAAAAAAAAGGCAGGCACTCACCTCACTTCCCATAGACTGGTTACACGATCCAGCTGGGTCGATAGGACAACACCAGCTTAGTGGATGCTGGGATTTCACCTGGAACAGAAACTAGCGACCTATAACTTTAGCAGGTCTAAAACCAAAGAGGCAAAAATCACGTGTATAATTTACTTTACATTCTAAGCTTCTTTTTCTTGCTGCTATTTGGGGCTATCAGCACATAACCCTACAATTAGTTCACTTTTTATAAAAAAATAGATTTCGATCGATCACCATTCAAGAAGACATCCCTCTGGGTAGCTAGGAATGCTGAACACTCTTACCTGCCCCTTAGCATCCTCGGGCATGGCTTTAATGTGCATTCTTTTTAAGCAACGAATTACTCCATCATAAAACTGAACTGTGAATGTTCCTGAAATAGGAGCAAGTCAGAACTATTAGAAAATATTATTCAGCCTTACAGCAACAGTTGAAATCTGACAGGTAGGGTCCTGATGGAAATAAATGCTCTCGACTGAAGTAATTACAAACATGTACCTATTTTAAGGACACTATCAAGTTTATTATGCTTACTTTCTCCTCTAAAAACAATTCTGAACTCTTATTTCCTTTAAAAGGTATAGAAAATAAGTCTTAATATATTAGTTACATGAAATTCTAATTATCACTGAGAAAATTTAAAATTTACTTTGCAATAATCTAAAAATATGTATAGACTTAGAACATACCTGGCAAAAATAAATCATTATTTTCAAAAACATATATTTTTAGAGGAATTATCAATTGCTCTCTTTGCAAATAGTTTATAGAGAGGAATATCTGATATATGGGAAGGATCATTTTCCTCAATTATTCCTTTGGCAATAACAATGAATCTGCAAATAAAAACTGAAGATTCACAGACTTTTAAGCTAGAAAATACTCCCCAAATCATCTGGATAAAAGTCTGCATATGCAGATGAGAACTCTGAACTCCAGGAACATGAAATGCTGCCTCCAGTGACATTCGGCTAGGCAGGAGCACAGCCATAACACCCGGTCCCCCTCCAGCTATTCATGCCTTTCTTACTAACTCAGTCTGCCTTCTATGACTTAAGATTCTGTTTGCAAGTATCTTATAAAGCATATTCACTTTCTGTTGCAGACTGTAGGCCTTGAAGTCAACATAAGCCAGTACTACTAGAAAATACATACATTATGTAGATTTCATACTTATCGAAATGCAAACATTTTTTCTATCATTTCTTGTACAAATGAGGGCAGATTGTCATTTTAAGTGAACAAAGATTTGGCCTTTACAAAGACTTATAAATCATCGTTAACGGCTTTGAAGATGGCATCAAAGTCAATGACATATATGTGCCAAGATTTTTCTTTTTTTGTAATTTGAAAAGCAGCATTTGATTCCCTATCTTCCCACAATTAGAGTAGTGCACAATATCACAAAGATCTAAACCCAAGTTACGAAACATAAACTTACCAGTTGAATAGCAAGGATGTAAAGACACTGTAAACATTTTGAGGCTTCCAAACTACACAGAAACCTCATACCACCTGGATCACTGCATCTGTCCTCCTACTTCTTCAACAGGGCTCTTCAGAGCAGATGAAGCTCCTCGCCGGGCCATCTGCGCAACCCCGCTCATTCCCCCCTCCCTGCCTTCGCTCACCTACTTTCTCTGCCTTGATGCCTTTCTCCTTTCCTTATGCCCTCTGAACTCCAACCCACTCGTCACAGACCGGCTCTTCAAATCCCACCCCTAACGTGAAAATGTCCCTGACCACCGCAGTTCACATTTCTCTTCGTTTCTATACATCCTATTCCGAAAGGAAAAAAAAACAAAAGACGTTGCAGTTGAGTTGATTCCAACTCATAGTGACCCAACAGGACAGAGAAGAACTGCCTCACAGGGTTTCCAAGGCTGGTGGATTCGAACTGCTTGGTTAGCAGCCAAGCTCTTAACCACTGTGCCACCAGGGTGCCACACATCCTATTGCAGATACTTAAATGTTCACATTTATTAGTTTTGTTTTGTTTTTGCACTGAACAGGTTCCTTGAGGACTTCATTCGCCTTTTGGAGGGTTGTGGGGGGTGGGGTGGCAGGCTCATCCACCAAGTAAGGCATATAGAAATCACATAATGAATACTACTTCTATTGAAGATTAAAATATATATATATATCTTTAATATTTCACTATTCAAAGGGCTCATTCAAAACTCTCATGAAATGGCAAGTATCATAATCAGTATCGTCACTCCTCCACTAACGTAAGCTTAATTTTCTCAATTTGTTTTTGATGGCTCTATTACCCAGAACTGATTCATTCCTTCTTCCCTTCGTCTTCTCTTCCTTCCACAAGGTGTTACCGACTGCCACTCTGCGCTGGACTCTGGGCTCGACAGTGGGGAGCCACTGTGAGTGAGTGAATAAGAACGAAAGCTCTACGCCCAGTTCCCCAGAAGTGCAAGACACAGGCTGCACCGCCAGAGGAGAGGAACCTGCACATCTAAGGACTGAGCCGGCCCTCGACCTTCCTGAAGCAGGGGGACTGGCGGTAATAAAACCGTAGTCATATTTGTTATTTTAACTCATTAAGACAATAAATTGGATTAAGTCCTTTGTCAAGTTATATCACGATTTCTAGGTAGACTACTATCATTTACTTTTTCACTCCTTACATTCCTGAATACATCCCATTTTAAATGTTTTCCTCTTCCAGCTTTTCTTACCTATTTTTTCTCAAGCTTGATTTTAATTTAAATCCCTTCCATGGTTCCCATCACTTCCAAATAAAATTCAAATTCTTTGACAAGAGACTAAGACACTGCATACAGTGGTCCACATCTCTCTCTCTAACCTCTTCTCCCTCTATTTTAACCCTTCAGAAGAATCCTTCGCTCCAGTCACACCAAGGACTTGGAGTTCTTTAAAAATGGCATGCCTCTCTCACTAACATTCTTTTGCACACACCACTTTTTCTGCCAGAAAAGCTTTTATAGCCCTTCTTTATCCAGTTAACTTATCTGAATTTTAAGACTCGGCTTCAGGGGAAGTATCCCCTTACTTAGATTAAATGTTCTCGCCAAGAAACTCTCACTCAGTGTGTGTTTGTTTAGTAAACAGAATAAATGAGCGGTCAAGTTTCAGAAATAATTGTAATAGAAATCTAATGTATTACTAACTTGAAAAATATATCTGCAAGTATTTCACAATTGTTTTAAATGAGATTTTAAAGGAAAAATTAAAAAAAGAAAATACTTAAACATATCCTCATTAATAGTAATATACATATTAATGCTCCTTTTCAAATTAATCAGTCTACGAGTTCTGTTCTTTAAATTTATTCTCTGTCCAACAGATTTATCAGTCTTCTGTCACACTTGAATTCTGCTTTATTTTCAACATTTCTGATCACCTCAGCAACTTTTGCTCAGTATGTAATATTCTAACAAATGTCCACAAAAGGGTATTAGGAAAATAAACTCTTAATTATCTATAGAAATTAAGAAAGAAGGAAAGGGAGGAGAGAATCAAATTGATAACGTTTCATGCTCTTTCCTCAGAAAATACTGTACTGTATTTCATTCGTAAGCTGATCTGAATTTCCCTGTATATTTAACCTTTTTTCCCACTCTGGTTGGGGCTAGTAAACATAACTTAGCCAACAAACTGAAAACAAACAAGTAGAAATAAAAGCCTGTAAATGGAAAGCTGAAAAATTATAACCAACTATTTACCCCTACTAATTTAAGCCATTTATTTAGGCAGTAAATCATGGACCATCTTATTCTACACAACATATTAACAAATTAAATGCTCCCAAAGTCGGATGCTAGCAGGAAATGTATTAACCAAAATTTAAAACAGAGAGAAGTAAAAAGCTACACAGAACAGTTATATTTATTAATTAAAATTTAAAATATGGTTTAAATTTTACTATTAATCCCATTTTAAGTCTCAGATCATTTCAAATACATACCTTCTTTGTTAATTGCTTCAATCTTGGCAGGGTAATAGCGACAGTCTGTCCAACGAGCCAGAACTTCCTCTCCGGCTTTAAAATCCTATTTTAAACAACTTTTAAGATCAATACCATGTATAAAATAAATAAGCATTTCCTTAACAAAAATTGGCTTTTGTAAAATTTAAAAGAATTCCTTTTAAAATATGTCATTACATATCTAGCAAAACTAAGAAATGGAAGAAGTTTGCTACTTACAAAGAAATCTTCCTCATCTTTTAGCCCTTCTTTTCTTAGTGCTGGTCTCTCAAGGGGTCGCAATCTATTGCTATCCCAGTAAATCCACTCGTCATAACGATGACTCCAGCGCTCAAAATGGACCAACATCTTGCCCTCCTCATAGTCTATTTTTTCAATTCGTGATGGATACCTCAAAAATAAAAAGGAGCTTCATATCAAGAGGGAAATCTTATATTTGTTTAATCAAAGTATTAAATAGGAGAATATAACTAAAATATCGCTTACTATTAAAACCAAGAACAAAATAAAATGGGTCCACATTTTTAAACTATCAAACCAACAACGTTTGCTTCATTATTGTTGTTTTTTTTTAATGATTGTTCTCAAGGTCTGGTGAAATAAACACGTTGATACACTCCCGGCGGAAATATAAACTGCTGCACTGTTTTGGGAAGCAATTTGGCAACTAGCATCAAGGGCCTTAAACATATTCCTCCTTTTCACTCAGTAATTCCAGTTCTGGAACTATATACACAAAGCTGTTCACAAAGCATTATTTAAGGACCATCTAAAAATATGGTTGGAAAAACTGAAGACGGCCTAACCATACAGCTATAAAATAATGGTACATCCACTGAATGGAATACTATATAGTTTTTAAATGTGCTCTTTACAAAGAATTTACAATGTGAGAAAATGTGAGATAGCAGCACTTTGTTCAGCAGCATTATAACTGCGCAAAACATATTATGTCTAGGAAAAAACATGCCAACATGCACATCTGTCGCTATATGGCACTAATGCACTTGTTATTTTTCTGTATTTTCCAATACTTGATGAGCATCAATGACGGTGGCGAAAGCTCAGTTAAACTTTAAATTTAAAATTATAAAAATAATATCACATTGTTCAGTCTTCAAGTGTGATGGTTCTCCGCGATTAATTCCCATGTAGAAACTGGTTAACTCAAAGCTTCTAACAGTGAAAACTGCCTCTTCATTTCTAGTGTACTGTATTAAAATGGGAGCCCGGGTGGCACGGTAATTAAGTGTTTGGCTGCTAACCAAAAGGCTGGCAGTTGGAATCCACCAGCCACTCCCTGGAAACCCTATATGGCAGTTTTACTCTGTCCTATAGGGTCGCTATGAGTTGGAATCCATTCAACGGCAACGGGTTTTTTGGTATTAAAATGTTCACAGATGACTCAAATTAAAAAAAAACAAGAGTAGGGTTAAGCCACATTAAGAATTCAATAGCAGCATATAGTAGGTGAGTCAGCCACAACAGTTAATCTCATATTTTTGCTAGTTTTTGGTAAATCTGGATACTTTTCTTTCCCCTGTGGAAAAGTAGCTTTATATAAAAATTACTAACTTTGAAATTTAAGAACTGATTGCTACCTGCTTTATAGATTAATCATGCCACGCAAGGCTTTTTATATATTTCAAAGCCCTGAATTGTTCTCTGATACAGCTCCTTTAGTCTTTGACAGTCAACCCCACGCTGGTCCAATGATATTACTTGTAATTTCATCACACATACTATGCTCTGCCAAACATTTGTGCTTCTGCACATTTTCTTCATTCCGCCTTCCCCTAAATTACCCTTGCTTTGTACACTCACCATTCAAGCCTAGGTTTACCATGTAATCATTTGTGTGAAGGCTTTTCTGACTCCCCTTCGCTGCTGCTCTCACAATACTTAACATGTTATAAATGTCTCTGTACAAGTTCCTGAACTGTGTGCTGTCGTACATTTATATCTCTTGAGATGTTAATACGAGTGGCCCAAAAAAGGATCCTGTGGTCCAATAAGTTAGGCAAATACTGGATTAAAAAAGAATTAAACTGCTTTCTTCATTGCAGGACTTCTCGGCACTTTGAACAAGAGGCAGATAAAGCATCCAGTACTACCAAACTGTAGGAACCATGGAACTCTTTTTTATCATGGAATATTTACTAACATTTCTCTAGACAATAGAGTTCTAAGGCATGTGAAGTTAGAAATGCTACTATGGTGTGAGTTTTGGGGGGCACCTGAGCCATGTTGATCTTTGTACCCCAGCATCTATCTAGCGCAGTGACTGACACACATCAGGCACTCAGGGAATGGTCAACATGAAAAGAACTGATGTTAAAGAAAGATCATCTGCGCATTTCTTCAGAACTAAGAAGGCTGTCAGCCAAATTCGAACCTTCAGTTAGAGCTGACACTTGTTGACAGGTGGGAGTGGATGGAGGGAACATTTTGTTTAAAAACTGAATAAAAAACAAGAAAGCCTAGGAGATTAACGAGCCCTGAGGGGGACACGCTTACCTCACCCACTCCGAATCAATACTACAAGACTTGTCTTTTGCAGTGTTGTTGTGGTTTTGTGGGTTTTTGCAGGGCTTTGAAATATATAAAAAGCCTTGCGTGGCATGATTAATCTATAAAGCAGGTAGCAATCAGTTCTTAGATTTCAAAGCTAGTAATTTTTATTTAAAGCTACTTTTCCACAGGGGAAAGAAAGTATCCAGATTTACCTGCTCTGGTTTTTAAAACATAAAAATCATCAATGGCACTAAGTGAAGCCTAGGATAAGGTTGCCCTTTAGTTTACTTTTCAACACTTATTAGTCATTACACAGCTAGAGAAATTGTCTCTCAACTATAAAAACTGATAAATTTCTCAAAATACAGAGCCCCTGGTTTCACAGGTTTACTTTATCATCACATCTTTTCATTTTTTAATAAAAAGTAAGGGGTTTATTCTCTAGGTTCCTCCAAATTTTAAATGTACATAATGCTATGCATTTGAAACATTTCTCAAGGGGAGGAGAGTCCACAGTAACAGTCAAATATATTTTTATTTTCATAACATGATTCAATTCAGTAAAGAATCAGAATATAAATTAGTTCAAATAACTTAAATCTGGATTGCATTTTTAAGTAACTTATGGATTTTCCTGAAATATTTCAAGTTCTGTTAGCTGAGAGGAAGTCTGATGAAACAACCAGACTAAAAATTATATTTGGGGAACCTCTACAGGATAAGCTACAGCATGTTATACTTTCTACGTAAATATTTAGAAATTGACATGTAAACTTGGAAGGCCAAGAATTAAATAAGTAATGCAAATACCCAAGTTTATTGTCATTTTAATTTTTTATGTTTACTAATCAAATATTGAATGTTAAATAAAGGTGTCTGAAATATTACCATTATCAAGAAAGTTAAAATTTCTGTTCATTCATTCAACACATATTTAAATACCTATGAACAGCACTTGCTAGGCACTGTTGGCAGATAAAGAAACATATTAACTCCTACCATCAAGGAGCTCAGAGTCAGATGAGAGGAGAGAGAAGAGTTAGACTAGTTGCTGAATGTCAAGTGTGTGTCGAGTTCTATGTACTTTATTTATTGTCAACTGCTCTTTATAAGCATTGTCTCATTTGTTCTTGGCAACCATACAAGATATAGCTAACACAGTCCTCATCTAACAGATGAAGACCTGGTCAAGAATACATATGGCACAGCCAGAGTTCTAATAGGAGAAATGTATCTAAATGATTATATCATACAAAGTAAAACTGGGACGTGTGTACAAAAATTTTACCCAAGATGCTTTAGTAGTTCAGAGAAAACTGGGAAGTTCACTGAAGGTTCACAGCAGACATGAGCTATGTTAGACTTGGTGAGGGACTTCGAGGATTTAGACTTAATGAACATGGTACAAAAAAAGGTAAAGTATACACACACAGTATAAATCATTTATTCAATCAATGTTCATTTACTTAAAACCACCATGTGACTCTGGGTTAGACAATCAGCTAGACAATGAGGATCCAGAGACAATTAGGAGGTGGTTTTTGTCAAGGACCTCGAGATGAGACACTGGAGGGCACTGAAAGGAAACAAGAGGTAACATTCCCTTTGGCTAGACTGCAGGGTAAGCAGTAAGGCGAGCAAAGAAGAACAGTGGGAAATCAGACTGCACTGGTTAGCTGGGTCCAAACTTGAAGGGCCTTGCAATCAAAACGAATGAAATGAGCCTTTATTCTACAGACAACGGGGAGTCACTTAAAGCCTGTACTTCATTTGCCTATCTTTGAGTTACACAGGAGAAAAATATTGTAACATCAAGATCTTCGCCAAACATGTACAATTCACAAAACTGCAATTTAATATATAGTTCTATATAGTGAAATGATTTCCCTGTGGTAGCAGATGGCTCACAGTGATAACGCTTTGATACATGTAGTGAATGAAAAATACCGTTGAACAAACGTAATCACAAGTGCCTTTCTACCTTGAACTACACGATCATTTTGAGGCACTATTTATGCTTTATTATAACTAGGTATGAGTGAAAGGTTAAGATTTTTCTCATTAAATATGGACGGTGTCACATTAATGCTTTTGTTTTGTCATTTTTTTAAAGGCTGAATCATGGAAAGCTGCTAAAGTAAGGAATGGTGATTAGGCTAGGTCTTGACATTGATGAATGATTAGGAAAGGATCTGGGAAATAGGAGGCTGGGATTCCAGAATGTAAAGTGTCAGAGATAAGACACCAATAAAAACGGCTAGGGATAAGAAGAAAACAACTCTCAAGGATTCAACGAGAGATGGAGAGGAGACAATCTCGCTAGAAGCATACTTTAGCACTCCTCAATGCTAAAATTCTACATAGAGCTCTCTTATCCCTTATCACTTGTTACTGCAAAGTACCACAACATTCCCCCTACCTAATTTCCCTACTGTAATCCCACAGGCGGTCAGCAAAAAAGAGAAGGATCTCATCGAGATCAAATGACACAGTGGCTACAACAATGGGCTCAAGCGTAACAACGATTGTGAGGATGGCCCAGGCCCGGGCTATTGTACTTGGGGTGGCTGTAAGTTGGAACCGACTCAAGGCATGCAACAACAACAACAATCCCATTTAGATCCGCGTGCATTGTTCAGATGAAATTTACTTATGTAGAAAAGACTGCCTCTGTTGCTCTGGTTCTACCTTCCTCTCATTTGCCTTCTATACTTGAATCCTAGAGAACAGAGCCATAAATATAATTTACCCTCAGCAAAATTACAAGAAAAATAATCCACCCTAAAACTGGTTCTTTCTAGCTTATTAATTAGGCTTAGTGGAAATAAACAATATTCAGAAATACTGGTAACACTTTAAAATTACACTGGTGAATCTAATAGAATTTTTACGCATGTATCTACTAGTATAATCTCTCAATGGACTTCTTGGGACCCTTTGTAAATCAGTGTGGTCAAATTCTTCTAAAGGTCAAGGTAAACTGTAGCTGTAACCACAGAGTAGAGTAAGACCATTACTTCTTGGTAAATAACAATTATTTTCACCTTCTCTGAACTTTTACAGCACTTTATTGCCTTATCTGATCTACTGGCATTTTAACACTATCACTGGTGCCTCCCCCTTGTACAAAATTGTTCAGAGAAAAGCACCATCTATGGATTCTGGACCAAACCTATAAGCCAATAAGCAGCAGACACTGAGTAAAGGGATGAGCTATACTATACTATAGCTGGAGCCCTGGTGGCGAAGTGGTTAAGAGCTCAGCTGCTAACCAAAACGTCGGCAGTTCGAATCCATCAGCCACTCCCTGGAAACCCTATGGGGCCGTTCTACTCTGCCTTCTAGGGTTGTTATGAGTCGGCATCTACTCAACAGCAACAGGTTTTTTACACTAGAGCTGAAAATACTATATCAATGCCCTATAGTATCAACTGTGAGTGCTGTCAAAGTACAGAGAATATGAGAAACCTAAAATGTGAATTACCATCACCAGTGAATTCCTGTACTGGCCTGCATTGTTAACTGTTTTGGGGAAATCTTGACTCACCCACTAGATCAGAAGTCCATGAATTCCCTGAGGCTGTACGCAAAAATGCTGTGTGTTTGGTGTAGATGTATATGAGTATTCTTTTGATTAAAGTACAACTTTAATCAGATATTCAAATGGGTCCCTGATCCAAAAAAAAAAAGGAGGCAGGAGGGGAAGTGTGTTAAGAGCCACTGTAGTATACCGAGGATTTCCGGAAGGCAAAGACCATCTATTAACACTCAAACTATGGGTGCTCCACTATCCTCTGATGGAAGACGGAAGAGAGATTAAATATGCAGCTATGCCAGAACTATAATATAATGGGTTAAAAAAAAATTCCTTTGTATTCAGTGTAGTAACAGTAAAGGAGTTAAACAGCATTTGAACTTAAGGAACTCATTCTGATTTGTCATCTAGTCTGACAGATCCAGATTTTTACTGTACTGATAAAGTCAACCAAAGGAAATGATGAGGGCAATTCCTTGATACTCTACGTCCTGCACTTAAACCACAGGACAGACAGCGGCTAACCATTCACTGGCAAGGTTACAATCCATTCAGCAAGGTCAGGTGTGACCAAACCAAATGCCCTAAAGACTGTCAGCAATCCACTAAGGCCTGAGTTGAGATGTAACTAATCTTTTGAGTAAGTACTGTATCAACCAAAAAGGCAACATTATTTTTAAGAATTGCCCCAATCTTACTTAAATTGTATGTTTTAAGTAGTGATTTCATGTTTATATCGATAAGACAATAAAACTTCTAATTTACGTTAATCTAATAATTAACTGTTCTTCATTCAATACAACAAATACTGAGTCCCTACCCCACTATATGCCAGACACTGCACTAGGAATAAGGCCACAAATACAAATAAGACATTATTCCAATCAACAAACTCAAATTCTAACTGGGGGGCAGCTGGCGGGGGAAGAGAGACAGAGAATCAAGCAAGGTAACACAATTCAGTATAATGTTTAACAGCTAGTACGTTGCTGTTGTTAGGTGCTGTCGAGTTGGTTCCAGCGACCCTATGTATAACACAACGAAACACTGCCTGGTCCTGCGCCATCCTCACAATCATTGTTATGCTTGAGCCCACTGTTGCAGCCACTGTGTCAATCCATCTTGCTGAGGGTCTTCCTCTTTTTTGCTGACCTTCTATTTTACCAGGCATGATGCCCTCCAGGAACAGATCCCTCCTGATAACACGTCCAAAGTATGTGATGTGAAAGGATGTCTCGCCATTCTTGCTTCTAAGAAGTACTCTGGCTGTACTTCTTCCAAGACAGATTTGTTCACTCTTTTGGCAGTGTGCAGTATATTCAATATTCTCTGTCAACTTTATAATTCAAAGGTGTCAATTCTTCTTCAGTCTTCCTTATTCATCGCCCAGCTTTCGCATGCATATGAGGCGACTGAAAGCTAGTACAGCAGCGATTGATAGCTAGTATAATAAAGACATAATATACGATAGAACACCAAAAGGAGCCCTGGTGGTGCAACGGTTAAAGCACTCGGCTGCTAACTGAAAGGTCGGTAGTTCGAATCCACCAGCGGCTCCAAGGGAGAAAAGACCTGGCAATCTGTTCCTGTAAAGATTACAGCCTAGAAAACCCTATGGGCAGCTCTACTCTGTTCTATAGTGTCGCTGCATTAGAATCCACTTGATGGCACACAAAACAACACAGAAAGAGTATCTAAATAAGAGGTTCCCTTGGACAAGATAGTTCTTTAAGCTTTAAAGGATGGTAACGGACGAAATACACTTGAAATATGATTTAAACCCACATAATCTAAATGTTAACCCACATAATCAATCTTAACCTGTTGCTATCGAGTCGATTCTGACTCGCGGTGACCCTACAGGACAGAGTAGAACTACCCTACAGGGTTTCCAAGGTTGTAATCTTTACAGAAGCAGACTGTCATGCCTTTCTCCTGCAGAGCAGCTGGTGGGTTCGAACCGCAGGCCTTTTGGTTAGCAGAACAGCACTTAACAATTCAAATCAGTTTTGTGGATAAGAACTTCATAAGTAAGAAACTGTAACACGGTACTCATAAAAATGGTTAAAAAGTATTAGAACAGATAGAAACAGAGGGGTAAGAATTGCCTTACATACATACCACTGTCAGGAGAAGCACTTGCCAAATAATAAAAATTGATGCAGAATGTAACCCAAAGCAAACACAGTATTCCTGTAACCTAGTAACACTTTAAAATCCGTAGCTTGCTGGAAGCACTTTACGTTTACGTTAGGCTTTACAATTTTCAAAAGCATTTTCTCTCCCACTCACTCTGATTAAGACTGCAGTAGCAAAGTCACATAATGTGATAGTATTCTAAAATAAAATGCTTTCAGATACCACGTTAATTTTGTTCATACTTTTAGAAAGCACACTAAAAACAAAACCTTTTTGATTAATTCAAACTTGATATTCCAAAATAAAACAATTACATCATTCAGATGATAGTTTATATGTCCACATCACATCTCCTTCAACACTGAGTTCTACATGTTTCTTCACATTATTTCTCAGGTCCTCTTTCCAAACCCATCATCCCCATGATATAAGCCCATCCAAGCTGCCCATTTACCCTGCTTCCTACTTGTTCACAATCTTTTCAGCAAGAGCATGTAAGGACACTTAGCTAAGTATCTTCCTTTAGAACCTTGTGGCTGCCACCTTTTGAATTAACTTTTCATTTAAGATCACTGGATTTCAATCCCTGTTCTTCTCTACCTCCTTAGCACCTGAATCTTCTGCCATGCCTGCACTGATTCAAGCTGTCAGTTCTAACCAAATTAAAATACCCAAGCTGTAGCCTTTGGACCATTAAGAATTCCTTCTGTACTGTACCAAATAATACTCTTCCTACCACTGCTATTTTACTCAAAGTTTATTATCTCCGTATAATTTTTTCATGCTACCATGACCAAATTCTGTTACTTAATTATGCCAGCAAAATTCAAAACTCTAGCAGGCTGCAGTCCACCCAGTTCCTATTTCTTATTCTTTAGTACTTAAAAAAATTATTTTACTACTACAAACCAAAAAAAACCCAAACCCATTACCAGTGCAGTGGATTCTGACTCATAGCGACCCTTTAGGACAGAATAGAACTGCTCCGCAGGGTTTCCAAGGCTGTAATCTTTACAGAAGCAGACTGCCACATCTTTCTCCTGTGGAGCGACTGGTGGCTTTGAAGTATCAGCCTTTCAGTTAGTAGCTGAGTGCTTAACCACTGAGCCACCAGGTAGTCATATACGCATATATGCCTTCTAATTAAAATTTAAAGGATGCACGCTGACTCCTCTCCCATTAGACTCTGATGTCTAAGAATAATTAATGTTCATATTATTATTATTACTGGTAGCGTTTATTAAGTGCTTGGTGGTTAAGGAGTAGAATTCTAGCCTTCCGTGTGGCAGAGCAGGTTCGATGTCTAGCCAATGCACCTCACGCGTAGCCACTACCCATCTGTCAGTGGTGGCTTACATGTTGCTATGATGCTGAAGAGGTTTCAGCAGAGTTTCCAGACTAAGGAAGACTAGGAAGAAAGGCCTGGCAATCTACTTCAAAAATCAGCCAGTGAAAACCATATGGATCACAACAGTCTGCTGCAATGTGCACGGGGTCACCATGAGTCCTGGAGCCCATTACACGGCAGCTAACAACATTCGCCAGAAGTGATGCTCACCTCTTAATATGCACTGCCTTGCTTAATCCCCCAAGAACCCTTTCAGTTAGGCATTATTACAGTGCCCAGTTTTTAATGGGAGAACATGGAGGCTCTGAAAGGTCAGTAACTTGTTCAAGTTAAAACAGGTAATAAGTGTTAGATCTCTGAACTCAGGTTTTCTGTCCTTAAAGATTGTGCTTTCAATTATGCATTCTGCATCTCACAACTGTATCTGATTTTCAGCTCTTGCACACTTACTGCGTGCTTCAAATACAGGAGACCCTTACCGAGAGGTACTAAAAACAGATAAAAACAATATGAAAATCAAATTATTTTATCTGTTTTATTTTTTCTTGCATATTTAATTTTAGTCTGCTTTTTATACAAACAAAATGCCTGAAGTTGGTTTGTGTTTGTCTAAAGATTATGGAAAACAGGTTAAATTATATTGTATAAAATAAATATCCCCATAAATTCATAAAAAGACTAAGCAAAGCAAAATGTCTTTTATTATTAAAATTTCTCAGAACAAAAGGTACACTGCATCTCAACTATACCAAGTATGAAGCAGCACATTATTAAAATGAAAGAGTCTCAGAAAACAAAACAGCTTAACTTAGTTTTTAACTCATAAACCACTATTCATTTGTCATTAATATTCTAATGGTAACCAGATTTCCTGACCTCCCTAAAACCTTTCTGTTCATTCTTTAAAAAACCAACAAAATTCAGTAACTGCTGAGCACCTTTTTCGAGTAAGTTACTATGCTAGGCCTTGTCTATGTGTCAGGAGCCCCTGGGCGCCGCGAACAGAAAGTGCTGGTTTGGTTTTTCGGTTCTGTCTATACATCATTTCACTTCAGTAGCTTATGCTTCAGTGCTCTGCCTAACTAACCATGATGTGATCAAAGCAGAATTGTTTCTAACTGAAGGGCGTGGATCTTTGGCAATGAGAAAACAGACTTCTAAGACACTCACAATATTAAATACAGAACCACATTATTTCTTTGACTCTACTGCAACAAACTGCCTCCCAAAGTTGAGTTAATCATAATTACTGAAATAACATAATGCTTGCCTGTCAATTTCTAGTTTAATAAAAAGAAAATTTTTATGTGCTGACTGATTAATGATCTGTAGATGGTGGGGGAGTCAATAGTTCTTTAAAATTCTGAATATGTAACTAGAACTCTTACAGAGAACAGCAAAACTAAGCCACCTTTTCAATCATATATTAATTTCTTAAAAAGTACACCACTATTTAAAACTTGAAATTAAAATGAATATTTTCTCCCTCCACTTAAAATGCATCATTTAAAAACAAAATTAAAGCTACTTAGGCAACTACAGATGCCAGTTCCATCCACTCAGCAAAACTGGAATCACAAAGCATTCTTCCTAGTAGAGCTGACTACCACAGCAGAGAAATGATTCCCCAACTAGTGGCTTTAATATAATGTGACAAGTGTGGAATCTCACAATAGATAATATCTCATAATATTCAGTAAGAATGTAACAAATAGGGAGTTGGATATTTAGATGTGATGGCTGGACTTCAATCAAACATCAGATGAGCAAATAAAGCTGTCTTTTCTCTTGATCAAACACTGACCATTATATGAACGCAGTACAATAAGCCTGAGGTTCCTGTATTTTATACTATTACAAAATTATGAATGTTAAAGGAGACTAGGAAATCATTAGCTTGAAGGTTCAATTCTGAGGCAAATTCTCTGGGATACAAGGGCCTGAAATTAACCTGTTTGTAGAAGCTCTCAAATTCCCAGCAACCACAGTGACCCTGGAGTGCTGCGGCCTGTCAGGCCGTTCTAGACAGCACACATCCGCATCCTATGAGAGCAAGGCAGGAATTAAGATGGCCTGTGAACACCGAGCCCAGTGGGTCAGCTCAGGCTCAAAGCTCCAGGGAATCTGTATGCGAGGCAGTGGGTTATACGGGACAGACCATTAGACTCAGAACCCAAAGAACTTGGCTAAAAGACTTGGCTCTTCAAGCTACATGAGCTGGAATAAAACAGTTAACATCCCTGAACCTCAGGTCTGTCATTTCTAAAAATGATAAAGATTATACCTGACCTAACAGGCTTTTTATGAAGTTCAAAAGAGATACAAAGCATTTTCTATAAAGCCTCAATCATTATATAAACCATACACCATAACAGTCAATCCCTGATTAACCATGGATAACTCTGTTATTTTAGCAACTAGGGGTCTAAATTCCAACACTCTCTAGCCAAGCAGGGCTGGAAATGACAGAACAAAGCAGAGCAAGAAGACTGAAGCATGTCAGCATACACACAGGTCAGTATATTGTTAGTTCACAATTGTCAAATAACAAAAAAAAGATTTTTGGATCATATGTCACTTTGTAAGGTACTTACACTTTATTTCTTCCAACTAACATGAATAAACACTGATGTAAATTCAGAAAGTAATCTTGACTACTTCTATTGCTATCCACTGTTAACCCTCAGGTTAGTAACTCTGAATAAACTACACATAACTCCTGCTCCTTGCCTGCTCGCTCAAGTCTGCCTCAGATCTGTTATTTATCCTTCTAAAAGTGAGATAAAAGAAAATGCCATCCCAGAGTAAGTGAGAAATAGATAAAAGAATCTGAGTTTGGAATTCAAAGGGACCTCAAAGATCGTCTAAGCTAACACTCTCATTTTAAGGACACTAAAGCAGAAAAGTAACTCTCCAAAGTCCATAGTTCATGGCAGAACAGCACTTAGCATCCACATTTTCTGATTTCCAGTTAAATTTATTTTTTTGAATAATTTCTTTCCTCTTGCCTTTCAGGAGTAACTAGGGTAAGAAAACGCTGAGGATTAGAAAAAGCATTAGAAAAAGCTGAATCAGCATAATGAAAGGAAGAACATTACAGCCTGAACAACAGGGTATATTTTGGTGAGACCAGGTGTGTTTTAAAATAAGTACGTCTACTCTGCCTCTATTTCTAACCTTGCTTTTATAACTTTTTTTTTTTTGGGGGGGGGAGCGGTAGAACGTTCTTATCTTTAGCATCATCAAAAAGAGTTTATGAGACTTTCTTTTGTGAATATTTTAAAAATTAAAGTACTAAAATGTTTGTGCAGTGGTGCAGACCTGATTTGAACATTCAAAATTTGTGACTGTCTGGATGTAAAGAATCTCAGAGGTTTAAAAAACAAAAAAACAGACAAACAAAAATCTCATAGATTTCAACCTGAATTCTCTGCAGAAAGGGTCTTTACTTTGAAGCCCGTGGTAAGTTTCCTATGGACTACCACGAACATAATTCCATTATTTTGGTACATACATGTGATGGTACATTTTTCTGAGTCTACGGCTGAAATCAGATTTTCAAGACTAGGTTAGTGACTCAAACAAAGAATCATTAACCTTTAGGTATATACAGATTTAGCAAAACCCAATGTACAGAAAGACAAAATTTTACTCATATTAGCAAAACAATCTCTATTTTAAAAGTATTCACCTAAGTTTCCCACAAATTTCAAACTGATTGAATACAATTTAAATATGGTTTCATTTTAAAACTGTGATCTACGTACTACTTGTCAGGAGCTCGCTTCTGCCCTAAATATAGAACACACAATTTATCTCTACTAATGTTTCCCTTTGAATAGCTCAATCCAATTAGAAAATAACAACCCTTTTTATTTTAAAAATACGTACTCTGAGTTAAACCAGAAGGTATTTCTACTTGGTACAATCTAAATTTCCTCAATTGTCATACCCTATGTTAATTCTGTTTATGAACATCTTAAAAACTCACATTTGTAAATGTTCCATACAGCTCAAAAAACTCCAAATGTGTGGAAACAGCATTTGACAATTCAAAATTTAGACTGTTCTATCAAACTCTGATACTGGGAGACATTTCCACATTTTTTATCTTTCATTTTCCTTTCCTTTAGACCTAGAAAAGAATTAAATAGAAATATTCCTATAGAAGTCAGAAGAGCATAACTCATCTGAATGTTTCAAGTTGACTCTGTATCTCAAATTTCTTTTAAGACTAACACCAGAGCATATGATTTCATGGGTTTTATTTTCATAATTAAATCACTTACTATAAAGTGACTAATTCCAATCAAAAGATAGAAATTAATTCAGTAACCAAAACCAGTTTGATTTTATCACTTTTCTTACTGAACAATATTCAGGATTAGATGTTAATATTTATAAGAGCTCTTTGTAAACTGTAAAACTCTGCATAAATATGAAGGTTTTATTATGACCACAAAAGATCATCTCCAGCTTGTTGCAATGAGGTTTTTCCTTCTACCATTCCACACGACTCATGTCAACAACTAAAGCTACCTTTAAAAACTCCAACACTTAAGTCTTCAGACCCCCACAGGTTTATTTCTCAACTCTCCCTCTTCCCTTGCATTTACCTCAATGCTTTATAATTATCTGTCAACATTTTGATGTACAGAGGTGATGGGGGGATACAATGAAGACAGAAAATACCTGACTGTTAACTGTAAACATTAGCATGCTAATATCTTCATGTAGATTGCTAGAGAAGTTTTAAAAAAATGTTTTAAGTAAAACACTACAAAATTTTTAAAAATTAAAGCAACCCGCACTACTCAGTAGGAGGTAGGGTTATTCACTGTACAGGAGACCCAAGTATCAACAACCAAACACTTGAAGATGATTGCCTCTCAACAGCTTCGCAGAGATTCTGGTACATAACTAAATCGTCAATGAGTTCACTGATGCAGCAGCAAAGTTTCTCTGGGAAAAAAAATCACTACATTAAACAATATAGAGTTTATTTTCAAGGATGAACTATCTGTCCGAACTTTGAAGAATATGTGATGTGATTTGCTCAAGTAGTTAAGAATGTACTTTTCCTAAGAAAAATAAGACTTAGTCTTCCTATTAAATGTACCCCCAACCTAAAAGTGGAAGCTTAACTTCATTTGATTCTTGTCTACTAAATTTACAGTTTATCCCTTTACTTCCAGGGCACATGCTAAAAGCTATTTTCCTCTTATAGGAAAAATCTTTAACACAGAAGACAAACAAATTGGCTTTTTGGGTGTGCCACTCTCATCACTTTCCCTTTACACTCACTTCTCTGTAAAGGCTAGGAGGGATTCTACTTATATTGATTAGAAAAGGTAATGTATCGACTTGTGATGTTATTTCCTCAATAAAAGATATACTGCTCTTGTAGATGTCTTGAATTTGAAGCAACAATATTTGCATTACAGCTCCTCCCTCCCCATCCAATGCCTGTAACAATTCAAACTACATTTATGTCAAATAGGGATTCAAACTTTTCAAATTGTACTGAATAAACTAGAAGAATAAGAATACAATGGAACAGAATATGAAAGAAAGAAAGGAAGGAAGGAGGAAAGAAAGGATACAGAAGAGAAGATGGAAGAGAATTATTACAGCATATTTTCAGTAAGTAACTGTTTTGCTCCTCACAAGAACGTCAAAGTTTCTAAGCATTCCAATAACTCTTCTATACTTTTACCGGATATTCAAGCAATAATTTTTGAATTTACATGAAATGTAAACTGGCCCTGACATGAAGAATAAAGTTTATTATCTCATTTAGAAATTAAATCTGTTAATGACACCATGTCTCAGAGAACTTCTTTTGTGCCCCATATAAAATTCAGTCCATCTTAGTAATTAATCACTTGTCCCATGGTAAAAGCACATAATTCTCAACTGAAGGGTCAACTAAACCTAGTTAGTTCTTGAAACTACTGACATTAAGAAACACAGTCACAATAAAAAAAAATTATTCCTCTGACTTACCTACAGTAAGTATATACAACACTCTTAATGCTTTTTAACTTAATAAGCCACCAGCAGCAGAGTGCCAAAATCTTCATATAAATGAGCTCATAAAAATCAAATTGATGACAAGTTACAGTGATTATCATATGCAATTACTCTGGCTAATGTTTACTGACATTAAAGAGCCCATTATTGCCCAGGGGCATTATAATTAAATCTAAACTTCATCACTGAGTACATCTGCATGATACCACCCTACCTAAGACAATGAAAAATAAGCTACAACTTTAATTTGTTCTCTGAAACTCCAAATATTCTAAAAGCACAGACTAGCTATTCATTCAGGCTTTCTTTTCTATTGTCTTTAAAAAAGAAAAAAAAAAAACATTAGGGTCATAAATTGAACGGCTTTTGGATTAGCAAATATTTCACCCCTAAAAATAAACGTCTTACCAATACAAAAGCTAATTGTATTGGTATCCCTAAAAAATGACTACAAGAATCTAAACTATGTGCTTTCCCAAAAGTGGAAGTTAGTTCAGTTACAACTTTGTCAGTTTGGAGGCCTAAGAGAATAGGTTAATAAGAATCAACAAGTAATTCACAAAGGCTGTAACTTTTTGTTTTAAAAAAAGGAAAAAAATAACTTAAGATTAACATTAAAGAAGTATCATTTTTCATACTCTGGTATCTCACAGAGACTGAACAGTGTGCCTTCAAAGTACAAAGCTTCTCTTGGTCAAATCAGAACCAAAGAGCCAATTACTGACTAACATGGCATCTTCTGTTGCTGTCAGGTCCAACACAGTGGTTCTCAAGTGGGAGCGGTTTTGCCCACCAGTGGGCATTTGGCAAAGTCTAGAGCCATTTTTATCGTCATGACCAGGAAGGATGCTACGGACATCTAGTGGGTGGAAGCCAGGCATGCTGCTAAACATCATACAATGCAGAGGACAGCCTCCCGTTACAAAAACTATCCTGGTCTAATGGTACTTAACCGTAATGTTCACTGCACAGAATAACTGACTTGCATACAAGTCACTACTTCAACAATTAGACCCAGAAAACGGCTGCTAACGAGAGGAACCAAAATGGCAAATACTGTGTAAAACTGTGAATATTCAACTAGTAATTTTTCCAATACTTACACCCGACCATAGGATTATCTGAACAGTCTCAGAAATAGTTTTAAATAAAAACACAAAACCTAGACTTAAGAAAAGATGAGGCAACCATCACCTATCCAATTCCTCTAGGCATTTCAGTTACTTTAAAAAAAACAAAAAAAAAACTGTTCCCTAGAAGTATTATAAGTAATAGACATTAAAAAGCAGAACTGGCTGACTCAGGAAGGAGAGGATCCCAAAAAAGTGGGTAATTCCTTTTAGGTGACAGTGATGGTAACAAGTTAAACAGTTGCTTGTATCTTAGGACTCCAATAAGTGTCTACTGAAGCTGGGGTTTCAAGGGACTCAACATCAAAAATGTCTGCATGTTAAACTGTCTCACTGCTCTCTGTAGCTTTTAATACGTTACTACAAGAGAATAACTTTAGTCAAATCGGATTTAGTTAGAGAGAAACGATGTTCGCTTTGGTAAGAAAGGCTCTTCTTTGCATCTGAGACCATCAATCTAAGATGGCTAAGACTTTGCCAAGAGCACTGCAGAAAAACTACAGAAAAACCACTTCTCTGCTCTAAGCTGAGTTGGAGCAAACAGAGGCAGGTGGGCCAGGGAACTCAGGAGAGACCCAAGAGAAGTCCAATTCCCAGGTGCTCCCCAAACCCCTCCCAGCACACGGTGAACGCTCTCTGCCTGAAAAGAGTAAAGAACTACCCACTGAGATGCAGCTTGGGGTAAGGGGTCAAATAACTGTACCTCCCCACCTCACCTCAGACTATAGTTTCAAGCTGTCCCAAAGCAGAGCCCAAGACAGACGCCATTACGCTGCGGGTCAGGGGAGTGTGCTGAACTCCAACGCCAGTTGCTAAAGAGAGAAACCCCAGGCTAGTCTAAAGTCAAAAATGATGAATAAACAAGAGTTCTCCGCCTGCTATGAAGAACTCAGGGAGGTGGCTTAGTGCAAATCAATCGGGAGCAAATCTACAAAATGCCAACTATGATTTTAAGGCAGTTAGAGTGACAGAGAATGGCAAAAATCCTGGCAAACAAAGTCCTGGAGTTGCTAAACCACTAGTCCCCTCACCAAAATAAATGGGCTTCAGGGGATCTAAGGCAGCACAGATCCCATAAGACAGTCTTAGGGGCTTAAGAATGCAACAAGAGACCCCCTCCAAGAAAGGAGAACTAGGTGTGGCCAGCCAACCTGACTGAGGAAAGCACTCCCCGGCCCCACCGTGGTCCTGTGCGTTGCTTCCCCTTCTCTCCTTTCCAGTTACCCTACTTTCTCTGGTTTTATTCCACGTATCCTATTTTTCCTATATCATCGTGTAAGGTGTTATGTCGAGGGTGTTTACACTGACCACTTACCAGCAATGGCCAGAATAGAAGAAACATCCAGATCTGAGAGGACTGCCCATCTCCCAGAGGTCCTGGATTTAGTACTGGAGGCAGGCAGTAACTGAACATGACTTTCGGTTACAGCCCTCTGGGGAAGGAGGTTGTCAGCATGCATGCTTTTGGTTTTAGGTGAGAGAGTGAATAGTGAGGACATTTCTGAAAGCGTACACTGTGAAAAAAAAACTTTGCTAACCATTAATATATCCTGTATTTTATAAGACTACTTTTGGCATACGCCAAAAAAGCAGATTTACAGTGAAACCTGTGAGAGCCAGAACTCGACAGAACTGCCTTGCTTTTCCGGGTCTCACAAGTTTTCTACCTTTGACAGGGTGCAGTCTTACCACTTTTCTGTCGCTCTCTATTACTAGAAAATATTTGAGTTTTTCGTCTCTGACAGATTTCCACCTTACACACGTTCCGGTTTTTGCAGGTTTTACTGTGTATCAAAATTTATCCAAAACTTGGGAAGCTGGAAATTTGGATTAATTCTACCTCCCAAATACAGCTCATGTAAGTATACAAGGGTACCAACACTCTCTATACATCTCATATTCTACACAGTTATTTTCAGTTCTCAAACACCTAAAATGATGGCAATAGGTTTTCAATGCTGAAGCTGAAAAATCTGCTAAAGAGTAGGGAAACTAAGAAATAAGGTATATGTGCATTCAAAACTGATGCTTCTGCCACTGTCAGTACAATTAAGCAATTAACCAACATATGTAAGGCTACAGATATTGCACTTTCGGTCAAAAACTCTTTATTTTCCATACCATTTTTGTAAGTAGTCCAGTGCCTCCAAACGAGCACCAATCTCAAAAGTGATTCCAGGACGATTTGGGGGCTTTTTACTCATCTTGAGATCCTATTCTTCAGTATTCTCTTTTCACTACCTCAAGGGAAAGACAAATAAGCAAAAAAAAAAAAAAAAAAAAACTGTTAGATTTTGATTCATAAAATGTATAGGGAATACAGTGTAATGTGGTGTAAAAGAACAGGCAAAATTAAACAGAATTTTGAAAATGATACGTAAGAAGTTCAAATAACTGCCAAATTTGAAGAAATTGAATAGTAAACAGAAACACATCCAGGTAAAGTGTTGTGCAGTTTGGAAGCAATCTTGATGATGAATTAAGAGAAAGGACAGCTCCCTAGGAAAGAGAAAAGATAGCTGCTTAACGGAATGAATAGATGGGCCATTGCAACTTGCTAATGACTAAAATGCTTTTATGTTTAATTTGAAAATACTCAAGACAATCCTCCACAATGACGGCTGAAAATGTTTTCACATCTTCAAAAAAGTTACGATAACTGAGTAGTATGGAATATGTCTAATTGAAAGTCGTAAGCAAACAAATTAATCAAGTTTTTCATTTAATTTTAACAAATATGTATTGAGTGCCTAGTAAGACAAAACACTAAGAAGCACACAAAAATGGACAAAGCAGTAGACACGTCCCTCCTCCAGTGAAGATTTCAATAATTCCTCTTGTGAATAGTTTTCATTACCAACAATCTCCCCATCTTGGTATCAAATAATTTCGTAATTTTAATTTAATATATAAAGTTGCAAATGAAATTTCCTTCTTATACTTCACATTTAATAAGCAACAATCAAATGGATTTTCTTTTTAACTCCGAGAACTCACTTCTTCTATATTCCAACATAGACAGTGCCTACACTGACAATAAAAGTGGCTGTAATATTAAAACAAACAGAAAACGACAAAGGAGTATCTATTCCTCCACAGATCATTCAGACGGTGCAGGACCAGCAGTGTTTCACTCCACTGCACATAGGGTCGCTACGAGTCAGAACCCATTTGATGGCACCTAACAACAACATACAACATAGATCGTTCATGGGTGGATTATTTACTGTCCTTTTGGCCACACTGGCCATCCAGTATACTTGAGGTAGCCTCTTTTTCACTAATGATTACTTGAAAAATAATGAATGCATTTTGAGATAGCCTAAGCAAAATATTAAAGGTAATCAGGACTGTAAACCTATTGCTGTTCAGGGACAGAAGGGAACCATAAAACACTTTAAAAAAATATATATTTTGGGTTACTACTACGACTTTGCTCCCTTGCAGTTTTTCAGAAATAAAAAAATACACACACACACACACACACACACACACACACAAACGCAACTGTGTCATTTTTAAAAATGGTTTGTTCACAATTCAAAATACACAAAACATACAGCAAACATAAAATTGACCTTTCCTCTCTCTTGGAAAGAATCTGACAGGTAAGGAGAACAAAATAGCACCAACACTTACTTGCCATGTAACTATGTAAAAATCAAACTTAAATCCTCATGGCAGGGGCATCCTTAAACCATCAGCAAAGATCAGCGCATTAAAAATGTAATAGGAAGCTTGGCCAGGGTGTATTTAATGTAAAAAGAACAAAGGGATAAATATTTCTTAAAGAGGTCTTGTCAGTGTGCAACATATAAGACAGCTACTCAAATGTCTGTGTAGAAATCTAACCAATCTTTTTTACAGTTTTGCACAGGAAGAACCCAGTAAGGGGTAGCTCAGCCAGAACACTAATATTTTCTAGGATAAAACTTAAAGCCTGTAATAAGTGATGAAGTTAGGAAATATAATCCCCCAAAGATATTTCAGAATGAAAAGCAAGTTTTTTTTGTTTTTCCCAGAGAGGGGAGAAAGGATGGGGAGGGATCTGAATTAAGGAACTTTTAAAAAGTAAGACACTCTATGGAGGGGGAAAGCAGAAAAGGAACGGGGAGCAGAGAGCACGGGGAAGAGGAAAACTTAAAAAAAGGAAAAAGAATGGCAGAAAATACAAGGATGGTGAAAGCTGCTGAAGATGACAAAGTGGTAGAGAAATGAAAATTACCAAAAAGACACAGGCGCGGAGAACGTGAAGCAATGGACAGAAAATAACCCAGAGGCTACAAGACTTAAGGGCATAACGCGAGGTGGGGAAAAAGACTGACAGGAAAGGCTCAGACAGGGAGCAAAAGGTTTGACAGTCATCTGGCCCTCGGCGGGGGGAGGGAAGGGAGGGGAGAGGGAGCGGCTGCGCCCAGACAATAGGGGCGGCGAGTTACGAGGAGGGACGCGAGAAGGGAGTGGGCCGGAGAGAGACACCGGTGCGGGGGCGCCCCGGGTGTCCAGGCGGGGACCAGGCGGACTCCAGGCCCCGCCGCCACCGCCGCCTCTTACCGACTCGGCCTCCTCTCCGCACAGCAGCCGGGCCGTCCGGGGCCGAGCCGGGGCACGAACTGGGCGGCCAGCCCGGGCTTCTGCCTCCGCCCCGACAGCGGCCGGGGAGGGAGCAGGAGTGGAGAGAGCTGGGGCCGCAGCGCCGGGTCAGTCCCGAGATCGCGCGGGAGGGAGCCGGGTTCGAGCCCTTAAGCCCGCTCAGCCACCGCTGCCATCGCCGCCGCCACCGCCGGCCTTGACGCGACGCCGGCCCGGCGACGTCATCCGCCCGCGACGCACCGGAAGCGGGCCTAGCCAGTCACGTGACGCACGGGGGGTTGGGCCCGGGCAAGGCAGCCGATTGGAGGGTCGCCCCGGGAGGCGGGGCTTTGCGGCAGTTGGCGGATGGCTAGTAGGAGGGGCCCTGGTTAGCGAAGGCAGGAGCGTGAGCTCAGGGAGCGCAGTGGCAGTTGTGAAGTGTTTGACCTTTGGAAGAGGAGGTCGAAGCCCATTTATTATTGTTGATTTCATACGTGCCAAGGTTTCAAAACTCTTCACCCCCAGGACCCTCGGCAAATTTTTGTAGATGCATTACATGCTTTCTTAAATATCCATCCCAATTCCATATTAAGAAGAGAGCAAATGGTTACTGTTATAAAAACGTCTATTGAATGGGTACTTTGGGCTAGGCACTGTGCTATATATAAGTGCATCACTGGACAACCACAATTGCACAACTGTATTGCTCTCCACAGTCTAGGAGATCCTTACAATATAGAAAGCAGGTATTATAAAGTCACAGGTTAGCGCAAGCCACTGAATGACCTATGGCTGAGCAGATGTGACTTGCCCAAGATCACACAGCTAATGATAGCAAAACTACTTTATTGAACATCTCCCATGTCTCAAACTCTATATATGGTGTCATTTGTATGCAGTGTAGCATTTAGAAAACTTAAGAGGCAGAGTGGTATGGTAGAGAAAAAAAAAAAGATATTTTATCTCAGTACTGCTTTGAATGTGTTCATTTGTTGGTTTCCTTCCACTAGACCCACAGCAGTTAGACTGTCCTCTGTGCCTAGTACAGAGTTTGAGCTGTGCCACGGCCACCTGGTAATTTTAAAAGCCAGTTAATCAGGCTTTCTGTCTCTGGCACTGAGAAAAGCTATGTGTGAGATGATGGCTGCTCCATCAGCAGGGGTTCTAGGCAGACTATAATGAGCCCAGAACCCACTGCTAATCTGCAACTGATACAGCAAAGGGAGAAATATTCGTTGTTTTAAGCTATTGAGATTTGAGGGAGTGTTTGTTACACAGCATAACCTAGCCCAAACTGACTGATACACCCACTTTATGACTCTTTGTGGCAGAGTCAACCTCCCACTAAACAAGATGAAATTGTCAGAAACTCACATTCCCAGTCTCCCTTGCAGCTGAAGTCCTGGCTTCAGCTACACGAATTAGACTCTCTCACTGAGCACTTTGTATCACAACCTAGTGATGCTCAAAATAAGGAAAATTTTCTCCAGCAACAATAGCAGTATCAGTGATGAAATTTCTGAACGCTGGCAAAATCCCTGCTTACCCATAGGCTGTCAAGTGAGAAACATAAGTATCTGGTGGAAAATTTGAGATGGTTATTTAAAAATATATATATACATACATGAAGAGTAATACAGATCCTATCTACTCTTCACTGTTTGTTGAGAAATCAGCAATCCAGTGGGAAAAGATGATTCTTCCATTTTAATTGAGACTAAAAAGGGACCCCTTCAACAATGCAAATCAAATAAAACATTGAAATCAGATCATTTGTAAATCATTCCTGGCTTGAGTGGATTATACAGGTGAGTGGTTCTCAGTAGAGTTAATACCATTCCTAGAGGATATTTTGGAAATATGGGGATAGTGAGAATATTTTTAGTTGTCACATGACTGGAATAGAGAGGGAGAGACCAGATCTGCTAGACATCCTGAAATGCACAGGACCTTCCCATACCATGAAGGCTGCCCCAGGTCATACATGGCTTTTGAATGTCCCTCCAGACCTTCATGTGGTGAAAACCTGTTTATAATTGCCTGAACATTGAACTAAACTTTACACATAAAACAAAACTGACCCAGTTGCCATCAGGTCGATTCCTACTCCTGGTGATCCCGAACACTGCAGAATAGAACTGCATTCCATAGAGTTTTCAAGGCTGTGATCTTTCAGAAGTAGATCGCTGGGCCTTTCTTCCAAGGCACCTCAGGGTGGGTTCCACCAGCCAACCTTTCAGTTAGTGGTCGAGCATTTAACCATTGGCACCACCCAGAAACTCCTTATACGTATAAATACGAAGTATTTTTGCAGAGTTTTAATACACACTCAACTTTCAAGTAATGGAGTAACTATGTAATTGCCCCTTTTTTTTCTGAACATTACCAAGAGTTGATCACTATTTTTTAAAATCATGCCACCAATGGCAAAGCTACCCATAGTATTTGAGGCACTGACAGAACACACCTGTATCAGTCTGCATTTATAGCTCTTGCATTCATAGCAAATCTAAGCACCTGACTACTTCGTTATGTTTTTTGGAACACTTATGTAATGAATATATTATTTTATTATTAATTATTTCCGTGTTTGTTCTTTATATTATACCATTATATTTTATCATTATATTGTTGTTGTTTTTTTAAACAAATAAGGAGCCTGGGTAGTGCAAGTAGTTTGCGATCAGCTAATAACCAAAAGATTGGTGGTTCAAATCCACCCGGCAGC
Source organism: Trichechus manatus latirostris (assembly GCF_000243295.1). Lineage (NCBI taxonomy): Eukaryota > Metazoa > Chordata > Mammalia > Sirenia > Trichechidae > Trichechus > Trichechus manatus. The sequence continues at coordinate 19,500,934 of NW_004443958.1, read as the reverse complement.
TCTGTGGAAGAAAAGCCCTGGCGATCTGCTTCCTTAATGATTATAGCCGAGAAAACCCTATGGAGTAATTCTACTGTGTAACACATGGGGTCGCCATGACTCAGGGGAAAACTCGACAGCAGGTAACAACAACACGTGTGTAGGTTGACTATACTACCTCTGAATTTAATTTCAGGAAAGTGAAGAGGGTGTTAAAACGATGCAAAACCAAACCTGTTGCTGTCCAGTTGATTCCTACTCATAAAGACTGTTATGGATTGAATCGTGTCCCCCAAAAATGTACATCAATTTGGATAGGCCGTGATTCCCAGTATTGTTGTCTTCCATTTTGTGATCTGATGTAATTTTCCTATGTGTTGTAAATCCTAACATCTATGATGTTAATGAGGCAGGATTAGAAGCAGTTACGTTAATGAGGCAGAACACAATCTATAGGATTAGGTTGTATCTTGAGTCAATCTCTTTTGACACATAAAAGGGAGAAGCATTCCTTAAAAAGCTAGAAATAGCTTACCATATGATCCAGCAATCTCACTTCTAGGAATATATCCTAGGGAAATAAGAGCCGTCACACGAATAGACATATGCACACCCATGTTCATTGCAGCACTATTCACAATAGCAAAAAGATGGAAGCAACCTAAGCGCCCATCTACAGATGAATGGATAAACAAACTGTGATACATACACACAAGGGAATACTACCAGCTATAAAGAACAATGATGAATCTGCGAAACATCTTAACAACATAGATGAATCTGAAGGGCACTATGCTGAGTGAAATAAATCAATCACAAAAGGACAAATATTGTATGAGACCACTACTGTAAAAACTAATGAAAAGGTTTATACACAAAAAGAAACAATCTTTGATGGTTATGAGGGAGGGGATGGGTGGGGATGGAAAAACACTAAATAGACAATAGATAAGTGATAACTTTGGTGAAGGGTAAGACAGTACACAATACTGGTGAAGCCAGCACAACTTGACCAAGACAAGGTCATGGAAGCTCCATAGACACATCCAAACTCCCTGTGGGACCGAATTACAGGGCTGAGGGCTGGGGACCACGGTCTTGGGGAACATCTAACTCAATTGGCATAACATAGTTTGTAAAGAAAATGTTTTATATCCTACTTTGGTGTGTAGTGTCTGGGGTCTTAAAAGCTTGTGAGCAGACATCTAAGATACACCACTGGTCTCACACCATCTGGAGCAAGGGAGAATGAAGAAAACCAAAGACACAAGGGAAAGATTAGCCCAAATGACTAATGGACCACAACTACCACAGCCTCCACCAGACTGAGTCCAGCACAACTAGATGGTGCCTGACTACCACCACCGACTGCTCTGACAAAGATCACAATAGAGGGTTCTGGACAGAGCTAGAGAAAAATGTAGAACAAAACTCTAACACACACACACACACACAAAGATCAATCTTATTGGTCTGACAGAGACTAGAGAAACCCCAAGAGTACGGCCCGTGGTCACCCTTTTAACTCAGTACTGAATTCACTCCTGAGGTTCACCCTTTAGCCAAAGATTATACAGGCCCATAAAAAAACACACAAAAACCAGACTAAATGGGCACACCAACCCAGGGGCAAGGACTAGAAGGCAGAAGGGGACAGGAAAGCTGGTAATGGGGAACCCGACATCAAGAAGGAGAGTGTTGACATGTCATGGGGGTGGCAACCAATGTCACAAAACAATATGTATATTACTTGTTTAATGAGAAACTAGTTTGCTTTGTAAACCTTCATCTAAAGTACAATTAAAAAAAAAAAAAGAGAGAGAAGCGAGCAGCAAGAAGAGGGACTCTTCTTTACCACCAAGCAAGAAGAGCCAGGAGCAGAGCGCATCCTTTGGACCTGGCATCCCCGCGCTGAGAAGCTTCTAGACCAGGGGAAGATTGATAACAAGGACCTTCCCCTGGAGCCTACAGAGAGAGAAACCCCTCCCCTGGAGCTGATGCCCTGAATCTGAATTCTAGCCTCCTAAACTGTGAGAGAATAAATTTCTGTTAGTAAAAGCCATCCACTTGTGGTATTTCTCTTAGATAACTAAGACAGTGACCCTATAAGACAGAGGAGAACTGCCCCATAGGGCTTCCAAGGCTGTAATCTTTCTGGAAGCAGACTGCCATATCTTTTTCCTGCCAAGCGGCTGGTGGGCTTGAACCACCAACCTTTCGGTTAGCAATCCGTCGCTAAATCACTGCACCAGCAAGTCTCCTTGAAGTGGGTGTTACATGATATTAACCATAAAAAGGGGTCACTGAGTCTGACAAGAATGAGAAGGAAAAAAAAAAACTCATGTAAGCTGCCATTTCCTCTTTCGACCGTATAGAGTTAGAGGTCAGGATCAGGGCAAATATGCAGGATTGGAAAAGTCTAGCGATGACTCCCCAGCTATGCAGCTTTTGCATGGTCCCCTCTCCTCTCTCCCACCCTACACACTCCTCATGCAGATGGTTAATGCTAGCCATCAGTCACTCCATCTCCAAATATAGAAAGAAAGAACTTACAGCTGTGTTTGAGGGGAACCAAACAAGCGGTGGGCAAATTATCTTGAAACAACAGTTCTTAGGCAGAAATCACTGAACTAAATTCCTCCAACTTTAAAAATACGGATATGGAACCCTACTATCTCCTGGAATATTTAACAACTGCATACCTATTTTAGGGGAGGAAAAAAATCACTACTATATAGGATCACCATGAGTTAGAATCGACTGGACGGCAATGGGTTTTGGGTTTTGGGAATACGCCAGATGGAGCCTTAGTGGTGCAGTGGTTAAGAGCTTGGCTGCTAACCAAAAAAGTCAACAGTTCGAATCCACCAGGCGCTGCTTGGAAACCCTATGGGGCAGTTCTACTCTGTCTTATAGGGTCGCTATGAGTCAGAACTGACTCGATGACAACGGGTTTGCTTCGGTTTTTTAAACACCAGATGTTCCTTGATTACATATAAAATACAAGGAAGCTGTTTCTTGTCTGTCCGTTTAATATGTGTATTTAACACCAGCAAAGAAAATCAAAGCAATTCAAAGTTTGTTTTTTTCTTAATTACCTAGTTTAGTAGAAACCTAAATTGGTGTATATAGACACCTCTGGTATGTCCTGTGTCTCTTCGTTCCAGGTAATTAAAAATCTTTGAAAATGGGACTAGTATCTCTTCCTTTACATGCCAAGAGCTTACTTTTCTCTCCGTCATCATATCGCTTAGTCAACTCACCAGAAGTGATAGTTGCTCTGGAATTAATCTCTAACCGTTGGACACCCAGGCTGTATATTGACCTGGCAGAGATGTATCATCTCCCCTGAAGGTTCACACAACATCCTGTTCCCCTTTCTAAGTTATTTCCCATTGTGATTTATGGGCTCATATGGCGCTTTCTTCGACTAAGTCTATCCTAAAGATTATGGGACATTCTGGACGATGTAATTTTTTTAATCTTACATTTATATGCTACTGAGAAGCCACCTGGGTTTCTGGAATTTTAAGAATTTTAGGCTTAGGAGTAGTGATTTTATGATATTACAGTCTTTGCTAATAAAGGTCATAAAACAAGAAAATTATATATTTGACTCAACAGAAGCTTGGAGATGCAGGAAGCTGACTATCAAAGAAATCCTTTTTCTGCAGATTGCCCTGAAACTAGAGAAATCTTAAAATTTATCATCAAGTCTGGACACTTTTGAGAGTGGAAGGAGGTATTCTTAATAATTAATTACAGTGGGACAAGAGGTGGATACCTGGGCCGTTCTGGGCAAACTGAGACATGTGATTGCCCTACCGAAAGCAGATGGAAACCATAAAGAGAAATAGGGTGAAGGTTTCCTAAAGGAAAAGCAGTAACTCTCTGGCTTCAACCTCTGCTTCCTCATCGGATATTCTCCTTTGTGATACCAGAGCAAAGAATGGGCTGTCTGCTTTCAGCTGTTAATGTCAATACTTTGCACCTCCTCTGATTTTGTTGTTGTTAATTATTTTTGTTTACTGTTTCCACTTGCATTAACTGTATCAATGCTTCTCAAAGTATAGTTCACTCATCATCTGCCCTAGACCATCCTGGGCTATTTGTTAAAATGCAAGTTTATGGGTCATGCCTGTGTCTTTGCGTTTGGAGACTGTAAATCTGAATTTTTAACAAGACTTTATAAATGATTCTTAGCGTGTAGTTTGAAGTATCAAAATTTGAAAACAGCAAAGTCCTCAAACTTATTTTAACTAGTTAGTTCTGGTTCAAACTCTTGCTGAGAATTTGCATTTCCACCCTAGATATACTGAATCAGAATCTAAATTTTAACAAGATCCCCGGGTGATTCTTATGTATAACTTCCTGGGAACTTGATAGAAATACAAATTGTCAGCAAGAAACTCGTTAGAAATGCAAATGCCCAGCGGGGTTCAAACCAGAATGAACCAGTTCAAAGTCCTGATTTTAACTCTGCCTTTGTTATTGCTGTTGTTAGGTGCCATCAAGTCAATTTGGGCTCACGGTGATCCCATGTGACGGAGTAGAAGAGTCCCATAAGGTTTTCTAGGTTGTAATCTTTATGGGAGCAGATTGACAGGTCTTTCTCCCAAGGAGCTGCTGGATGGGTTCGAACCACCGACCTTTCAGTTAGCAGCCAAGCGCTTAACCATTGCATCACCAGGGCTCCTTCAAGGAGTTAATGAGTGAGCTTAATTCCTGATCTTCAGGTGCTTACGGTGTAGTCAAGTGGACAGCATACACAGATAATGTTGATACACTGTTAGCATGGAGGAATGTGCATGGTCAAAATATGAGCCCCAACAGGTCACTCGCCATTTGTCTAAGAGTCTTGCCAAAGTCTAGAAAACTAGCAATATCTCCAAGGTAAGTGTCTGACATTCAGAGGAAACAGTTGCCCTCTGGGGGACGCAGAGGGGGTGAACAGTGGCAGAGACCTTGTCAACACAAGCATTGCCACAGGCACGTTTTGACTAAGTGAAAAATATTGAAGCAACAGAATCTTGTGGTCAGGTAGTGGTTTACTTCCTCGTTTAGATTTTTTGCGAAACAGTCAACAGAGCCTGTTTCACCAGGATGACGGTAAACACACTTCTCTTTTTCTTTTGGAATTATAAGCATCTTGAAGATGATAGAGGATCGTATGTTTGAAAGAAATCAACCCATTAATTTGCTTGTTGCTACTGTTTTTTTAATAGCAACTTAAAATAATAAAGCCTCTAAGAGCCAGGGATTTGGAGTGAGACCAGAAATTATACGTAAGATTTAACACTTAACATCAGTGTATTTGGGATTAGACACTTCCCTGAGTCTCCTTTCTTCATATGTAAATGAGACCCACTTCACAGAATTGTAATGAGGATTAAATTAGATAGAACAACACTTATGTGTTTCTCAAATTAAAATTGATATTCAAATGCCAGGCGTTTCCTACTGCTCTTTTCTCACCCTTTAAGGGGACCAATATATCTAGTCATTGAAGTGATTTCTGAGGATAGTCCAGGTTTTACTCTCTATGATTCCATGAAAATACACATTTTCTGACAACTTACTTTAGACAAGCTCTGTGTTTTCTGCTGGGGTTTATAGAAATGAATAAGACAGTGCTCTTATCACCAAGAATATAAGCTCTTATTAAGACTTTATTAGTATGGGGTTTCACTAGCTAATTAATGTCTCTCAATCCCCCTCTCTGCCTCCCCCTACCTATTTCTAAGTCTCTCTCTTTCTCTCTCTCTCTCCTTCCCTCACTTCCTCCCTTTTTCTCTCCATAAAATTATCCCCACTGCAATTCACACATAAACCCTGAGCAAACAGTAGGGATACATCCAGAGACAGGAATTCTAGTTGCAAGAAATATTGTACAAATCCCCAAAAGATAAATTCCCAATAAAGGAAGTTTAGGAACATCAATTATAAGAAAATCAAATCTAAAATCAAATAATGAAAGAACTACAATGAATACAACTGTGTATAAATTGTAGGTTCTAAAGCTGAGAAACCATGAGAGATGGTATTCTTCTGTCACTATCTGGACATAAGACACTCCAGGGTTGTTACACGGGATCTTAGTTTCCTGATGCTGTTGTAACACAAATTCTATAAACGGGTGGCTTTAAAGAATATGGAATTGTTTTCTCACAGTTTTGGAGGCTCGAAGTCCAAATTAGGACACTGGCTCTAGGAGAGGGTTCTTCGCGGTCCATAGACCTGGAAGTTCCTTGGCTTTCCTTGGTGTTTCTCTGCTTGTAGATGATCCTCACATGGCAACTGTCTTCCCTCTCCATGTGGGTCTCTGTGTCTACTCTGATCGTTTTATAAGCACCACGTAGAAGTGATTAGGTCTGGCAGCAATCCACACACACACACACACACACACACACACACACATAATTAAAATTGAAATCTTCTTAAGAATTATACTCCCTAAATCTCATCCAAGTGATAGATTATTATAGTGGTTCAGGTAGTATGTGTGGGAGGAAGAGTCTTTTTTGTGTTTTACTTTTTTTAAATCATAAGTTTATTTACTAGAAGTATATGATAATCCATATAAGATTTTCATCAAACCAAACATTTAATAATTAGATGCCTTTCAAATGGGCTGCCCTAGAACTGTTAAAAAATGAATATGTAACAAGAGAATTTGCTAATTTTAAATTCACAATTTAGGATGAATTATACTTAACAGAAATATTGGTAGATAAGTTTGTATTTAAACACAAAAAAAGGAGTGATGAGGGTTAGGACCCACCCTGTTCTGAAATGACCATTAACATAACAAAAGAAAGCCTCTATTTCTAATGGGGTTGTATGTACATGTACAGGCATTAGGACTTCAACACATATTTTTGGGAGACGCGGTTCATACCATAACACGATCTAAAGTGAGCCTGTTTAAATAAATCCAAATGTATCCCAGTTTATCATTTTTCTGGTTTCTTTGTCTTTCTCTTTCTTAGGATATCACTCACAGTTGAAGCATTACTCATGTTCTTCACATTTTTCTATGTGAAATCGTCAGTCCCCACACAGATTAATTACAGGCAGGGGAGGATTAACCAGTAAGCAAGGTACACACGGGCTTTCATGTTTATTTACTAATCTGTAGTGCACAATTTCACCTGGTTTTCACCATACTTGTAAGCACAAGTAAGCCCGTGTGTACCTTGCGTATTAGATAATCCATCCCTGCCTACAGGCAGAATAACACCTTCGTGGCATTCTGAGAAAGAGAGAGATTAGGCTGTTGGGATCTTCTCCCAGTGCCGTCCTGTTTCTGGGATCTTAAACGGAGAAAGCTTCTTCATTGTAATTAGCACACACACATACACATACTTAATGAACAGTCTGCATACAGACTGTATGATTTTATTATCTTAAATTAAAAGCAGCCTGAACAACTTTAAACCAGAAATATCCTCTGAAGTCTTCTTAAAACCAAACAATAGTTTGGCTTCACTGGTAGAAAAAAGTCTGCCTTGAGCATATGCTCCTTTAAGAACTATCTATATGGGATCTATTTCATTTGATGTTCATATTGAAAAGGTCGTCTTGACGGGAGTACGTTGGAGAGAGGTCAAGTGACAGAATGTTGGTACAAAAGTTCAGGTGGGAGTAGGTGGCAGTGGAGATAGAGAGGGTGTCACACAGGGGGTTGTGTGGATTACTCTCAGTTTTCCAGCATGAGCAATTGAATGGCTAGCAATGTTATCTAATGGAACACAGAACACCAGTGCACGATCAGGCTTGGCTAGGAAGAGGGCTCACGAGTACCTGTGGGATTTAAGAAAGCATGCAAGTATGTTTCTTTATTGGTTACAGTATTTTCAAATTAAGGGTCCATGTTCATTAATTTACACTAGCATTTCACAAAGTGTATTCTCTAGCATCCTGACCCTCAAAGAGTGGCCTATGGACCAGCAGCATTGGGCCACCTGGGAGCTGGTTAGAAATGCTGAATCTATTGCCCCCTTGACCTACTTACTTTAACAAGATCCCCAGCTGATTCATAGCTCATTAAAGTTTGTGAAGCACTACTCTAGAACATAGGACTTGGAGGGGTTGTGTGACAAAATGAGTCCGAATCGACTCGTCGGCAATGGGTTTGGTTTGGGTTTGGGTGTGACAAAAAGGTTCCCAGAGCAAATAATTTTGAGAAACAGTGAGAAGAGTTTCCTGATGAATAGTCAAAAAGTCCATTATCATTTAAAAGGTCCTATAAAACCAGTTGCCATGGAATCAATTCTGACTCACGGTGACCCCATGTATGTCAGAGTAGAACTGTGTTCCATGGGTTTTCAATGGCTGATTTTTCAGAAGCAGATCACCAGGCCTTTCTTCCAAAGTGCGTCTGGGTGGATTCGAACTGATCAGCTGGGCATATTCGGAATAAATTGTGCACATCTGAGCTGAGGACTCAGTTATTTCTCATTTATTTTTTCTTCTTCTTAACTTCCTTATTTCCCACTTCTTCTATCTCATTTAATTCTCCAAGCCGTCTTGTGAAATATAGATTATTACATTTATAATTGAGGAAATTACGATTCGAAGAGGTAAAGTCACAGATCTGAAGTCATGCAGCTAACATGACAGAATTTGAATCTCCGTCTGTGTGCTTCCAAAACCCATGCTCTTTCCGCTACCCAGTCCTACCTCGGTGTTACTGAAACAGTCTTTCTTTGTTGCTTACAGTAGCAGAGATGTGTAAGGAACCTCAGAGAGCATCAAGTTTGGTGAGCTCTACTGAAATGTAAATATAAAGTGTAATATGCCATCTATAGAGTTTTATGGAAAGCCCAATCTTTGGTGAATCAACGCATTGCCACTACAGAAATCTTCAGAAGCGCGAGCTCCTGATATTTAACAGTATCCAGAATTAACAGCATCCGTGCAGTGCAGTTGCCGTTGTTAGTTGCCAACTAGTCAGCTCCAACTTGTGGTAAGCCCATGTACAAACGAATACAACGTTGCCTTGTCCTATGCCATGTTCATGATCATTGGTGTGCTCGAGCCCATGGTTATAGCCACTGCGTATTTTGAGTGCCTTCCAACCTAGAGGGCTCATCTTCTAGCGCTATATCAGACAACATTCTGTTGTGATCCATAGGGTTTTCATTGGCTAATTTTCGGGAGTAGATCCCCAGGCCTTTCTTCCTAGTCTGTTGTAGTCTAGAAGTTTCAGCGAAACTTTTCCACCATAAGCGACCCTGCTGGTATTTGAAATGCTGGCAGCATAGCTCCAGCATCAGGGCCGTATCGCTAATAAATTTCAGTGATTTGGACAAAGTGCAGTGACGACTCGGTACTGAAAATGACCAGAAGGTGATAAGCAAAAACTGTCATTTCACTGAAAGTTTTTCTCACATTCTTGCAGCCAGAGGGACGGGTTAGCTCAGAAAGACATCCCTAAAACGGCCGTTTGTTTCCAGCTGGCCTGGCTCAGGGCCTGTATGCTCTCTGCTGCTGGTCCAGGAGATTATCTTCAATCTTTGCCCCGCTCCTCAGCCCGAATGCCTCTCATGTGAGCCAGGCAGGAAGTGTGACCTCATTCTGCCTCTCCGCCTCTGGTTACGGAGGCTGTTTTTGAAAGGAAACAAGAGAGGTTGTAAGGCTGACTCTCCCAAGAATGTCACGCTTTGCTATTCTAGGAAGCAGCCAAAGAACAAGAGGCTGCTGGAGACAAAACAACTTCTCTCTGCAAATGCCTACACTTGGCAATATGTGGCGGCATCTATCAGAAGGTGGGAAAGACGGGGTTTCCCTTTATTGAGAGACTTCTGCACCCGTTGACGTTCTGACGTTATTTTCAGCCGAAGAACCGCTAAGTCCTGGATGCCTCTGCTGACTGTCACCCCACTGGAAGCTTTGCATTTCAGTAATTGTCTTGCCATTTATCAATTGGAAGAAGAGTCGGAACTCCCTTTGGAAGGAACAGGATGAGCAAACTATTTTTCAGAACAGATATGTTGCTTCAACGGGACTGCTAGATAGTGTCCGTTTCTTCAGAAGTTTTTGAGCTGTAGCTTATGTCTCTTTCAGTGTCACTAATTCTCAATTAATTGTCAGTATTCTGCTGTAGACTACAGTAAGTATTTGTCACCTATACCAATAAGACCTTGCTTTCTGCCATAGGATGTTTCAACTTAAAATTAAACTTATTGCTTGGGAAAAACTAATATAGGGTAGTTTGGACTGGGCATATTCTTATTGAGTTGATCAAAAAGTAAAAGGACAAATGATAAAATATCAGATCCGATATTCCAAAGAAATTAAATTTATGAATGTGTGCTTTGATTTAGCGATCGTCCAAGGAATGCTAGAAAGTTCTCCTGACTTCTATAAAGATCTTTAGAAGCCGAGATCTATATTTGCTAGCAGGTTTTATATCATTTTTTGAAGAATACGTTTGGAGCTATAGAATTAACTTGATTTGATTTATTGTATTACAGCTACAAAAACAATCCATTACTAGCTACCATATTTTAAAAAATGAGGATAGAAGTCATGAATCAGAAAAGAATTTAGTCCTACCTTCTAAAGATTTTAGTACAGTGATATCTACGAAGTTTAATAGTCAACAGAAATTCAGTCTATGTGATGAATGGTAAGTGATCAAAGTTTATCTAATTTACACATTTTGGTGTGTGTTTCATTTGCAACTGAGAACATAAATTATAAGTTCAGGGAAACTGAGTTTTGAAAGCTACCCAGTGGGATACTATTTTTAGCGCCCTGGTGCTTATGCTGTTGAAGACTTCCCGGAATGATAACAACCGCAAAAGGACCCTGGTCCTCTCTGATGACTACCTGTCAACGTTGAAGTTGTCGGGCAAAAGACAGAGGCCGATCCTCCAGTATTGTTTGCAACTTGATAACGATGGTTGATATGTGTTAGGTGACTACAGTACAAATACCCATACATCGGTTGGAGAGGCTTTTAGAACTAGTCATTCTTCATATTTCTTCATCACTCGGTTTCATGTTTTATTTTGAAAATCAACCTTTGTAAGGTTTAGCTTTTTCCAAACAAAATGATGTTCTTATTTAAAAGGAAAGGAGGGTTGATGATACAACACGTGAGCGCTGGGCTGTTCACTGAAAGGTTGGTGGTTTGAACCCACCCAGTAGCTTCGCAGGAGGGAGACCTGGCAATCTGTTCCCATGAAGATTATAGCCTAGAAAACCCTATGGGGCAGTTCTAGTCTGTCACACAGGATTGCTACGAGTGGAAATCAACTGGGCTGCACCTTACAACAACAACAATACGGAAAATGTAATATCAAACTCATAGAGGAAAATGCAACCCTGCTTGTGGTTCTCAATTTAGTCTCTTGCCTTCAATTCAGTATCTCTGTATTATTTCAGCAAATGAATCAGACTTTAGTGCAATTAATAGGTGCCATCTGTTTTGGCATTATTTTTCTATTTTAAATACATAATCTACCTTTTTTTAAAATGTATTTTGCAGAAACTTTGTCAAATTTGAACCAGCAGCCTTCCCAACACGTACAGAATGTCTCAACTGATGTCAACACCAGTAGCAAGTAAATGTAAGAGAACTGTGATGTGCAATTATCTTTTGAATGATTAGACTCCTTTTAGCAATTTCCTTGCTTTGATTTTGCTGATACTCATACCATCAACCATCTGTCAGTAGCTTGTGCTTCTTAAATGCCAGTGTTCGCTTTGGCAATGATTTTGACTTCATTTCTTTCCTTGAGAGAAACGTGATATTTTTTCCTTTAAGTAGGAAAAAAAATCATCCTTTTTTTTAGATGCTTGTGCACAAATGTGAAAGGAGATTGTTTATCAGCTACTATTAAGATGCAAAACTGTTTGTCTATAAAAAAAATACTGAATGATTTTGATAGCTACTTGCGAAAAATAAGGGCGTTGTTCACACGGTAGTGTTTTCAAAATTCTTCCTTCCTCTTGTTATTTTCAAAACCCCACTTCGAGCTCTCCCTCACACACCTACAATTTTCTCCTTACAAACCAACCAGCTGAATCTGAAAGTCTAAATATCTTTCTTTGTCTTAGAAACTAAACTAATGGAATGGAATCAGGTTTTACTGAACCTATCTATTACAAGCATTGGCACTGTCATTGTGCATTTTAAAACTCCACTTTAGAATTGAGAATATTATTTGACTGCAGTCCTCTCCAAGTGAAGTCTGTTGCCATGCCTTTAGTTAAACAGGAATGAATGAATGTTTGTTTGTTTTTTAATTAACAATACTCACTGGCTTCATACACTGAAAAGTCATTAATGTATTAAAAAATTTTTATCTTCCCACCAATGTCTGTTGCTCATTATTTTATGATGGAAATGCCCAAAATTGCACTAATGAAGGAGAGTCTGGGTAGACCATTGAATTCCTCAGATTACTGGCTAAGCTAAAATAACCAAGACATTGTATAATTTATTTTGGTTTCCTACAGCTTCACACAACATCTTTTCTTCCTCAATTTCATGAGCTCAGTTTGATGCTAATGATTTGTTATTGTTTCATCTAGCACTGAGGAACCTCCAAAGGAGTGTCCAGTGAGAGTAGAAAACACGTTCCCCTAGATTATTTTCCTGCTCCTATAGAGGCCTGGTGGCAAGTGGTGTCAGTGCCGATTCGTTGCAGGGAGGCCCCATTTGAAGTCTTTCTGCTGAGGCTGGGACAACAGCCTGGGACACCTTCTTTATACACCTCCACTGTTTATGATCATGCATGTTGCTAAGGGGTGATACATTTCTACATCTCTCCCGTTTGCTCATGCAGGTTCTTCTGGATCGGAGAGAGAACATACCGGAGAGCTGTCTCCCACATGCATTTTCCCAAGGTATCCCATGGGGCTTTTCCTAGGAAAAGTCAATCAAATTCTCTTCCTCTGTGTCTTATGTGCTATAATCTTGCTATAAAAATATTATTTTTAGTATCCTCCAGTTTTTGGAATGGTTATATATTTTCACTCCCACGTGCAGACTAAATGAAACTTGTCTAATATCATATTGAATGTGTGTGTGTGGGTGGGTGGGTTTTGGTATGAATTATTTGTTTGGTGAGTGGAGAGACTTTGGATACGTATGTATGATTACGTTTTCTAAAACTGATATTCCTTTAAATATGCTCGTGCAAGAGCAGTAGGATTCTATACTAACGCACAAGCTTGCCAAATTGAATGTTCCACTAAAACATGTAGAGTCTACCATCTTGTTCAAGTTTATCATCTGTGCAATGAAGTCTCTTTTCCTTTCCTTCCTTCCTTCTTTTCTGTCTTTTACTTTCCATGGACGCATCAATTGATTTTCCTCCTGGCATTTTGGGAAACGTGCCAATAGTATAAACGGATTGTGCATTGGTGTTAGAACCTGTCCCTTACTGTAAATTCTAGACCTCCTGTTACTCCCAAATGAATCAGCCAAGGATGAATAGACACAAAGTGAAAACAGTACATGTTTTAGCATCAGATAGACTAGAGTTCAAATCCTAGCTCTGCCAATTGCTAGCTAAGTAAAATACCCAAGGGATTTTCCCTTTTGTATCTCACGTACCTCATGTTTTTCCTGCTGTACAATGAGGGCAATAATACTTAGCCTTCAGGAAAGTTTGTGAAGAGTAGAGTGTAAAGCATTGAGCCAGGCCCACGGTAAGTTTTCAATAAATAATATCCACCTAAAATATTATTTCACTAACTTGAGTCCATGTATTAATTATGTTGTTGTTGTTAGGTGCCGTTGAGTCAGTTCCGACTTACAGCAACCCTACATACGTACAACAGAACGAAAAACTTCCCGGTCCTGCACCATCCTCACAACCGTTGTTATGCTTGAGCCCTTTGTGGCAGCCACTGTGTCAATCTATCTCATTGAGGTTGTTCCTCTTTTCCACTTTTAAATAAAAAATACTGTATCAGAAATTCAATAGGCTTGAAACTCCATGAACCCATTGCTGTCAAGTCCATTCTAACTCATAGTGACCGTATAGAACAGAGTAGAACTGCCCCATAGGGTTTCCAAGGCTGTAATCTTGACAGAAGCAGACGGCCACAGCTTTCTCCCTAGAGCTTGAGGGAGACATATAAAAGGAGGAGAGATATTTTATAACCAATCAGTGCATGAATAATTATCAAATTTTTTTGTAAAGTTCCAATGATGTCTGTCTCTTCACAGAGCAGTTTTGGTGCTGCCCCGTGAGGTGTGACCTTCAGCAGTTCTTCAAGATTTGGCTAATAGCCTCACAGGAAAGAATAGATTGTGTCTCTGGGCAGTTGAGCAGGTTGCTGGGGTTTGGTGTGGGGCTGGATGTCTGTAAACCACCTGGAAGGGACCTGCTAAAAATAGCCAGCTACTAAGGTTGTTAAAAGGAGCCCCGGTGACACAGTGGTTAAGTGTTCGGCTGCTAACCGAAAGGTCAGCAGTTCGAACCTACCAGCCGCTCCATGGGAGAAAGATGTGGCAGTCTGCTCTCATAAAGATTACATCCTTGGAAACCCTATGGGGCAGTTCTACTCTGTCCTATAGGGTCGCTATGAGTCAGAATGGACTCAACCGCAGTGGGTTAATGGAAGTGTTGTTAAAGCATAATTGAAGATGGAGTTAAGCTCTAGAGATAATTGTGTTGTCTATTTAAAATATTTGGTATTGTTGGGGAAGAATCTCTTCTTTATACTTTATTTTATTTTTTGTTGTTGAGAATATACATAGCAGAACACACACCAATTGGAAGAATCTCTGTTTACTATAATCCAGATGTTGGAAGAATGTTTCCATTTCATTTACCATCAAGAGAGGAGAGACAAACATCAAGGCATGAAAAAGGAAAGAAGCCAGGAGATTAGGGATGCTGCAGCTGATAATTGTTAGATGCTAAGACCTCAATAATTGGCATCCAGGTAGAAATGCAGGTCCAGAACTCTGTCCAGATGTAGGTTCAGAACCTAAATGTCCCACCCGTTATAGTATCTTCATTAATTCTTGAGGTGGTAAAATGGTGTAGAAGAAAAAACCCTAGGCTAGGAGATAAAAGATATACATTGTTACCTTGACTCTCCCACTCATAAGCCTTGAGATATTGAAGAATTAACTCATCATCCTGGAGACTCAGGGTTCTTATCTATAAACTGGGGTAATAATAATCAAAATGTGCTAATAAATTCAGTCCGTACATATCTGGAAAGGAAGCGTCTCCCGGTGCTTCCTAAGTCTCAGATCTGCACTCATACCATCAATATTTCCAACAATGATTTGAACTGAGGACATGTAGACACCATGGATACCATTTTGTGCTGTTAATCAGAATTTCCCCAAATTCCATGAGCGTGGAATCATGAGCTCATTCAAACGGTAGCTAAGAGATTTAGCTTACAGCGCTCAGTCTATGGCATCATAGAGCTATACACCTTCCATGAAATTGGACATTTAATCTTCACCAACTCTACGTAGTTGTTTTGTGATTATCGCTAGGATCCCCATTGTATAGATTCCCATTTACAGAAAATTAAGCCTTGGGGAAGATAAATAATTAGCAAGTGGTTTCAAACCAAGATTATAAACCTAGCTCTATCTAGATGCAAAACCGCTATTCTTAATATCTATTTCATATTGTTTTTCTAAGATAAAATTTTTCCAAATGTCCAGTTTGGGAAGGTATGGCTAAGTATATGGGGAAGGACAAAATTGATAGTCAACCAAGTAGTATGACAGGATGTTGGTGGCTGAGGGGGTGGGGGGACCAAGCTAACATGATCTTAAACTTCATCAATAAAGACATGGATTCTATAATGAAGGAGATGATAGTCTCACTCTCCTCTGTGCTGGGCAGATACACAGAAAGAATTGAGTTCTATGCTTGGCCTGATATATTCATGGTACTTTAAAAACTGAAAAATACTCAGAAGGAAGCAGTAAGACATATGAAAGTGAGGGGATCAAAAGCACATAGTGTCATATAAGGATGAGTTGAACGACCTGGAGAATTTTTAGTATGGAGAAGAGAGAACCCTAGGAGTACATGGGAACTTTTCAAAAAGCTAAATAGCTCTCGAACAGAAGACAGAATGGAAAGAAAGGAAATGGAGGAAATGAAAATTTATCAGGCACGCACTATACGCCAAGCCCATTACATTTATTTTCTCATTTAATTGTCAAGACAACCTCATAAGGAAGGTGTTATTTTTCTCATTTTGCAGAGGAGACAGCCTCAGAGAGGCTAAGTGACTGTGTCAAGGTTACTGAGCTGATTAACAGCAGAATTGGGATTTAGGGTGGGTTGATTCCAAATTCTATGTCTTTCCCAGTACACTCCAATCCATACTTGTCCAGTAGAGGGGAGTGGCTTGGTAAGTGGTGAGGTCCCTGTCACTGGAGGTGTGCAAGCAGAGGCCAGCCAACTTTTGGCAGAAATACAGCATGTGGGACAAGCAGAATTTGCTGGGTTTGGTGACACAACAGTTAAAATTCCTTCTAATTCTTAGAGTCTGTGGTTCTCTGGAAGTGTAGGCTCTCAATTTTATGCAATTAAGTGGAATAAATGTCTATAGAAGTTCTTTGGAAACAGCAAGGTAAAAAGCAAATGAGTGCTATTATTAGTGATAGGGATTGATTGACATGAAGCCACCCTAAGAATTCAGATATGTTCAGAAACCGTATTTTTTAAAAAGACTAGATTTCCGTAGCCTGTCAGGTGATTTCTTTCAGCAGCTAGGATTGAATTTATTTATATACTAAACATCTATTAGGCACACAACCCCTGCCCTCCAGTAATGTATAAAGTAATTACGAAGGAGGGCGTAGGTAGACACAAATCGCAATGAAATCTGTTAAAATTTAGAGTTTAGGACAAAAAAATAATTTTTGTGGGAGGAGAGAGGAAAATAAAAACAAGCCATTTTGCCTGAGGAAATAATGCATTCCCATCTGCAGTATGGTTGTATACCTGTTGCCACCTTGTTTTCACCAAATCCCATCTCAAGAATTTTTAAATTTCAGAATATCTTCAAAAATTTTATAGCTTTTCAATCATATGGGAATGTGATTGGTTTTTAAACCCAAGGCCCATACAGGTTTTACTCAACGAAATATGAGATGACTGTGAATACTGAATGAGGGATGGTAATTGTGCAACCATTGGTGCAGCTGTCACAGAGGGCAAATTGCAGAGGCCCAGAAGATCGCTTTGACTGTGTACTCACCATATAGCTCATATGTGTTTGGTGGCTGCATAGTTATAATTTCTCTATTATGGTGACAAGAGTAAGGACTGGCATTAGAGGGCTCTTCAAAGAAAAGGAGATGGGAGGGATTACGCGCTCCCAACATCCCCGTAAGACTGTTCTGCAATTTTTCCACCCAAGAAAATGAACTAATGTCAAGGTTGTAGGTCCATTATATGTTGAAGATACCGAGTATCCATAGTGTTTCCATCGAAGTTTAAAACAGAAAGAAGCATTAAAGATTCCATAGGGTCAGTGCTCTCCCAGGTGAGGAGATGAAGCCCAGCAGGGTAAGAGTGACATTCTTAGGGTTGTGAAAGTAACCCTAAGTAGCCATGAATGCAAGAAGTTGTTTTCCTTAACAGTACTGGATAGAGATTTAAAGTATTTTCCTTGTTCCCTCTTTAGTTTTGCCTGTGACTTCCTGGATGGTGACAGTTCTTTTGAATGCTGCTTCATAGATCCCCTGACAGGTTCCCACTTTACCTGTCGTCGAAGTCCCAGACTCCTCACCAATGGCTACTACATTTGGACTGGAGACAGTTTCCTCTGTGACAAGGATGGCAACGTAACTCTGAGCCCATCCCAGACCAGTGTTATGTATAAGGAGAACTTAGTTAGGTAAGTAGAGGACATTACTGAAAGTATCTGATGTCCAACACATCCATTAATTATTCATTCATTTATTCATTCAACAGTCTTGTATAAGGAGCCCATTATTGCTCTCGACTTTGGAAATGCAAAGGCTAATAAAGGGCAAGGGTAGCTGCCAAGTAAACAAAAGTAATGAAATGATACAGGTACTAAGAAATCTGTACAGAGTGCAGGGGAGGGAAAAGGAAGAGAGGCCGATTTTACTTGGGGACTGATGATGGAGAATAGAGATGATGATGACTGATGAGTGTTGAAGGGTGTCGAACTCTAGTTAAAATAGAAGGAGGACGGAGGACTCCCAGAGAAAGAGAACAAGCTTGCAGTTCTGAGAGACCCTCACACAATTTGGAGAAAGGCAAGTAGTTTGGCAGGGATACAGCTTAGGGTGGGAAGAAGTGCTCTGCAAGAGAGAAACTCAGCACAGAGAAGGACTGGAAGCAGGGAGATGAATTCTTGACTGAGGAGTTTGGGTTTTATTCTGTAGATAAAGAGGAGCCATTGACAAATGGTCACATTTGTTCTTAGGAAGATAACACTGATTACGATGCAGAGGATGGATTGCTAGGAGAGTGGATGCGTGAGTAGGGAGAGAGGGCAAAAATTGGAGGCACAGTATCCAGGAATTGAAAGAAAGCAGCAGCAGTAAAGATAAAACAGTGGGATTGGGAAAAATAGATATAAAGCATAGCGTACTGAGTTGGGAGCCCTGGTGGTGCAGTGGTTGAGTTCAGCTTCTGACCGAAAGGTCAGCAGTTCAAATCTACCAGCAGCTCCTTGGGAACCCTATGGGACAGTTCTACTCTGTCCTATAGAGTCACTATGTGTTGGAATAGACTCAACAGCAATGGATTTTTTTGTATTTCGTACTGAGTTGAATAATGACCCCACCAAATTCACATATTTCCCAGAACCTCAGAATGTGATCTTATTTGGAAATAGGGTCTTTTCAGATGTAATTACCTAAGTTAACATGAGGTCATATAAGAGTAGGGTGGGCCCTAAACCAATATGACTGGTATCCTTATAATAGGAGAAGAGACACAGACACAGAGGAGAGACACCGTGTGACAACAAAGGCAGAGATTGGAGTGATGCATTTACAAGCTAAGGAACATTAAGTATTGCCAGTTAACACCAGAAGCCAAGAGAAAGGCATAGAACATTCTCCTCCATAGCCTTCATACAGAGCATAGCCCTACTGACAACTTGATTTTGGACTTCTGGCCTTTTGAATTGTGAGAGAATAAATTTCTGTTGGTTTAATCCTCCCAATTCGTGGTACTTTGTTAAGGCAGCCCTAGGAAGCTAATTCAGATTTTGGTAGTGGGAAGTGGGGTCCTGCTACAACAAATACCTAAAACTTTGAAAGTAACTCGGTAATTGGGTAATGGGTAGAGGCTCGAAGAATTATGAGGTGCATGATAGAAAAAACTTAGATTACCTTGAAGGGACTGTTGGTAAAAATATGGGTGTTAAAGGCAATTCTGGTAAGAGCTCAGAATAAGCAAAAAAAGTGGCAGAGCTTTTATCACCTTTGAGAATAAATATAATGGACAGAACGTTGCTAGAAAAATTATTTTTATTTTTCCCCCTTCTGTTTATCCCTGTGGCTACTCCCTTCATCCACCCCACTATCATCTGTTGCTTAGCTTTCTACAATGGCCACCTGAACACTCTGTATGCCTCCTGGATCACCTGCCTTCCAGTACTTTCTCCAGGCTGCTGCAAGGTGGTTTTCTTACAGTCTCTAGGCACCTTTCTTGAGGGGAGTTGTGCTCCATTTCCTTTCGTTCCGTTGCACCTTAGTTGTTGTTACTAGTGTTTCTCAAGTAGATAGGTAGGTAGGCAGGTAGGTAGGTAGACAGACAGACAGATAGATAGATGGATGACACGGCTGTATGGATGAACGGACAGGCGGGTGGACGGACAGACAGATGATACGGCTAGATAGATGGATGGATGTGTGGATGGACGGATGGATGGACAGAGACCATGTATTGATTACTTGCCTTATGCTAGGTACTCTCCCTACTGTTTTACCCATATGCTTTCACTTAATCCATCCTGCCCTGAAACTTTATGACATAGATTCCCATTTACCATGTTACCACTACTCCTCACCCCTTCACATACTTCAGCATTCTTCCTTCTCTGTAATTTTAAATCCCAACTCTTTCACACACATAGAAAGAGTACAAGTTCCTTCTTTTTACCTTTCCACCCTTGTCTTAGTCATCTAGTGCTGCCATAACAGAAATACTACAAGTGGATGGCTTTAACAAAGAGAAATTTATTCTCTCACATTCTAGTAGGCTACAAGTCCAAATTCAGGGCATCAGCTCCAGAGGAAGGCTTTCTCTGTTGGCTCTGGAGGAAGGTCCGTGTCATCAATCTTCCCTTGGTCTAGAAGCTTCTCAGTGCAGGAACCTCAGGTCCAAAGGATGTGCTCTGCTCCCGGCACTGCTTTCTTGGTGGTATAAAGTCCCCGCATCTCCCTGCTTGCTTCTCTCTTTTATATCTCAGAAGAGATTGGCTTAAGACACTATCTAATCTTGTAGATTTCATCAGTATAACTGCCGCTAATCCATTTTATTACATCATAGTGATAGGATTTACAACACGTAGGGAAATCTCCTCAGATTACAAAATGGTAGACAGTCATACTACATCGGGAATCATGACATAGCCAAGTTGACAGATATTTTTTGGGGACACAATTCAATCCATGACAACACTCATCTCCTAGCACAACCCAATATAAGGCCTACTTGTTCTTCAATGAACAGGTCAGATTGTCTCACGCAGCTCAGAACTCACCTGTTCCAGAAAGCCTCCGTTGGCTCCCACTTGGCAATACCCCTCTTGGTACTCCCAGAGCAGCCTTTAGTTCATCCTTTCAGAGCACCTGTCCCCTTCGTAGTTCAGTGGTCAAGAGCAGAGACTCTGCAGCAAGAGAGCTGTGTCACTTACTAGCCATATGACTTCTTGCTGTGCCTCAGTCTCCTCATTTAAAAAATGGAGCAATAATAGTCCCTACCTTATGGAGCTGTTCTGAGGAGAATGTGAGTTGATAAATAGAAAGAGCTAAGAAAGCTAAGAGCTAAGATACCTGGCCCAGAGTAAGCTCCACGTAAGCATTAGCAGGAGTCTCTGGGTGGTGTAAATGGTTAATGCACTTACTGCTAACCAAAAAGTTGGTAGTTCAAATCCACCTAGCAGCACCTTGGAAAAAAGGCCTGGCAATTTGCTTCCAAAAAAATCAGCCACTGAAAACTCTATGGGGCACAGTTCTGCTCTGACACACAGGGCGGGCCATGAGTCAGAACTGACTCAAGGGCGACTGGTTTGGTGTTTTTGATTTTAAGCATTAGTTGTGTCTGTATTATTCCTGTCTTTCTCCCACCCTAGATTGTGAGCTTTTTGTACACAAAGTTTTGTTTTTAGTCTCAGTATCCTATCCTTGGCACTTAATCCAGCACCTGACATGCAGTAGAAATTCAAGAAACATCTGTAGGATTAATGGGGTGAACAAATGAAATGAGCTCCATGGACTTGGGCTGTAGAGCTGTTTTCTGTGCATCAAATCACTTTTATCAAATTCTCTGTTTTGGACCTGAGGTCATTCCTATCCTGTTTTTACCATTTTTTCCCCCTCATTCTCTCCAGAATATTTAGGAAAAAAAAGAGGATCCGCCATTCCCTTTCTTCTCTCTTCAGTCTCAGTGCCTCTAAATCCTGGCTACATGGAAGTATCTTTGGTGATGTTGACCCTTCCCCAAGAGAGGACATCTGGTTGGAGGGGCTGAATGCTTACCACTGCAATGAAAATGGTGAGTTCAAATGCCCTTTTCCATGGTGACATGCCGTTTCCAAATGGAAACCTGGTGACATAGTGATTAAGAGCTATGGCTGCCAACCAAAAGGTCAGCGGTTCAAATCCACCAGGTGCTCCTTGGAAACCCCATGGGGCAGCTCTACTCTGTCCTATAGGGTCGCTATGAGTGGGAATCAACTCGATGACGAGTTTGTTTGTTTTTTTTTTTTTAGTGGCAATTACGTAATCCTAGACCAATGTAAAATCCATAGAAGATGGTAATTTTGATAAAGAAGATGGGCTACATTTTAAAAATTCACCTAATGCTGTCTTACACACTACTTATATGATCCAAGCACGTATGTGCCTTTGTTATGCACAATAGCCTCATTTAAATGGGTTAATTATTAAACTGATAATACCTAGGCAATATTTGTACATCTCTAATGCATCTTTTCTGTATGGGATATGAGTAGAGAAAGGATACCTAAGTCAGATTTAGAAGACCCAGGTGGGGCACAATTTATTGAGTGCTAGGTCTTAAACGATGGTTAACACTCATTATCCTATTTAATCTTTAAGATATGCGTACCTTGTTTTGAAAATGAGGAAATAGAGATTTAGCAAAGTTAAGTAACTTCCTCAGTGTGTCAAATCTGGAACTTGAATACAAGTCCCAAGCATGGGGCCCTTCCTGAGTTTCAAGATTCTCTAACACTTGTTACTCTCTCTTTTGTTTTGACAAAGTGAGAACAATATCAAGAGGTTTCTGTTATAACAGTAAAAAACCAGTCGTCATCGAGTCAATTTTGACTCATGGCAAGCCTATGTGTGTCAGAGTAGAGCTGTGCTCCATAGGGTTCTCAATAGCTGATTTTTCAGAAGTAGGTCACCAGGCCTTTCTTCCAAGACACCCCTGGGTGGACTCAAACATTCTGGTTAGCAGCCAAGCACATTAACCATTTGCACCACCCAGGGACTCCTGTCTTTGGCACAAATTAAACAAGTCTCGTTTTCATTCTATTTATTTTTCGCATTTAATTTCTTTCTAGGGTATTTAAGCTAATGACAGAAAGTTTTCGTAAAGTAAAAGTCTAATTTGAGACAATTTGAAGAAATTAAGTGGCTAAGAGCAAATTGTCCTTGGACACGGTAAAAATCAGGGAAACGCTGCTTGGTTAACTAAAGTTTGGGAATCATTGTTCTAAAGGACAATGTTTCACTTATTTGGAAATTAGCATCCAGTTTTCCTATAATTTCCCCTTCAAAATATGTCCAAACACCTATACACAGAGAACTCCAAAGATTCCACAAAAAAAACTATTGGGACTAATAGAAAGATTCAGCAGAGTAACAGGATATAAGATCAACGTACAAAAATTAGTTGGATTTCTATACCCAAACAAAGAGAACTTTGAGAAGGAAAACAATATCATTAATAATAGTCCCTAAAAAGATGAAATACTTTGGAATAAATCTAACCAGGGACCTAAAAGACCTTTACAAAGAAAACTACAAAACACTATTGTAAGAAACCAGAAGAGAACTACATAAATAGAAAAACATACCATGCTCATGGACAGGAAGACTCAACATTGTGAAAATGTCAGTCCTACCCAAAGCAATCTACAGGCATAATACAATCCTGATCCAAATACCAGCAGCATTCTTTAACGAGATGGAAAAACTAATCACCAACTTTATATGGAGAGGAAAGAGGTCCCGGATAAGCAAAGCATTACTGAAGAAAAAGAACAAAGTAGGAGACATCACACTAGCTGATCTCAGAACCTACTATACAGACATGGTAGTCAAAATAGTCTGGTAGTGGTACAACAACAAGCACATAGACCAATGGAACAGAATCAAGAACCCAGATGTAAACCCATTCACCTATGGTCGGCTGATCTTGGACAAAGGATCAAAGTCCATTCAATGGAGAAAAGACAGTATTTTTAACAAATGGTGCTGCCAAAACTGCATGTCCATCTGTAAAAAAAATGAAAGAGGACCCATACTTCACACCATACACAATAACTAACCCAAAACGGATCAAAGACCTAAATATAAAGCCTAAAATGAAAAAGATTACAGAAAAAAATAGGAATAAAAGTAGGGACCCTAATGCATTGCATAAAGAGAATACAAGCCATAACTAACAATGCACAAACACCAGAAGAGAAACTAGATCACCTAGAGCTCCTAAAAATTAAATGCTTATCTTCATCAAAAGACTTCACCAAAAGAGTAAAGAGAACCTACAGACTGGGAAGAAATTTTTGGCTGTGACATATCTGATAAGGGCCTAATCTATGCAATACTTCAACACCTCAACAACAAAAAGACAAATAATCCAGTTAAAAAATGGGCAGAGAATATGAACAGACACTTCAGCAAAGAGGACATTCAGGTAGCTAACAGACACATGATGAAATGCTCGCAATTATTAACCATTAGAGAAATGTAAATCAAAACTACAACGAGATACCATCTCACCCAGACTTTTCTGTCACTGCTAAAAAATAAAAATAAAAACAGAAAACAACAAATGCTGGAGAGGTTGCAGGGCAATTGAAAGTCTCATTCACTGCTGGTGGGAATGTAAAATGGCACGCTGACTTTGGAAAATGATAGGGCGCCTCCTTAAAAACCTAGAAATAGTAGTACCATTCCTAGGAATATATACTAGAGAAATAAGAGCTGTCACATGAATATACATATGCACACCCATGTTCATTGCAGCATTATTCACAATAGTAAAAAGATGGAAACAACCTAAGTGCCCATCGACAGATGAATGGATAAACAAACTACGGTGCATATACACAATGGAATACTACACAACAATAAAGAACAGTGATGAATTTGCAAAACATCTCACAAGATGGATGAATCTGATGGGCATTATGCTTAATAAAATAAGTCAATCACAAGAGGACAAATATTGTATGATACCACTTTTAGAAAAACCTGAGAAAAGATTTATACTCAGAAGAAACAGTCATTGGTGGATATGAGGGAGCGGAAGGGCGAGAAGGGGAAATCACTAATTAGATAGTAGGCAAGTGTTAATTATGCTAAAGGGAAAGACAACACACAATATAGGGGATGACAGCACAACTTGACCGAGGCAAAGTTACAGAAACTTCTTAGACACAGCCGATAACCTTAAGGGACCAAGTTACTGGGGTTAAGGGCGAGGGACCATGGTCTCAGGGGACATCTAGGTCAATTGGCATAACATAGTTCGTAAGAAAATGTTCTGTATCCAAACTTGGTGAGTAGCGTCTGGAGTCTCAAAAGCTTGTGAGCGGCCCTCTAAGATATAGCTATTGGTCCCATCACGTTTGGAGCAAAGGAGAATGAAGAAAACTAAAGTTAGAAGGAAAATATTATCCCAGAGGACTAACGGACCACACGAACCACAGCCTCCACCAGCCTGAGCCCAGAAGCACTAGATGGTGCCCAGCTACCACCCCCTGACGGCTCTGACAGGATTCACGACAGAAGGTCCCGGACAGAGCAGGAGGTAGAACAAAATCCACGTTCACAAAAAAGACCAGACTTATTGGTCTGACAGAGACTGGAGGAACCTCCAAGACTATGGCCCCCGGACACCCTGCTAACTCAGAACTGAAGCCACTCCTAAAGCCCACTTTTCAGCCAAAGATTAGACAGGACTATAAAACAAACAATAACACACGTTAGGAATGTGCTTCTTAGTTCAGTCAAGTACAGGCGACCAAATGGGCAACATCTGCCCCAAAGCAAAGATCAGAAGGCAGGAAGGGACAGGAAACTGGAGGAACGGACACAGAGAACCCAGGGTGGAGAAGGGGAGAGTGCTGACACATTGCGGGGATTGCAACCAATGTCACGAAACAATTTGTGTATAAATTTTTGAATGAAAAACCAATCTGTGCTGTAAACTTTCACCTAAAACACAATTAAATAAAAAACAAAAAGTCTAAACAATTTTAATGCCATTGGGCCACAGCAGTACTGCAGAAGCAGAAGGTATCTTGTTCAAATTCTCATGGTTTCCAAATAGCTTCTAAATATAACAAATCAAACCACCCCCCTCCAAAATCAGTAATTAGTCAACTGGGTGCACACAGCATTTCGAAATCTCACGTCCCTGCTGTCAACTGTAATCAAATCTTCCCTCAGACTTCTTGTTTTCTGGATTTACCCAAGGTCCCGTGACTTTTATCAGCAATTTATTTTTCCCTGGAAATGTTGCCTAGCCAGAAAACTCAAGAAGAATTCAAAATTAAATCATTTTGCTGTTTTCTCTCTGTGCAATGGACGCAATCAAAACTTCCTTCCCTGATTTTCTCTTGCTTCATTTTCAGGCTAAAAAGGGAATTTTTCTGGCCTATTTTGTTTGTCCCCAGCTCACCCCTTCCGCAGCTGTGTTGAGACACCTTTGCTCATTAGTGGCAATTCATTCTTTAGCCATCACATTCTGCAGCTCCTCAGACCCCAATGCTACAATTTGGGATGCATTTCCAGAGCCTTCAGGTCATATTGAAAAGGATATGACTTTGCTTTGTGCAGGGAGTACTGAATAGGATGTCATGCTCTGCTTCTGCCGCCCTAGGAAAAGCAAGATGACTTCAGCAAGCCACCAGAGCCTGAGATCTACTGTTTTCTCTAGAGCTGATTCTGCTCCCATAAATATCTTTGATGGCAACATCTGCACGTGGCTTTGTGCTTTCCTCTGGAGCAAACACCAATGCCCACTTCACATGGGAAGATATGGAAATGTTATGCTTGAAAGACACAGAATCATCTTTCTTAAACAGAAGTAAACTACATTTGTAGTCCCCAGGTGTGGCAGAAGGTTAAGACGTTCGGCTGATAACTGAAAGATTGGAGTTTCAAGGCCATCCAGAGGCATCTTGGAAGAAAAGCCTGGTGATCGACTTCTGAAAAATCAGCCATTGAAAACACAGTTCTGGGTCACTATGAGTCGACGTTGAGTCAATGGCAACTGGTTTTAAACTAAATTTAGTTCAAATAAATCAGGGGAAACAGGATAAAATCAATGTCTTCAAATATAATACTACTAGGGCTATTTGGGGGAATGTTTTATGCGTTGTGATCCTATTTTTGTATTGTTAAGATTGGAGAAAAAAATTAGACATCAGGAAAAGTGTGAACTGAGGGAAAATAATGTCTTTTTAGACATGAAAAAATCTTGATTTTTTTTATGTTAATTTTTTTCTGGTTCTCTGTTTAATGCCATCTCTTCTTTTAGAAGATTCTGTGTAAAATTTCCAACATTCCACATAGCATAAAAACTTTAATTTCATTCAACTCTCAGTGGCAAGGCTATACATTCAATAGAACATGGGAAACAGCACTGGGATATTTTTATAGTTGCCAATCTCATCCACGCTTCCCTAGAACTTAATTAAGTACAATTCATGATGCCATACAAGTTGCCATGAAGGTCCCAGCCCTTTCTCACTTCCATGTTATGTGATCATCTAGGCTCCTCTTTGGCTCCAGGCCTCCTTTGCTGTGGTCCTTACTGCCTGGTCTGCATGTTTCACCCTCTGCTGCTTCCTTTCTCCATAGCAACCAGCAGAGATGCTTCCGTAGATCGCTCTGTTCAGTGACCGAAAGCTGTGGGTGGGATGGTGGAAGGGAAGCTGCAGAGTTGCAATTACTGAACAATATCATTAATAATACACACGTGTAAAATTTTGCTGAAGATAAGTCAAAAATGGTTGCAGCAGTACATCAACTGGGAACCGCCAGAAATTCAAGCCGGATTCAGAAGAGGACATGGAACGCAGGATATCACTGCTGTTGTCAGATAGATCTTGGCTGAAAGCAGAGAATACCAGAAAGATGTTTACCTGTGTTTTATTGGCTATGCAAAGGCATTCAACTGTGTGGATCATAATAAATTATGGATAACACTGTGAAGAATGGGAATTTCAGAACACTTAATTGTGCTCATGAGGAACCTGTACGTAGACCAAAGGGCAGTCATTCAAATAGAACAAGGGGATACTGCATGGTTTAAAGCCAGGAAAGGTGTGCAGCAGGGTTGTATCCTTTCACCATACTTATTAATCTGTATGCTGAGCAAATAATCCGAGAAGCTGGACTATATGAAGAAGAACACCGTAGCAGGATTGGAGGAAGACTCATTAACAACCTGCAATATGCAGATGACACAACCTTGCTTGCTGAAAGTGAAGAGGACTTGAAGCATTTACTGATGAAGATAAAAGACACAGCCTTCAGTATGGATTACACCCCAACATGAAAAAAACAAAAGTCCTCACAACTGGACCAATACGCCACATCATGATAGATGGAGAAAAAGATTGAAGTTGTCAAGGATTTCATTTTACTTGGATCCACAAATCAAAGCTCACAGAAGCAGCAGCCAAGAAATCAAACAACATACTGCACTAGGCAAACTGTTATAAATGACCTCTTTAAAGTGCTAAAAGGCAATAATGTCACTTTGAGGACTAAGGTGGGCCTGACCCAAGCCACGATATTTTCATTCACCTCATATGCATGTTAAACCTGTTGCCGTCTAGTCAACTCCGACTCATAGTGACCCTATAGGACAGAGTAGAACTGCCCCATATGGTTTCCAAGGAGTGCCTGGTGGATTCGAATTGCTGACCTTTTGGTTAGCAGATGTAGCTCTTAACCACTGCACCACCAGGTTTTCCATATGCATGTTAAAGCTGGACAATGAACAAGGAAGACTGAAGAAGAATAGATGCATTTGAATTATGTTGTTGGTGAAGAATATTGGATATATCATAGACTGCCTTGGAAGAAGCACAGCCAGAATGCTCTTCAGAGGCAAGGATGGGGCGACTATGTCTCACATACTTTGAACACGTTATCAGGAGGGATCAGTCCCTGGAGAAGGACAGCATGCTTGGTAAAGTAGAAGGCAGCACAAAAGAGGAAGACCCTCACTGAGGTGGACTGATACAGGGGCTGCAACAATGGGCTCAAACATAGCAACAACTGTGAAGGTGGTACAGGACCGGGCAGTGTTTCGTTTTATTATACGTAGGGTCGCTGAGTTGGAATTGACTTGACAGCACATAAAAACAACAACAACAACACAGTGTATGCTTATAAGGTTTTCAGTTGTTGATTTTTTGGAAGTAGATTGCCAGACCTTTCTTCCAAGGTCCTCTGGGTAGACTCCAACCTCCAGCCTTTCGTTTAGCAGCCGAGCCTGTTAAGGCTGGATTGTAAACAGAGGTCAAATCATGAAAGTTCTCATGGGTCACACTTGGGAGCTAAGATTTATTCGGTGGGCAGTTCGGAGCGATGAATGTATTTGAGCACAAGTGTAACATGATAAGATTTGTGTGTTATAATGCTGTCTCGGCAGTGGAAGATTTGAGAGATTCGCTGTCCTTCATTTCAGGAATTGTGACTGTGGAACTCGGAGACACTTGGGGTCTTCATAGAGCGGTGGTTCCTAACTCAGGGTGGGGCGGGAGTGGTTTTACCCTCCAGGGGACTTTTGGCAAGGTGGGTAGACATTTTTGGTTCTCAAAACCCAGGGGGAAGGGGTGCTGCTACCACCTACTGAATAGAGGTAGGGATGCTTCTAAACGTCCTGTAATGCACAGGACTCTCCCGAACAAAGAATGATTATCCAACATGTTAATACTGCTGAGGTTGAGAAGCAGACCGAGAGCACAGAGAGGGCAGATCTAAAATGTTTAAGGTGTCTTGATCATTAGAGCTTTTGCAATAACCCTGGTAAATGCTTTCAATCTGTCTGCATCTTCCTAATTGCTCTTAGCCTTGTCAAAACATACGGCTCTCTGCCTTCGTCTCTGCACTATGACACGCAGTTCTACACTGACACTCATGAACTTGCTATGAGTCCCAATTGACTGGATGCCAAGTGGTAACAATGCAGCCAGAATCATCTCCCAGGACTCCCCATACTCACATGTTCCCATCTAGCCACATAGGAGAACTTGCTCTTCTAGGAACCCACCCATGTTCCCTCACAGCTTGATGTCTTCTCTTTCCTTTTCTTTCTCTCCTGACTCTGTCTGGACTGCCCTCTTCTTGCTTGTCTCTCTGGAAGAGCTCCTACTCATCCTGCAAGTTTGCACCTAAGTACTGCCTAATAAAAATAGTATACATTTGCACTCCAAAATCACTTATAAAATCTCCAGACATATCTTTCCCCCACCCAATGCCTGCACCAGCTGGGATACGCCTTCTTGCCTTCTTCTTGAACTAGTGGACAGATTTCTTTTCTAGGCCACCCTTTCCTTGAAGGAGCATCCCTTCATGAACTCCTGCTGTGTGCAGGTACTCAGTTCCAATTCTCTGTCTCTCTAGGGACCAAAGACCTTGTCCGTCCCTACAGAATCATTCAACCACAGCCCTTTGGTTTCCGTGACTTCTAAGTGTCCCTCCTCACTCCTCAGAGCAGCTCCAGCCACAGCTCAAGTTCTCAGTTTCCTTGGATTGGCCTCTGGGAATATCCCTTTCTTTTGAGCTCAACTATACATTTAAAAAGGGTGTTTTCTGGAATGTACAGTCTTTTAGACTCCAGCCTAGGGAATTCCTACACGCCATGGCATGACTTCTGGCTGCTGTCGGAGTGGCTTTGCTTCCAGGTCAACGAGCCTTAAATAGACTCAAACTCTTACCCAAGGCCACCACAGTAAAGTCGAGCACTGAGTGGATACCACACACACATACACCCATACACAAATAAACACATACACACACACACGCATAAATAAACACATAGACACATACGTACACACACATACACATATACACTCATGCACACACATACATACAGAAATAAACACATACACACTCATACACTCATATGCACACGCATACACACAGTCACACACACAGACAGAAGTCTTGCTTTTCCAGGAGTTGATGTCAGCCGTTCTCTGACTGATGACTGGACATTGGAGGAGCCGAGCACTGAGTCACTGGACGCCTCTTCTCCCAGCCGAGAGGCATCTCCGTCTCCCAGAGAAATCTCCTGTGACTCATCTTCCCAGTATCAGCTGACGGCTTCCAAACGTTTCCAGCAGAAAGGTTTAGATCATCCAAGTGAGTTCATAGGTTTTTTTTGTTTAATCGTTGCCCCACCCGAGGAATTCTTCCTTTCAGGGCCTGGGAACGACTTAGAGATGATTCACGTACACTCAGAAGTTGGTACCAACCTGTGTAGGAGGGGAAACGGCCACTGCCAGCCCGCTGCCACGATCGCAGAGGCAGTGACTGCCTTTGGAGCGAGATCTCAGAGGCCTCAAAGGCTGTATCTGCAGCACTTTATTTAGTCTCTGAAAGTTCTGAAGAAATATGGCAAAAGCTTAGGCTCTGATTAATCTGGACAGTGGGTGCACAGGTGTTTGTTATTTTACTCTTTATGCTTGTATATTTGACATACTTTGTAATGAAAACAAACACCCTTTTATGATTTACCTTTGGACAGTCACAAGATAAAAACGCATCTCTTATTTGGAGCAAATCTGAAACAAGCTCAACGAGCACATTCCTTAATACCAGGTTTGCTAATACCTGATTAATCATGATGGAGACAGTGTTGCATCAAGCGATACAGAATGGGCTCCATCATCATCTTGCCAAGCGTCAAAGCCTGGTTCCTCCCCCACTCTTTAGCTGTAACTCGGAATCGATTTACCAGACTCTGAAACTTAGCATTCTCATCTGTAAAATGGAGAAAATAATAGCTCCTACCTTTTAATGAAGGAGCCCTAGTGGCGCAATGGTTGAGCACTTGGCTGCTAACTGAAAGGTCAGTGGTTCAAACCCACCAGTGGCTCCAAGGAAGAAAACACCTGGCGATCTGCTACTAGATTACAGCCTAGAAACTCTATGGGACAGTTCTACTCTGTCACATGGGGTCGTATAAGTCAGAATCGACTCGATGGCACCTAACAACAACAGCAACATTTTAATCACTGAAATAATTCATGTAAAGCACTTAGAACAGCGTATCACATATACTGAATACTCAGCAAATGTGGAATTATTGTTACATAAGACTGCTCTTCAAGGGAAAAATTAAAGAGGGGCAGAGGTGATTTCCCAAGGAAAATATATGGGTGCTATCTCTATGAGTCAGAATTGACTCAGCAGCAATGGGCTTTTTTTTTTTTTTTAATCAACAAAGAACAGGAAGTAGATGCCCCCTCTTCTCAGTGGATTTGCAGTCCAGCGGGAGATACAGAGAAGGACAACAGTGACTTTAATGCAGTGTGAACAGAGCACTGAAGAGACACGCATAAGGGATTACAGGAGTACAGAGAGGGACCAGCTAAGAGTCAGGGCAGAGTTGAAGGAATCAAGGTAGGCTTCCCAAAGGAGGTGACATTTGAGCTAAGTCGTAATAGTTACTAAATGTCTTAGTTATCTAGTGCTGCTATAACAAAAACACCACAAGGGGATGGCTTTAACAAAGAGAAATTTCTTTTCTCACAGTCTAGGAGGCTAGAAGTCTGAATTCAGGGCACAAGCTCAGCTCCAGGGCAAGGCTTTCTCTCTCTGTGGGCTCTGGGGGAAGGTCCTTGTCATCATCTTCACAGGCTGAGGAGCTTCTTAGCGCAGGCAACCCAGGTCCAAAGGATGCACTATTCTCCCGGTTCTTGTTCCTTGGTGGTATAAGTCCCCATGTCTCTCCGCTGGCTTCCGTCTTTTATATCTCCAAAGAGATTGGTTTAAGACACAACCTAATCTTGTACATTGAGTCCTGCCTCATCAATTTAACTGCCACTAATCCCACCTCATTAACATCATAGAGGTAGGATTTACAACACATAGGAAAATCACATCAGAGGACAAAATGGTGGACAATCACACAATACTGGGAATCATGGCCTAGCCAAGTTGACACATATTTTGGAGGGACACAATTCAATGCATGATACTAAGTAAAAGGCTGCTGAAGGGATGCATCAAGGAACAACTTGTCCAAACTCACACAACTTATATATTTTTGTGCCCAGTCCCCCTTCAGTATCTATGTCTTGTGATCTTTGAGGTTTTTAGAGTCGGACTTGTTCTGTGAGGAAAGGTTTTCCAACTTCCAGGTGATATCTGGGGAAGCTAAGAATAAAACACGTTTTAGAAGGGTGGTTGAGTGTTCAATTGAACCCGTAACCACTTATTTATTTGACAGTATGCGAGAAAGACTGTACATTTACGTTGACATCACTCACTACTGCTTTAGTATGCGTTGCCAGTCTTCAGTATTCCACTACATTTTGGGCTAAGTAGGTTTTGTTAGCAGACCCAATCCTCATTCATAGCACGAAGAGCAAAAGCAAATACAGTCAACAGCATCGAGTCATTCTAAGCTTTGAACAACTGTTGCAAAATTGAGCATTTGAAGCATTTGGCAAAAATTACGTTGGGGTCTGTTTATACTTTACATTGTTACCTGGTAATCATGAAGCCAGCGCTGATTTCTTTTGGGTGATTATAGTAATACGTACTCAGGTTCGTGATTGGTTTAACTCTTATAAGTGTCAAGTAAGTGGAGTTTATAAAATGGAGGATTTTCAGTCCTTTCTACTGTGTCTCTAGACCATACAAAGTATTTACTGACAGCAAAGAGTTTTGAAAGGACAAACAGTTGATTACCTATGTACATTCTCCTTTTTGGCCTTCAGAGACTCTCAACAGGCAAAATTGCAGTTCTTTTCCCCTGCCTGATTTTAGACAAAACATTATGCTCCAGCTACACATGGTTTGTAAATCTTGGCTCTGGCACCTCATGGTTGTGTGAGCTTGGACAGATGTCATGATTTCTCTGAGTCTTGACCGTCTCATCTGCAGAACTAGGATAATGGTACCTACTTCCCACGGTTGGGGTGCTGATTACATGAACTGATGGATGAAAGCTCTTTGTAAATTATAAGGCACTCTACAAATTTTAGACATTATCATAACCACCACCACCACCATCATCATCATCATTAGAGTTAGATTCTGACATTAGCATAAACTCTACAAAACTTTTCCCCAACATTAAAGCAAAAGGCAAACCCAAAACTGTTGATCATTCGTTTTTCAGTGGTAGAGGAGACTTATTTGCTGAAATTTTCTAATGAATAGCCCTATACAGTATTAAGTAACTTTATCTTATCACTTATGACAAACTGTTTAAGATGACGTACGTTCATAGAGGAGAAAATTTAGTATGATTTTGTTGCTTCAAGGTAATTTAATCAGCAATGATTTCTAATTCATTTAATTTTATTTTTCCTATTAGAAACCAGTTTGCTACAAGAGGTCTCTTTTCAAGCCATCCTGCTGGCTGCATGCTTCATCTTTTCTGCATGTGCAAGGTAATTCAGATCTTATTTTCATGCAGTGGTTATAATTAATGAAGCTGTAATTGATTGATGGATTCCTTGCGTTATTCCACAGGGCATTTTTGGTAGCTCTGTGGTTAAGATTTGTTCATTTTTCTGACCATGATAAGTGCCCCTTTATCTATATCACCTCCTCCTCCCATCATCTCACAAAGCGTGAAAAGGCCAGTGTATCTTGCTTAAAATTTGATTTTAGTATGTAGCTCCCTTCTTTCAAAGCCTCAAGAGACTCCCTGTTACAGATACAATCTAAGCACGCCCTGCCTGGAGTTCAAGGACACTTGAAGTCTCTGTTAGGGAACATGACCAGGACTCCACCTGTCTTAGTCATCTAGTGCTGCTATAACAGAAATACCACAAGTGGATGGCTTTAACAAAGAGATATTTATTTCTTCACAGTAAAGTAGGCTAAAAGTCCAAATTTCAGGGCATCAGCTCCAGAGGAAGGCTTTTTCTCTCTGTTGGCCTTCTCAACAATCTTCCTCCAGACTAGGAGCTTCTCCGCACAGGGACCCTAGGTCCAAAGGACGCGCTCTGTTCCCAGCACTGCTTTCTTGGTGGTATGAGGTCCCCAACTCTCTGCTTGCTTCCCTTTCCTTTTATCTCTTGTAAGATAAAAGGTGGTGCAGGCCACACCCCAGGGAAACTCCCTTTACATTGGATCAGGGATGTGACCTTAGTAAGGGTGTTACAATCACACCCTAAGCCTCTTTAACATAAAATTACAATCACAAAATGGAGGACAACCACACAATACTGGGAATCATGGCCCAGCCAAATTGATAGACACATTTTTGGGGGGACATAATTCAATCCTTGACACCACCTTTCCCATTGTATGTTTATATCCCAAAATAAACTCTGTTCCAGGGAAGTCCACTCAGCATCTCAGAACACATAACATTCAAGTCTGATTGCTGGTATTTTCCGTTTTACCTTCTGTCTGGCATGTCCTTCCCCTGCCTTCCTATTCTTTCCTTGCACATATCTCCAGCGCAGTGATCAAGTGCCTTCTGTGCTAAGCCCACTCCTGCCTTAGGGCCTTTGCACTTGCTGTTCACTCTGTCTCACACAATCTTCTCCAGATAGTCTCATAACATGTTCCCCTAATTCTTTCTGGAATCTGTTCAAATGTCCCAGCAGCAGAGAGACCTTCCTGAACCACCTTGTATAAATTACACACCCGCTCTGTATTGCACACACCTGCTCTACTTCAGAGCATGTATCACCCCCTGACATATTATATGTTCACTTGTTTAAATATTAATGGTCTATCTTGTGCTACGAGAATGTGACTTCCCTGAGAGGGGAAACATTGTGGGTCTCCTTTACTTCTGTAACCCTGGTGCCAGAGGCTCAATTGATACTGTTGAATCAATGAAAAAAGGGTGAATGATATGGTCTCAAGGTCATTGTGGTCCTTGTACTCAAGTCACCAAGTGCTGCCTGCTCTCAAGTCATGCATTTCTGGGTCAATTAGCTGAGAATCACTTGACAGAGTTGTTTTTTAAATACAAAGTTTTTAAAATACAAAGTCGTTTTTAAAATACAAACATCCTTTGAAATTCTAATTCAGATCTAGTGACAATCAGTATTTTAAAATAAGCTTCCCAGATAATTATGAGGTTTGAGAAGCATTTTCAGATTACAATGGGACCAAAAGAACAAAAGGGGGAGGAGGCTCTGTGGTTAAAAATAAATTTGCAAAATTCTGCACTACACATCCCAAGTTGGAGGATCATAATATTCATTAGCATAATAAAAGCTCAGTGAAATAACGTAGTAGAGAAACATGCTTAGCTTTATTTAACTTAGCGTTTCCCAAATTTAGTTGCTCATGGAATCTTTTCTATAATTTCACTGGACTACTAATGAAATACTGCTCTTATGTCCATTTATGTAGACACTCTGCCTCCAAGGAGGTTGTCTTGGTTATCTAGGGCTGCTATAGCAGAAATACCACAAGTGCATGGCTTTTACAAACAGAAATGTGTTCTCTCACAGTCTAGGAGGCTAGAAGTCTAAATTCAGGGCGACAGCTCCAGGGGGAGGCTTTCTTTCTGTGTAGGCTCTAGGGGAAGATCCTTGTAATCAATCTTCTCCTGGTCTAGGAGCTTTTCAGCACAGGGCCCCCAGGTTGAAAGGATGTGTTCCCCTCCTGGTTCTTCATTCTTAGTGACGTGAGTTCCTTCTCCTCTCTGCTCAATTCTCTCTTTTATATCTCAAAAGAGATTGACTCAAGATCCAACCTAATCCTGTTGATTGAGTCCTGCCTTATTAACATAACTGCCTCTAACCCTGCCTCATTAACATCATAGAACTTATGATTCACATCACATAGGATAATCACACCTGATCACAAAATGGCGTACAACCACACAATATTGGGAATCATGGCCTAGCCAAGTTGACACACATTTTGGGGGGACATAATTGAAGCCATGACAGACGTGGAGCTTACCTGCCCACCCCTTGAGTATGGGCTGCCCTTAGTGATTTTCTTACAAAGACAAGAGTATGAGAAGGGTGAGAAAGTAAGTTTATAGTGGAGGAACATGGAAAATACTAGCTCATCCAGGTGATTAAGGTTAAAGAATGTGGATGGTGTGTACCCTTGATATGCTATGATGAGAAGTGCACTTTACCTGTATGGTTTTCCTCCCCAAAACCCATAACCTGAGCCTAACCATGAGGAAAACATAAGACAAACTCAAATTGAGGGATATTTTACAAAATATGTCACTAGTGCTTTTCCAAATTGTCAAATCATAAAAAACAAAGAGAGAGTGAGAAACTGTCACAACTCAGAGGGGCATATGGAGACATGACAACTAAGTGTAACGTAGTCTCCTGGATGGGATCCTGGAACAGAGAAAGGACATTAGGAAAAAACTAGTGAAACCCAAATAAAGTATGGAGTTTAGCTAATAGTATTGGATCAATATTGGCTTCTTTTTGTGACATATAGCAGAGTAATGTAAGATATCAGCAATGGGGGAAACTGGCTCAGGGGTACTACCTTTGCAGCTATTTTTAAAACTACTCCAAAATGACCAGGGGTATGCCCATCGAATGGACTAGGAACCCTTACTGAAAATCAGCTGGCCATAAATGTAACAACTTTTCTGGACTGTCAATTCAATTTCATTGATCTGTATGCCTGTCCTTATGCCAGTACCAGGCTGTCTTAATTATTGGTACTGTGTACTAAGTTTTCAAGTTGGAAAATGTCTTAGGCTGAGTTCTCTAGAGAAGTAAAATCAGTGAAGCATGTATATATACATATATACATATATGTATATATGAAGAAAGGATGAAGTAAAAGAGCTGAACAGAAGGTTTCAAAGGGTGCCTCGAGAAGACAAAATAAAGTATTATAATGACATGTGCAAAGACCTGGAGTTAATAAACCAAAAGAGAAGAACACACTCAGCATTTCTCAAGCTGAAAGAAGTGAAGAAAAAATTCAAGCCTCAAGTTGCAATATTGAAGAATTCTATGGGGAGAATATTCAACAATTCAGGAAGCATCAAAAGAAGATGAAAGGAATACACAGAGTCGCTATACCAAAAAGAATTGGTCAACGTTCAACCATTTCAGGAGGTAGCATACGATTAGGAAGTGATGATACTGAAGGAAGAGGTCCAAGCTGCATTGAAGGCATTGGCGAAAAACAACAACAAATATATGTGTATATATACATAGAGAAAGATTTGTATCAAGGAAATGGCTCACACGGATGTAGAGGCTGAAAAGTCCCAAGTCCGTGGGTTAGGCTGGAGGCTTCTCCTGACTCTTGTAGCTGCAGGGGCTGATGAACCCAAGATCAGCAGGTCAGATGACAGGCCTCTGGCTCACAGGCTGGGAAGGCTGATGAATCCCAGGATCAGCAGGTAAGATGGCAAGCTGCTGGCTCACAGGCTGTAGAGGCTGATGAATCCTAAGATTGGCAGGTAAGCTGCTAGCTCAAGTCCCAAGAACTGGAGGTCAGATGAGGAGCCAGCTGCAGGATCCAGAGTGAGTAAAAGCAAGCAAGCTTTGCCAGAAAGTCCACACACATTGGATGCAGGCTACACTCCTCAAGGAAACTCCCTTTTAACTGATTGGCTGCTGATAGTAGAGCTCATCTTGGAGGTGATTACATTATATGAGATCTCATTATGGAGGTGATTACATCATTACATAGCTTCCAAACTACATTATAACTGCCAGACCACTGAGAACCATGGCCCAGCCAAGTTAACACACAACCTTAACCATCACAAGAAGTGTGAGTTCTCCAACTTTGTTCTTCTTTATCAAGATTTTTTTTTTTGGCTATCCTGAGTCCGTTTTGCATTATTATTTGTAAGAAAGAAAAATTGAAAACAACCCAAATGTCTATAAATAGAGGATGGGATAAATAAATTAGGTGTGTCCATACAGGAAAACCCTGGTGGCACAGTGGTTAAGAGCTATGGCTGCTAACCAAACGGTCAGCAGTTCGAATCCACCAGGCACTTCTTGGAAACCCTATGGGGCAGTCTATACAATGGAATGCTATACAGCTGTCAAGAGAGATAGAGATAGAATTAGAGAAAGGAGAGAGAGAGTGTTCTAAGATTACATTATTTATTTTTATTCATTATAAGTAGGAGTAAACCTTGAATACTTGACTATATATGCCTTCTAGCACATTGATACCTGTAAGTATATTTAATTTATTGTAGTTCATTTATTTAACTGTGTGCCAGTGGGTTATGTTATTTACGAGCTTAATTTCAGATAGGAAGAGGCATTATGAAGTGTTTGTTATTGGAAGAGAGTGTTGGTCTGATAGGTCCGAGAAGCACTGATACAGACAGTACACACTGTGGGATTTTCAGAGGACTCAACATAGATGCCCACCTCCCCATACTCTGATCAGGTATATCTTGATCTTGGGGCATTAGAATAGCCTCTTAATTAATTTTCCTACCACCGGGATTGTCCCGCTTGAATCACATGCTACCCAGGGTGGTCTTTACAAGACCCTGTCTTGGTCATCTGGTGCTGCTATAACAGAAATACCACACATGGATGCTTCAACAAACTGAAGTTTATTCTCTCACAGTCTAGTAGGCTAAAAGTCCAAATTCAGGGCGTCAGCTCCGGAGGAAGTTTCTCTCTCTCTGTTGGCTCTGGAGAAAGGTCCTTACCATCAATCTTCCCCTGGACTAGGAGCTTCTCAGGGTAGGAACCCCAGGTCCAAAGGATGTGCTCTTCTCCTGGCACTACTTTCTTGGTTGTATTAGGTCCCCCTGTCTCCCTGCTCGCTTCTCTCTTTTATATCTCAGAAGATATTGGCTTAAAACACAATCTAATCTTGTAGATTGAGTCCTGCCTCATCCACATAACTCTCGCTAATCTCACCTCATTAACATCATAGAGGTAGGATTTACAACACTTAGGGAAATCACATTAGATGATAAAATCGTGGACAATCACATAAGACTTGGAATCATACACTAACCAAATTGATACACATTTTTGGGGGGACACAATTCAATCCATGACAGACCTCATTAGCCTCATTAAGTCTAGCTTCTTAGCAAGGAGCTTTCAGGTCTGCTCCAATATCCTCCCATTCATCCTTTCCCCCCACCCCCGCTGAGATCCAGCAATGTCAGACCATGTGCATACCCTTCCCCCACACCAACCCATACCTATTAAACACTGTCCCATTAATCTATGTGTCTCTCCTTTCACCAATATCACACCATCTTGTTTACTGTAGTTTTAAAGTAAATCTTGAAATTCTAAGTTTACATTTAGTCTAAGGAGCCCTGGTGGCACGATAGTTAAGTGATCAGCTTGAACTCACCCAGTGGCTCCACTGGATAAAGATCTACTCCCAAAAGGATTACAGCCTAGAAAACCCTATGGGGCAGTTTACTCTTGCACATGGGCTCTCTGTGAATTGGAATGGACTTGACAGTACCTAACAACAACGACATATTAAGTCTAAAAGAGCATCTCATATGTTGGAAATGCATGATCAGTATGCTAACCCTGTGTAACGCTGTTGTTTCAGATGGTTTCCGGGAGGAATGTTAGCCAGTGTCTTCACCTGCTCGGTGATGATGACTTTGGCTTGTAAGTAATCATTTCCCAAATGGCTGCTCTGCTTCCTGTATTTCATTCCAATTTTGTTCGTTTTGAAATCATTTTGAAATGCTCTCTCTTTCTCACCCAAGATGTTGTCAAGTCATTGTTTCTCAGCATTGCCAGCTATTTCAAAGCCACCACCTGTGCTTGGTAAGTGCTGTCTGTGATATCGTCATTGTCTGGGCAAAGATGACCATGATCTGATGTCTGAGGATGGTTTCTGATGAGTCATAGATGGCAATGAGTACACAAAGGAAAGGTCCTGATTGTTGGTCCTGAAGAATTCTTTCTGTTACTGATAAATCTAATAGTATTATCATCCTGCCTCCTTATCTATTCTTACGTCAGATAGAATTAATTTTTATGGCAGCGGGACTTGGAATAATTTTTTTAAAGTTTTTATTCTGGTGAAATAGATGTAACAAGATATTTCACCAGTCTTATAATACAATTTAGTGACGTTAATATATTTACCATGTTGTACAACAATCATCACTACCCATTTTCCAATTTTTTTTTTATCCATAACAAAAACTCTGTACTGCTTAAGCAATACCCCTTGCTTTCCCCTCCCACCCGCCCTAGGCAACCACTAATGAACTTCGGTCTCTATGCGTTTGCCTAATCTAGACATTTTTGTATTGGTGGGATCGTGCTCTAGCTGTCCTTTAGTTACTGACTGATTTCACTCAGCATAGTGTTTTCAAGTTTCATCCACGTTGTGGCACGCATCAGGACCTCATTTCCCTCGTATAGCTGAGTAATATTCCATTGCATGTTGTATAGACCACATTTTGTTTATCCATCCTTTGTTTATCTTTTTTGTTTTATTTCTGTTGTTAAAAACGTACACAGCAAAACATACACCAATTCAACAATTTCTACATGTACAATTCAGTGACACTGATTATATTCTAAGACTTAGAAAGTTTAAAAATAATTTTTAAGTGCTTTTTGGATTCATAGCGTTGTACTTTATAGATACCTCCTCTTAAGGAAACTTGCTCTTATATAGTTACCCAAACTGTTAGCAAATGGCCCATGAAATGATCACAGTTACACACTGTGACTTCTCTGCCATTTCAGATGCACTTAACGGTCTCCCCGTGTGCTGGCTGTCACGGTTCAGCATATTTCAGAGGGTTCCTGGGGTCTGGGTGAGATGCTCACAGAATTTCAAGAAGCCTGCAAAGCCCCATCCCATTGCAAGATGGATTATATTAATTACAAGCGCTTGGATGCCAGAGGCCAACTTCCAGTGCTTGGAGATTGAGGACTGTAACTCAGATTCGTTTCTTGGCCTTTGCTCTTGACACTGTTTCTCTGTTTATGAAATCTTTGCGCTAAGTCTAAAATCTCAGTGGAGTTTAGTGAGGATTTATTTTGTTTAGGACTCTAGCCAATATTGATTTACAGACACTTTGAGTGATGTTTCCCCTGATAATTTGCTGGCATTCCAGGTTTCTGGGGAGGCCACTGATATAGCTAAATATTGTTTCATCTAATAGTTAGAAAATTAGGTCCTGAGGTCACCCAAGGAATCCTTATTCTTTTAACCCTTGTAAATTAATGACATTTGTTTAAAACTCTGCTAGATGATCAAGTGCCTCCCTCCAGCTCCAGGTAGCCTCTAGGCCTGTGCAGAGCTTACAGGTACATCTTCTATGAGGTTGACTATAGGTCCGCACGTGTCCAGCTTTACGGGCCGAGGTGACACACTAATGAAGGTTAACACTAACTGGGCTAACTAGTGATGTCCAAACAGAGAGTGAAAAGTGCCATTTTGTAATCCAACTTTCATAAGTGAAAACATTGATTAGGGTAGAGCTGTCAGATGGGGCAAACTGTATAAATCCCATGCCTTTGCGTTTTAAGATGAGCATGTACAATCCCATCAGAAAGACTTAAGTATCATCTCATTAGGAAGCTTTGTAATGACAGCAGAGCTTCTCAGACTGTGGCTTGGGGACTCTCTGCTCTAGAATCAACTGGGAAGCTTGTTTAAAGAGCAAACTTTAAACCTACTGAATCAAAATTTCTGAGGGGCTCTACATTTTTAACCAGCTCTCCCGGTAATCCCTTGCACATTTAAATATGAGAACCTTGGAAATATAATTTCTAAGTCTTTTTATCCTTTCATTCCTATTGTGATATCATTTAAGCTACCAAACATTTATTGAAAACTTATGATACATTCTGTGGTGCACTGGGTGCCCAGTTTAGCTCAACAGACATTTATGTGGTCTCTGCTATGGGTCAAAGGAGCCCTGGTTGCACAGTGGTTAAAGCGCTCAGTTGCTAATCAAAAGGTCGGTGGTTCGAATCCACCAGCCGCTCCATGGGAGAAAGATGTGGCACTCTGCTTCTGTAAAACTTTATAGCCTTGGAAACCCCATGATGCAATTCTACTCTGTCCTGTAGGGTCACCATGAGTTGGAATGGGCTTGATGGCAGTGGGTTTGGGTTTTTGGTTTTGTATCGCGGGTCAGACACTGTTGCTAGGTCACAATGCCAAGGTATGTTCCTGGCCTCAAGATTTCAGCATCCAGTTTGAGTAACAGACGTGCAAAGGGCAAGGTGAAGATGCCTTTCAGTCTGGTAAGTGCAAGTAAAGATGAAGCACAGAAGCTCTGGGAACGAAAGAGGAAGCTTTCCTCAGACTTGGAGGAGGATGGGGTGTGTGGGCAGAGCAGGCTTCCTGGAAAAGCCAATAGCAGATGTTCACCGGTTATATCATCTCCAGCTCTCAGAGTACCTCCCCCAGTGCCTGCTATTCTCTGCTGAGCTCTTTGCTTGTGCTCGCCTAAAGAAATTGCATCAGGATAGTTCTGTTTCTAAACGCTGTCACCTACAAC
Source organism: Trichechus manatus latirostris (assembly GCF_000243295.1). Taxonomy (NCBI): domain Eukaryota; kingdom Metazoa; phylum Chordata; class Mammalia; order Sirenia; family Trichechidae; genus Trichechus; species Trichechus manatus. Next base: position 19,457,879 of record NW_004443958.1, on the reverse strand, counting down.
CTCATTTATGGAATAAGGGCCCTTCTTGGATTATTTGTCTACATCTCTTAACCTATCCTTTTCTCATTCTCTCTCCATTTTCTCCTGTTCCCTTCCTCCCCAGCCTCATATGCACACAAGACCCCGGAAAACAAGCACTATTGACTTCATTTTTATATCCATCTCAATGCCTTGAAAATAGCTATGCCATAAGTATTCATTAAATTAAATGTATTTGCTACATCATTTCTTAAAGTACTTCCTTTATACCCAAGAACTCACTGCCTATTAAAGGTTTTGCAAACCTCTCCCCATATGTATAACTATATCCGGAGGCTAAGAAGCCATAGACATGGTTATTAATACCAGGAGTCAAGAATGACTCATAAGGCTCCTCTCACAGTTAATGATGAGAATCTAAGGAAGTGGAGGGCAAGCACCAAATTCAGTTCAACAAGCATTAATGGAGTACTTCCTCCCACGTCCGATCGCACCGTGCATAGTTAGATTAGGTGCCAACCCTTCAGCACTTTATACTCCCCAAGGCATATCCCTTTTCATGCCATAATGCAATTCTCATTCAATTGCCTTTCTCAATAAATTGAAGGTCTTCAGCTATAGGGACGGTCCATCTTGTTCACCATTGGCTCAAGTGTCTCTTTCAAATCAAGTCATCATGGATCTCACATGTCGTCTATAATGTATTAGCATCAGTGGTGGGCATTTTTCACATTTACAACTTCATAGTGAACAAAATGGGTATTGGTTAACATCTGTTCTCTTTATATGCAGGAATGTATGTTTATATAGTTGGTGAATGAATGAATAAACTTTAAACCAATTGCCATCGAGTCAGTTTCAACTCATGGTGACCCCACGTGTTTCAAAGTAGAACTGCACTGCACAGAGTTTTCAATGGCCGTGATCTTTCAGAAGTAGATCGTCAGGCCTATCTTCTGAGGCACCTCTGGGTGGATTCAAACCGCCAACTTTTTGGTTAGTAGCCAAGTGCTTAACAGTTTGTGCCACCCAAGGACTCCAAGAATAGATTTTAAGGAATAAAAAATATGGGGAAAACCCATTTGCTACCTTCTAGGTATTCCTGTTGCGTGGGAGTGGTGCAGACAGGGAGAGAAAACAATATTACCTAAGACCAAGCTGGGCTTAGGGTTCAAAGTCTCTGTAGCCTTCGGAGGAAAAGGTGGGTACCGAGAACTGCTGTGGTGGAAAAAAAAGGGTTATGCTAAATTGAGGCTCGACTCTTCCTAGTTACGAGTATTTAGTAGTGTGTGTGTGTACAGTGATTAGAGCAGATACTGCATTTCCTGTGTATATGAATGAATTATGCATTTCTTTTCTCCTTTCACTGATTTAGGTTTGCCAAAATTTGACAAGCATTTAGGAGTGCCTCGGATGAACGTCTTCAGTCTGAATATCCGGAAATTATCCTATTTACAGTCTACTTGGAATCAATTACTTTATTGGAAGGAGTGAGCAACTGGATAATCGCGAAAAAACCTTTTAATTTGGCTCTGTGACTTTTTGTGAAGTCTCAGTTTTACACTTCTAATTGTAATATGCTGAAGAAAATGATATTAATTTGTCTTTCCTCTGCAAACACTAGGAGTTGAGAGGGAAAGGACCGGAAAATTTAAGTGATAAAGGGCAAACCACCTGGAGTAAATATTTCCCTAGTATTCCCTAAGGCAGTGGTTCTCAAACATTAATTTCATCAGAGAATTCCATGAAGCTCCTCTCCCTTGCTTAATTGCTCTAATTGAACAATGAAAACAAGTTTATATAGTCAATATCAACTTGAAAGTAATTGAATGCAGTTTGTACATACAATATAATGTCGAAAAGGTTTATATTCTTCCAAAAGGAGTGACTGGTGGGTGGTGATAGTGATAGTTGGTGGGAAGGGGAAGGAGAGCACCATTTTTTTGGAAGGGGTATTCTTCTTTTGCACCATTTTTTTCAACAAGTTTTTAACCTTCTCGGTGCCTATGACTATCTTTCACTCAAATTGCAATTAGAAAAAGTATATATATATACCACACAAAAAATGTCTGTAGGCAAAACAAAGGCCTTGAAGCACATGGAAATGGCGCAGGTGGACAACTGATTGAAGGATTGTAGAAGAAGATGCCTCTTTATCCTCTGTTGGCCCCTTTATAAGGCACCACTCAGAAGGCATTAGGTTTAGGATCTACCCTACTCTGATATGACTTCCTTAACATAACAAAAGAAAGCCCCTATTTCCAAACAGGGTCATATTTACTGGTACCAAGCCTAAAAACCCACCCTACTGCCTTCGAGTCAGTTCTGACTCACAGCAACCCTATAGGACAGAGTAGAACTGCCCCATAAGGTTTCCAAGGCTGCCCCATAGGGTTTCCAAGACTGCCCCAAAGCAGACTGCCACAGCTTCCCCCGGCAGAGCGGCTGGTGGGTTCCAGCCACTGACCTTTTGGCTAACAGCCGAATGCTTTCACCACTGCACCAACAGAGCTCATTTTAGTGCTACAGGGCTTAGGATTTCAGCACATATTTTAGGAGGACACAATTCAATCCATAAGAGTAGGTCTTCCATCTTCCACAATCTATGAACTTTGTTCCTCACCAAGCTGCTAAAAGAGTCGGGAAAGTAAACTCAAACGTAAAAGACTGCATGGAAGATAACTCAGCTTTTAAAATTCAACTAGCATTTTTTTTTGGGGGGGGAGGGGATATTATCTGCAAAAACTGAGTCAGCACCAATATTTTTAAGATTTGCTGTCTACCCTCAAGAAACTTGCTCTCTAGCAGGGGAAACAAGGCATTACATGAAGTAAGAAGGCTAACACCAGGTGGCCAGTGGGATAGAAGGTGCAGAGGGAAGGGGGGGGAGTCCCCTGTGAGAAGCGAGAGGTTTAAGCATCCTTGAGTTCTCTTTCACCCACTTTCACAAGAACATGTATCCAATACATGGTAGAGATGCAATAAGAACATCACTGTTTTGACTTATTAATTATGTAGGTCTTCTAAAGCACTTTACTAGAGATATTATTTTGTTGCTTTAGAAAGTATGAGCAATTTATATTTTATCTAGCTCATTCATCCATCCCTGAATTCAATCAATCATTACAATTACTGAACACCTAATACTTAACCAATGGAGCCCTCGTGGTGCCGTGGTTAAAGAGCTTGGCTGCTAACCAAAAGGACAGCAGTTCAAATCCACCAGCCACTCCTTGGAAATCCCATGTGGACAGTTCTACTCTGTCCTATAGGGTCGCTATGAGTACTTACCAGGTACTTTTTAAGAACCAGGGATTTTTTTAAAAAATAAAATAAAATAAAATTCTGCTCTCAAGAAGCAGACGTCATTGCAGATAGAGAATCAGCTAAGTATATAACTACCGGGGTTGCAATACTTAAGACACCCCCCACAAATACATTTCTTCTAAAACATTTGCTAGTTCAGAATTTTCAGTAATTTGGATTAATTCTTCCAGTGGGTTAATGGCAATTGTGATATTGTGTTCTGTTCTTCTGGAGAACAGAGAGAAGAAAAGCATGAGAGGAGAAGAAAAATACTAAAAAGAGGAAAAGGGGGGAAGAAAATAGAAACAAAAAAACTACCACACTGCTAAGTGAGCAATAAAAGGAAATATGAGGGCAGCGGTGGTTCAGTGGTAGAATTCTCACTTTCCATGCAGGAGACCGGGGTTCTGTTCCCACCAACACACCTCAAGCCCAGCCACCGCCTCTCCGTCAGTGGAGGCGTGTGTGTTGCTGGGATGCTGAACAGGTTTCAGTGGAGCTTCCAGATTAAGACGGACTAACAAAAGGTCTGGCCATCTGTTTCTGAAAACCAGCCAATGAAAATCCTATGGATCACAATGGTCCAATCCCATTGTACATAGGGTACCTATGAGTAGGGCACTGATTGACAGCAGCTAACAACAACAGGAAATACAACCCATGGTGATCTTGCCGGGTACCTGATATTGCCCCTGGCAACTTCACGTTGCCTGCTCTCTTAAACCTCATAATAACGCCTCAAGGCAGGTATTAAAATTGCTATTTTATAGATAACCTTAGAAAAATTTAATAACTTTCTTGAGGACACAGAAGTTAGGTGGGAGATCTAGGTTTTAAACCCAAGTCTGTCTGACCAAAAAGCCCTCGCTCTCCTCACTGAGGGATTGCTGCTGAGAAGGGTTGAGGGAGAAGGCAGTGGTGCCTTGGAGATCCAGTCCTGCACCAGCCACTCTCTTCAGAAATGCTAACTCAGGAGAATGGTTTCAGGGACGCAAGAGATTAAATAAAAAGAGCTGTCTTTCAGGGGCAACACTGACCTTCACGTTTTTCTTGTAGCTCAAGTTTCTCAAATCTAATTCCGTAGAGATTTTACATGACTGAGACGTGATCTAAGAAAGAAAGCACTCAACGCTGTCTTCTCCACTTCAGGACCTTTGCTTACAGACGCTTACACAGTTATTGCTGTTGATGTTAGCTGCCATCGAGAGGACCCTCGACTCAGGGCGACCCCGTGCATGATGGAACAAAACACTGCCCAGTTCTGCGCCGTCCCCATGATCGTTTGTGGATTGGATTGTAGTGATTCTTAGGGTTTTCATTGGCTGATCTTTGAAGTAGATCGTCAGACCCTTCTTCCCAGTCTGTCTTAGACTGGAAGCTCCACTGAAACCTGTTCAGCACTATAGCAACATGCAAGCCTCCACTGACACATGGATGGTGACTGTGCATGAGGTGCAATGGCAGGGAATCGAACCCAGGTCTCCTGCATGAAAGGCGAGACTTCAACTACTGGGCCACCAATGCCTCTATATAGCTATGGCCCATTGCTGTCCGGTCAATTCCGACTCATAGCGACCCTATAGGACAGAGTAGAACTGCCCCTTATGGTTTCCAAGGCTGCAATCTTTGAGGCAGTGGTGGTTCAATGGTAGAATTCTCACCTTCCATGCAGGAGAGCTTTGTCCGATTTCTGGCTACTACAACTCATGCATAAGGCACCACTCATCTGTCAGTGGAGGCTTACGTGTTGCTATGATGTTGAAACAGGGCTTTTGGACTAAGATGGACTAGAAAGAAAGGCCTGGTGATCTGCTTCCAAAAATCAGCCAACAAAAAGCATATGGATCACAATGGTTAGATTACCAATTCATCTCGGGGACAGTGCAGGACTGGGCAACATTTTATTCTGTTGTGTATGGGGTCTCACTCAGTGGCAACTAACAACAACAGACTCTGCCACATCCTCATTTTAAAGATGAGGAAAGTAAATCTCAGAGAAGATGAATAACTTGCCCTAAGTCATTCAACTCATAAACGGTGGAGCCGGACCTGTACCCCAGGTTGTTAAGGCTCCTGTGCCGTTACCCTACAGTGCTTCTCTATCAGATATCTACTGTAGTTACTTCAAAACAACTCAGATGCAAAATGATTTGTCTGTGCTTCAGGAGATGCCAGGCACTGCCCCTGAAAGGAATCCCACCATTGCTCATACAACGCAGCAGACACAGACACCTGCCACCTTGGCTTCCTTTGCACAATTGCCACATTTCCCTACCAGGCCTTGATGGAGGTCTGATCATGGATTTTTTTTAAGAGTCCATCCCACTGTGAGGGCTGCATCACCGCCATCTCTCCTGTGCTACATGAAATCTGCTACAGCTGCAAGCTACACCTGTTAGAGAGCCAGATGGGTACCTTGGGGGCGGGGGGCGATTCAGCAGGTGGATGCTGAAAGTTGGCAGCCACTTTGCAAAAATATCTTTATCCTTTCGTAGCCTGAAAGGAAACAAAAACAAACACCATGAGAGACAGGGGAAACAAGGCTGGCGTATGAGGACTTAAGCTTTGAGTGCAAAATGCCAGTCTGCATCTGTACTGTGGGAAGAGGGTCACCCCACCCCCATCCAAATTGAAGCAGCATAATTTTGTGTGGGTGAAGCTCAAGTTCAGGCTGCAAAGGATCTGCTGTGGGGGATATAGCTGAAACGAGTGCCAGCAACTCCATTTCTCGCTCTTTCTCTCTTTTTTTTCAGTGACAGCCAAAATCAAAGACCACTCTTACCCGGCTCCCACCTTCCCCACCTTCCTTCTTTCTTCCTGCTGGGTCCGTTGAACACAAGCACAACAGTCAGCGTGGTACTCCACTCTGGAGTTAGACTAGACCCGAGCTGGGCTGTCACCCCGCCCCTTTATTGCTGTATCACTTCGGGCAAGGTGTCTCACCTTTGGAAACCTAAATTTCCCCATCTATAAAATGGGAGAAAAATACTACCTAATTCTTAGCATTTTTCTTAGAAAGGCGAGGAGCTTAACTCTGCGCAAAACGCACAGTGAACTCTTCCAAAGGGGAGCTACCATCACTGCTAGCGGTGTTAGTAACAGCGGTAGTAGTAATAGTTTTTTTGACTTCGGGGCCCGTGGGAATTTTTTAGTTAGCGGGTGAGATGGTATAAGGGAGTGAAAAACAGTGAGCTAAACTTTGATTTAGTCAAACCAAACCCATTGCTGTTGAGTCAATTCCTACTCATAGTTGACCCTATGGGACAGACTCATACAGAGACCCTAGAGACAGAGTAGAACAGCCCCATAGGGTTTCCAAGCAGCGGCTGGTGGATTCGAGCTGCCGACCTTTTGGTTAGCAGCCTGAGCTCTTAACCACCGTGACCCTAGGGCTCCTAACTTAGCCCAGGCTATGTACATCTAGCTAAATAAGTGTTTCTTCCAGTATTTAGCAAAAGGCCGGGTGGTATAAGCGCAAAAATATGGGTTTTGAAGTCGTAGGTTTGACTTTTGGCTATTCTGCCATTTACAGCCTGTCTCAATTCCTTTGAACCTCACGTTTCTCATCTATAAAAGATTTACTGCCTTGTGTCCCTATCTGAAGAGCTAGCTATAGTATGGAGGGGTATTATCACTTTATTGTAGTACCAAAAAAAAAAAAAAAAACCCATTGCCATCGAGTCAATTCTAACTCTTAGTGACCCTGTATGACAGAGTAGAACTGCTCCGTAGGGTTTCCAAGGAGTGGCTAGTGGATTCAAACTGCCAACCTTTTGGTTAGCAGCTGAGCTCTTAACCACTGTGTCACCAGGTCTCCTTACTGTAATAGCCCATAAACCCATTGCAGTCGAGTCAATTGCGACTCATAGCAGCTCCATAGGATATTGTAATCGAGAAGACCAAACGAGAAAATGAGCTTATAGAGCGGCATGAGAAAGACTGACCCAAAAAATGACTTGCTTAACTTGATTTTCTTTTTTTAAAGTGATTCACAATCATTGTACTTAACTAAAAAAGAGAAAACTCAAATAAGCAAAAGAGAAAAAATTACCCATAATCTCTCAACACAAAGATAACTACTGCCAGCTCTTTGGTTTTTATCCAAGAAAACTGTCCTGGCTACAAGGTTGATAAGGTTGAAAGCCAGCCACCTAGAGAGGCCACCTCTGGACATGGAAGCAACTGTCATCTGTGGTCAGTCATGAGGCCATTGCCCTGTTGGAAGTGGAGGGATCTACCAGAAGACAGGCCTGGCCTCCTGCTATGATTTATTGTGAGGGAAGTTCCATCAGCCGTCACACTGCACGAAAGTCATTCTGCTGCCCACCCCCAACACGAGGCCAAGATGGCCACACAATGAAAAGTTTGTTTTATAGGCTCTTTGTCAAAAGGAAATGCCAGGGTGAATTTTATGTGTCAACTTGGCTAGGCTACCGTGTCCAGCTCTTTGGTCAAACACTCATCTAGATGTTGCTGTGAAGATATTTTGTGGATGTTAACATTTACAATCAGTTAACTCTCAGAAAAGGTGATTTCCCTTGGTAATGTGGGTGGGCCTCATTCAATCAGCTGAAGGGTGTAAGAGTAAAAACTGAGGTTTCCAAGAAGAATTTCTGACTTAAGACTGCAGTGCTAACTCCTGCCTGAGTTTTCAGCTTGCTGGGTTGCATTATGGATTTCGGACTCAGCCTGCTGGAATTTCCAGATTGCCACCTGGGTTTGGCACTTGCCAGCCCCGCAACCTCCTGAGTTAATTCCTTAAAATAAATCTGTCAGCCCAGAACTAAAACAATTTCCGAGGCCAACTCTTCAGACAAAGATTAGACTGGACTGTGGGACATAAAATGATACTCGTGAAGAGTGTGCCTCTTAGCTCAAGTAGATACATGAGACTAAATGGGCAGCTCCTGTCCGGAGGTGAGATGAGAAAGCAGAGACAGTTAGGAGCTGGTTGAATGGACATGGGAAATCAGGAGCAGAAAGGAGGAGTGTGCCGTCACAGTACAGGGAGAGCAATTAGGGTCACATAACAAAGTATGTATAAATTTTTGTATGAGAGACTAACTTGAAATGTAAACTTTCACTTAAACTACAATAATAAACAAATGAATAAATAAATCTCTCTTTCTTTCGCAGAACCTCAGTATCTTTCCAATACCAAGCCAAACCAAACCCATTGCCATCGAGTCCATGCTGACTCATAGCAACCCTACAGGACAGAGTAGAAAGGACTCACAGGGTTTCCAAGGCTGTAATCCTCACAGAAGTAGACTGCCATATCTTTCTCCCGCAGAGAGGCTGGTGGGTTCAAACCTCCAAACTTTTGGTTAGTAGCCGAGTGCTTTAACCACTGTGCTGCCAGGGAATATATTCCTCCTTTTAATTTAAGTTCATCAAAATACATCTATCTTTCCTGCTACAAAAAAGAAAAAAATTAACATTATCTATTTCTATATCTAATGTCCTCTTGTATATTTATACATAAATATGTATTTATTATTTATGTAACTAATATCCTCTTGTATATACATTTATATATAACTATATATATTTATTTATTCATTATTTATGTATCTACTATCCTCTTGTATGTGTGTGTGTATATATATATATGTATATATATGTATATATAAACAGTTGTCGTGGAGTTAATTCTGACTCATGGCAACCCCATGTGTGTCAGGGCAGAACTGTGCTCCATAGGGTTTTCAATGGCTGATTTTTTTAAAGTAGATCACCAGGAGATATATTATCTCCCATCGGTCCTGTTTCTCTGGAGAACTCTGACTGATACAAGCAAGCAAGACATAAGCTAAGCACTAACTTGTCCAGTACATACCTTCCCTCCCTCTTCCCTTCCTTCCTGCCTCTCACCCTCCCTCATTCCCTCCTCCCTCCTATTCTGGACATGTCATCTAAATGAAATCACACAATACGTGACCTTTTGTGCCTTGCTTCTTTCACTTAGCATAACGTTTTCAAGGTTCGTCCGTCTCATAGCATGCATTGGACTTCATTCCTGTTTATGGTTGAATAATATTCCATTACATGGATAGACCACATTTTTTCAATCCATTCATCTGCTGATGAACGTTTGATTTCTTTCCACCTTTTGGTTATTGTGGATAGTCCTAATAACTCTTGAAGAAGGAATATGAGTGTGGCAGGTAGACAAAGGGAAAGGACATTTGAAGAAAAGGGAGCAACTTGTACCAGGACAGAGAAGCATTCCCACCTGGCCTGCCCACTTCCTCCTTTGCCATATACTCTATCTCCACACAGCAGCTAGAGTGATCTTTGAAAAACGTTCATCAGATTCCTTCACTTCCCTGTGAAAAACACTCCATCCCACCTTTCATTTCTTCTTTCACACTGTGCTGTGGCCACAACTGCCTTCCTTTCTGTTCCTACCACACGCCAAACTCATCTCAACCTCAGGGCCTTTGCACCTGTGGGCACTCTGGCTGAAACGGTCCTCTCCCCAAGCTTTTCAAGGCCAGCTTCCTCTCCTAATGCAAGTACCCCTCCTCAGAGAGCCTTCCTGCCACCCTCAGAATGTCCCCCCCCCCAGTCCACACACACCACCCAGGCCACTCAACGACCTCATTATCTGAAATGATCTTTCTTGTTTATTTGTGGTGTGTGTGAGTGCGTGTGTGTGTGTGAGTGTGTTTGCTTTTGGTCTCCCCATGCTCTGCCCTTTTTCCTTCATTAGAATGCAGGCTCCCAGAGGGCCAGGCACTGTGCTGGGTGCTAAGGAAAAGCATGGCTGCTACCTTCATGAAGCTGACAACCTCCCTTGACCACCCAAAGTGGCCCTCCTCCACACTTCCTCTATCACCCCATTCTTCCTTCATAGCCCACATCATAATCTGCAATCTTCTGATACAGTAATCATTTGCTTACATGATTGTGGTCTGTCTCTCTACTATGAGTATGTAATTTGGTGATGGTTGAAACCTGTTCAGTCTTGTTCACCCCACCACCACCTCCAGCCCCAGAGGCTTAATGGGGCCCTCTAATCCACACCCACATCAGAAATTTTTACCTTAACTACATTTTTGGAAAACAATGTTTTTGTATATATATTTATTTATGGGAGCCCTGGTGGTGCAGTGGTAAAGAGCTCAGATGCTAACCAAAAGCTTGGCAGTTTGAATCCACTAGCTGTTCCTTGGAAACATTATGGGGCAGTCCTACTCTGTCCTGTAGGGTTGCTATAAGTCCAAATTGACTCAACAGCAACGGGTTTGGTTTGGTTTATATACACAAAACCCAAACCAAACCCACTGGGTCTGAACTATCAACCTTTCGGTTAGCAGCTGAGCATTTTAACCACTGCACCACCAGGGCTGCTATACATACATACATATGTGTGTGTATATATATATATATATGTTCTGGACTTTTGGCTCAGGTAGGTGAAAGACAGGGCAGAAGACAGGGCAGGCTGAAGATGAGATTAAAAATAGAGTTTGGTCAAAATGTGGTATAGACACACAATGGAATATTACTCAGCCATAAAAAGGAATTCAGTTCTGATGCATGCTACAACATGGCTGAGCCTTGAAAACCTGCCAAGTGAAATAAGGCAAACACAAAAGGACAAATATTGTATGGTTCCACTCATACGAACTAGCTAGAACAGCAAATTCATAGCGACAGAGAGTAGATCAGAGGTTACCAGGGGCTTGGGGGTGGGGGAATAGGGAGCTATTGCTTAGCGGGTACTGAGTTTTGTTAGAGCGGTGAAAAGTTTTGGAAGTAGATGGTGGTGAAGGCTGCACACCATTGTGAGTGTGATTAATACCATTGATTTGTACCCTTAAAATTTCAAATTTTATGTTATATATATTTTACCACAATAAAAACAAGCAAACACACAATACGGAAAAGACAGTGCCTGTCCTCTTCGTCCTTGTAATCAAAGCCTTGAAAATACTACCAGGCGTCATCAAGTCAACTCCGACACATGGCAGCCGTTTGTGTATCAGAGTAGAACTGTGCTCCACAGGTTTTCAGTGGCTGATTTTTTTCAGAATTAGATTGCCAGGCCTTTCTTCCAAGGCATCTCTGGGTGGACTTGAACTTCCAACCTTTCAGATAGCTGCCACACACACTGACCATTTGCACTGCTCAAGGACTCCTTAAAAATACTACTTCTCTCTAAACTGAAAGGAGCAACTATGAATTTGAGTAGATTTTGTGGGTTAGACATCTCTCTGCCTTTGGACAAATGGTGCCCAGCCAAGCTGTGTGACAAGGAAGGTGAGATCATTTTCAGCAGCTGCCACTGAACTTGAAAAGGATTGATTGATATGACAAAGCCTTTTCACAAGAACATAAATCAAAGAAGATGACTGACAGTGAAGTAAACATTTTAGAACTACAGTAATTAGGAATATATTAGCAATTAAAATAAACTTATTATCATTAGCAAAATTGGCAGTTACTTGCAACTTCCCCAGGGGCCTCATTTCAATTTTATCCTTGTCGATTAGAGTCAGGGAGGATGAATGTTTTCAGAGATAGGGTTTCATTTTTGTGGATTTCATTTACCGTGTTCCTGTCCACAGTTAACAGAGCTCGGTGCTTCTCAAAGGAGGATCTGTGGCTCTCATCTCTCCCAGGAGCTGGATCCAGGTGTTCTGACATGAAACCCAAACAGGGCTGCTGTTTACCCAATTCTCAGAGAAAATTAAAACTAGAGGATAAAAAATTTGAGTTTCTCTTCTAATAGTTTTTTTAGGCCTTCAGCACCTGCTTGTCTTCTAGGAAGTGCGGGGAAATGAAAAACAAAAACAAAAACCCTGAGCTTGAAGCAAATAACGAATTAAGGAAAAACGTGGAAACCACTGGTCCCAGATCAGCAGTGTCTGCCTTCAATGGAAACGCGAGCTCATGGGTTAGACCCTGTGCAGATCCAGGGGCAAGACTGAACTCTATACATCCCTCATCCTTTGTTCTTGCTCATCCCTCCCCAGATGGGGAGGGCATCTTTCAGCATTATGATGCGTCAAAGTTATATCCTCATCTGTAAAGTGGGGATAATAACAGTACTCTTCTTTTAGGGTCTCCATTTATGGGGGAGATTACTTGCTATGTTTTCAAAATATGAACAAAAAACCAAACTTGCTGCCGTCAAGTCGATTCCAACTCATAGTTGACCCTATAGCACACAGTAGAACTGCCCGATAGGGTTTCCAAGGAGTGCCTCGTGGACTCGAACTGCCGACCTTTTGGTTAGCAGCCGTAGCTCTTAAACAACTATGCCACCAGGGTTTCCAAAATACTAATAGTTAACCCTTAATGAGTGCTTCTTCCTTGCCAAACACTCTTCCAAGGGCCTCACGTGTATTGTCTCAATTACTCTTCACAGTGCCTGGCATATGAAAGGCACTCAAATATTTGCTAACGGAAGGAAGGGAGGAAAGAAGAAAGCAAGGAAGAAGAGAGGGAGGAGAGGAGGAAGAGAGGAAAAGAGCAAGGAAAGAAGGAAGGAATGAGGGAAAAAGGGAAGCGGGAAGAAGGCAGGAGGGAAGAAATTGAAACCATGAAGGTGCCTGGTAACAAACTTGGAAGCTTGATTTACTTATCATAAAGTCGCAGTGAAGAAACTCTTCTCAAGGAAATTAATGCAAAATACAGCGGGATTGTAACCACAGTATTGGTTACACATCATAGAAATAGTAAATTATATATAATAATGAAAATTAAAAGGGTTAAGTAGCTTTCTAGGTCAATGTCCCTGGGATTTATGCAGCACAAGCCAACTGGGAAGATTGTTTTGCAGTTACTGGCATTTTTAAAGACCCTCTTCAAGACTGACTTCCACTTACATGCATAAAATACTGCAGCAGTTTGCTCAGGAAGTACTACCCATCTTAAGTCTGTTTTGAATGATGATTTGCATACATAAGCATACACCATGGCTCTTTATCACATTCAGTTTGAGTGAAAAGAATTTGACTCTACTGGGAGTTGTCACATTGTGATTTATTTCCCAATTTTCCTTCCTGTCAAAGGAGCATAATAATCTCAGCACGTGGTACACTTGTTCTTCATGCTCTATGGCTCCTCTGTGTCTGAGAAGAACAGTGACTGTGGTGTTGGGTTGAGAAAGGACATGGCATAGCCAGCCCAACTTGGCCCATGACAAATTGTGGTTTCCCTGCTTTATCATCCGAGGTTGTTCCCTGTTCTACCAGAGTGGTGTTCTAATCTGTCAAGACCCTGCCCCTGGAAAAAGCTCTTATCCTAGACTTTGTAGGTAAGATTACAAGACAAAGAGCAGTCTAATGGCCAGAAGGATGGGGCACCCTTGCTGAGCAGCCTGCTAAACCCAAACAAACCCAACCAGTTGCCATCAAATCGATTCTGACTCATGGTGACCTCGTGTGTTACAGAGCTGAACTGCTCTATAGGGTTTTCTTGGCTGTAATCTTAAAGGAGGGAGCGCTGGTCATGCAGTGGTTAAGTGCTCAGCTGCTGCTCAGCTGCTAACCGAAAGGTCAATCATTCAAACCCATCAGCAGCTACTCTGTGGGAGAAAGATGTGGCAGTCTGCTTCCACAAAGATTTACAGCCTTGGAAACCCTATGGGGAAGTTCTACTCTGTCCTATAGGGTCCCTATGAGTCAAGATCAACTTGACAGCAATGGTTTTGGGAATCTTAAAGGAAACATATTGCCAGACCTTTCTTCCACGGTACCACTAGGTGAGTTTGAACCACTAACTTTTAGGTTAGTAGCTGAATGCAAACCGTTTGCACCTTAAAACATGGACATCTCTGTGGTGATCCTAATACCTAAATCACAAGATGTGGTCCTTATATCCAGGACAGCCAAGATCTTGGAGAGATTGGCTGACGTACTCATTCATTCAACAAATATTTATTGGGCATCTATGAGTGTCAGGAATTATGCTGACAGCTAGGATTCAAAAATGAAAAAACTCCCTCAAGTAGATCTTGGTGTAGAAAAGGATGTAAAATACAGTGCAAGTTTAGGCACAGAACCCGGGCTCCACCACTCCCTAGTCAGATAATCTCACTGGGTCTCAGTTTCCTTATCCATAATATGTAGGAGATAAATTACCCATCTCCAAGGGTTGCTGTGAGATTTAATTAACACTTTCAAAGCCCTTGGGCAATGTTGAGCACACAATGCTTACAAACATCTTAGAGATTTGTACGCCATAGCTCCATTGTTTGTTCACTTATAAGTGAATGAATAAATAGAATACCCCAGCTCCACAAACACTAAGTTTCACAGGAAAGATTCAAGGCCTCTGACAACTAGAGAGTTTAAAGTAAGGTTAAGAGTTTAAGAGAGAGTTGGTCTGAGGCCAAGGATAGATGCTCAGAGCCAAGACATCAGACACCTGGGTTGCAATTGCTCTCGAGAATTTTCTAGAGCACTGGGCTGCCTGCCTCCCTCTATTTCTTCTGATCCAGGGGCTGAGACCCTTCATACTGGTCTGACCCCCTGCCTGTCAGTCTAGAAGCTAACTCTTTTAACTGGAATACTCCCTAGTACCAGCTTTCTGCCACAAGCTAGGTCCTTTTTAGTTTCATGTCCCTCTTGCTGTCAAAATGCACAAGTCCGGGCATAGGAATATTTGCTAAACTAAGGTCACGCCTCTAGTAAATGGAGTAGGGGCCAAATCCAGATCTCCTGGCTCTGGAAGGCGTTAAATAAAATGTTGTTGTTGTTAGGTGCCGTGGAGTCAGTTCCAACTCATGGTGACCCCGCACACAACAGAAGGAAACACTGCCCAGTCCTGCACCATCCTCACAACCTTTGCTATGTTTCAGCCACTGTGTCAATCCATCTTATTGAAGGTCCTCCTCTTTTTCGCTGATCCTCTACTCTACCAAGCATAATGTCCTTTTCCAGGGACTGGTCCCCCCGATAACATGTCCAAAGTATGTGACACAAGTCTCGCCACCCTCGCTTCTAAGGCGCATTCTAACTGTACTTCTTCCAAGACTGATGTGTTCCTTCTTCTGGCAGTTCAAATAGAAAAAAAGAGATCAGGCTAAGAGGCACGTCAAGGGGGCAGATCCCATCAGGAAATAAGAGCGTCCTGTGCTTCTTTGTTCGATATAGCTAATTGCTTGCCGGAGAAGGAAGCAGTTCATGGAAGGTCCAGGTTGAGGACGTAGATGAGGAATAGGTTCGGGTTGGGGAGCCCCTCCACTGCAGAGTCTCGCTTCTTCTCTCCTCCCGGAGCGCTACAGGCTTGGCGCGTCCTGACCCCGCGCGGCCGCCGTAGAGTTCCCGTTGCCATGGCTCCCAGATTCGACACGGACGCGCTGAGGCTTGACTGAAGGGTGAAGGGAGTCCTGGCGTCGCGGTAGGGCTGCACCGCCTAGCAAA
Source organism: Trichechus manatus latirostris (assembly GCF_000243295.1). Taxonomy (NCBI): domain Eukaryota; kingdom Metazoa; phylum Chordata; class Mammalia; order Sirenia; family Trichechidae; genus Trichechus; species Trichechus manatus. The sequence continues at coordinate 19,442,214 of NW_004443958.1, read as the reverse complement.
CCTTGGAGGCGCCATGGGCCGGAGTAAGCACCCCACCTTCCCCGCTTGTCCTCCCTTTTGTGCCATCCCGGGTGACATGGGCCCTCGCCGATGGCCTGGGACCACCTCTGCCCCTTCCCGCCCGCGGACCCCTGCCAGCCCGGCCCTTCGCCCTGTACAGCCCCAGCCAGGAGAAAGGGCCGCCGGAGCTGGATCGGCTACTGCCAGGTGCCCCACCGACTGGCCAGGAAACCTGACCTTTTCTAGGCCTGGGTTCCTCATCTGTAAAATGAGGGACCAGAAGGGCGTCAGATGGGATGAACGGGGTGTAGTGGAAGGTGCATGGGTGTTAGCGTCAGATACTCAGGGCTCAGGCCGCCTGTCTCCCTGCTTGCTGTGTCGTTGTGGGCAAGTCACTCTTTCGGAGCCTCAGCCTTCAGACCACTCAGGAAGGCACGGTAGCCTAGTGGTTGGGGGTACTGACGTCAGAGCCAGGGTTTAAATCATACGTCCTCTGCCTACTAGCTATGTGACTTTAGGAAGTGAATTCACCCTTTTGGGTCTCAGCTTTCTTATCTCCAAAACGAAGGCAACAGTAGTATTGTTTTAAAGACATGGTAAGTATTGTAAGGAATCCCTAACAAAACCAAACCTACCCGTTGCCATCGAGTCGATTTGGACTCATAGCGACCCTATAGGACAGAGTAGGACTGCCCCATAGGGCTTCCAAGGAGTAGTTGGTGGCTTCGAGATGCCGACTTTTTGGTTAGCAGCCGACCTCTTAACCACTGCGCCACCAGGGCCCTAGGTGGTGCGAACCTTTAACACGCTTAGCAGTTAACCCTAAGGTTGGAGGTTCCAGTCCACCCAGAGGCGCCTCAGAAGAAAGGCCTGGCAATCTGCTTCCAAAAATATCAGCCATTGAAAACCCTAGGAGCACAGTTCTACTCTGACACTCATGGGGTCGCCATGAGTTGGAGTCAACTCGGTGGTAGCTGGAAAACTACTTGCAGCTGGGGAAGAAACTTTTGCTGCCAAGAGAGGATGATCACATTAATTGAACACTTACTACCTTCCAGGTAGCGTTCTGAGTAGTTTGCGAGTGTCAACTCATTCAGTCCTCACAGTGATCTTATCGGGTAGGGGTTATTATCACCTCCATTTTGCAGATGAGGAATCGGAAGCCCAGGGAGGTTAAGCAGCTTGCCCAGTGCCACACAGTAAGTGGTGTATTTGGCATGTGAACCTAAGCAGGGCTGATACTCTGATTCTCCCTGCCACACTGTCACTTGGGAGTAAGGGAAAGACAGTGAGGACAAAGAGGCCATGGTGCCAATTCTCAGACTTGTCAGAGATTACTTATAGTGTCCATTCAGTTTAGGAGCACTGTCAGCCTGGGGTGGTGGCTAGGGGAAAAGGAAAGAATAAGCCCCCCTTGAACAGAAAGCCACTTGCTCTTTGAACAGTTAGTCTGACGTGGATTGTGATTTATGGAAGACCTAGCTTTTTTAAAAAAAAAATTCACTCCATTGAGTTTATTTTGTATTACTGTAGCCATAAAATGAGGATGATTACCCTCATGGAAAGGAGCCCTGGTGGTGCAGTGGTTAAGCACTTGGCAGCTAACCGAAAGGTCCACAGTTCGAATCCACCAGCTGCTCTGCGGGAAAAAGATCTGGTGATCTGTCCCATAAAGATTAAAAAACCCAAACCAAACCTGCCGCGGTTGAGTCAATTCCAACTCTTCCTGACTCTGTAGGACAGAGTAGAACTGCCCATAGGGTTTCCGAGACTATAACCCTTATGAGAGCAGACTGCCATATCTTTCTCCCGCAGTGCGGCTGGTGGGTTCAGTTAGCAGCTGAGTGCTTAACCACTGTGCCACCAGGGCTCCTTCCGTAAAGATTACAGCCTAGGAAACCCTATGGGACAGTTGTACTCTGTCTTATTGGGTTGCTGTGAGTCAGAATCGACTCAACGGCACACAACAACAGCTCTCATGGAGACGTGGTCTGTGCATGCTCATGCCAGGAGAAGTGAGAGAGGTGCTGGTTAAATAACCCAGAGTCACAGGATGTTATTGCTGGAAGGGTACTTGGGGGTCACTAATCCATCCCCTGTAAAACTACTGATGGAGATCTTGTTAACCGGAAAGGCTAAGCCTCTGTTCAAAACCTTGCTCCTGTTACGTGAAGCTGAAGTTTTGGCCCGGTGGCATTTTGTAATGTCTTCACTTTCTTACAGGCACAGAAGGGGAAAATCAGTTTTATGTTAAATTAACTCCCTTCAGTTCATCTTAAATATGAAACTTCCATCAGGCCCATCCACCCTCATTCATCGCCCGTATATTGTATACTTCTCCAGCTACTTATAACAAATCCTTTACTTCCTGCATTTGTTAAGTCTCATTCAATTGTTGAGTAGTATCGTGTGTCTTCAACTTTGAGCTCTTTGAGAAGGATGATGTGCTAGATGTCATGTGATTTCTTCAGTGACACACTTGTGAACGCTTGCTAAATGCTCTCTGTGAACATTTTAGCTTTACAAGGAGCCCTGCTGGTGCAATGGTTAAAGCGCTTGGCTGCTAACCGAAAGGTCGCAGTTGGAACCAACCAGCTGCTCCATTGGAGAAAAGACCTGGTGATCTGCTTCCATAAAGATTACAGCCTTGGAAGCCCTATGGGGCAGTTTTACTGTCCTACAGGGTCGCTGTGAGTCTGAATCGACTCGAGGGCAACAGGTTTGGTTTGATTTGGGTTTTAGCATTACAAGGAGAAGGTTTATTAGCAAAAAAATGAAACTTCTAAGAAAATATCCTTCTAAGAAATTTTAGAGATTTACATTGCAAGTACATACGTTAACATTTTAGAAGTAGAAGACTTAGTTAAGGATAAAGGGTTTTTTGTTTGGTTTGGTTTGTAAGGCAGTCTTATTTAACTTCCAAATTGAACTGGTTACTAAAGACTATGGATTTGTTTGCTGTCTTTGTTTTCTCATACTGAAAGGTATTTTCATTTAACAGAGAGAGTCAAGACCGGGAGTTATAGCCTTTCTGCAATTTAAGAGGAGTGCTTAAGCAATTATCTTGTAACTTGAAGCACATTAAAATAATCTGATTATTGCATTAAGTTAATTTTATATGGATGGGCATAGCAAAATCACTCGGACATTGTACATTTTGAAATTTAGCTATCTGTACATGTTACAAATAATTCTTATTAATTCACCCAGTCATTCTTTGCAAGTTTACCATAATCCTGCTGAGCACTTTACATGCTAAGGAAGCTTAATCCTCACAGCAGCTCTCTTAAGTACAGTAGAAACTCTTGAGATAGGTCATTGGAAAAACTTGGTTAAAGCGGTGAATCATAAAAATGGTACATGTTCGGGCTTCTGCCTCCAGCCATAATAGCGTAACTGGGACTGGACTTACCCTTCCACCGTAAACGAGAAAATTGGACAAAATACATAAGGCCACTTTTCAAGAACAACAGGTAGCAAATGACTGTGCTTCTTGAGATAATGGAAATGCAAAAGGTGTACCCCACGATCACCCCAGCTTTCTGCCTCTGGGCGCTTTCCTGCTTCAGGAAGGGGAGGTGGGACTCTGGAAGCAGAGTTGTGGTCTCGTTGAGCTGAGGAGGCAGGAATTGGCATTCCGAGCTGCTGAAGTTGCTGTAATTTACTAGGCAGAATACAGAGAAGAAGGTACTGCATGGAATAGGGTGGAGAGAAGACCGAAATGGGATGTTTATAATATAAGAGGACTTTAGGCAAGGGCTGGGCTGTGCATGCGTATCACAAGACTGTGAGAGACCTAGCGGAGTCACTTGCTGTAGGACAGAGAGTTGGATAGAAATACCAGAGGTTAGGCAGCACTGGAAGACATTGGGGTCCTGTTCCAGCCCCATGGGTATTCAGTTGAGACTCCAGTAAGAACATGCCTTAGGAGTAAGTATTGGACTTTTAATGGTTCTGCTTTTGGTGTAAGCTCAAAATTAAAATAGACCCACCCCCAACAAGAAATAACCCAGAAATAAAGTTTCTGCCCCTACTCTACCTGCCTTCCAAAATAAAACTCAATCCCTTACCAGACAGACATAATCCAAACTCTACAATGTATCAACCACAATAATCACAATGACCAATATACAATAAAAATAACTAGATATGCAAAGTAGGAAAATGTGACTCATGATAAAGGAAAACAGCATTTAGTAACAACAGATGCCAAGATAATGGAGTTGTTGAAATGAGCAGAGAAGGACTTTAAAGCAGTTTATTAGTTTCCTACTGCTGCCGTAGAAATTACCACAAATTTACAAGCTTAAACAACAGAGATTTGTTATCTTGCAGTTTTTCAGGTCAGAAATCTGACGTGGGTCTCACCGGGCTAAAACCAAGGTATCAGCAGGGCTGTGTTCCTTTCTGGAGGTTCTAGGGGAAGCTCATTAGGGTTGTTGGCAGAATTTAGTTCTTTGCACAGTAGGACTGAGATCTTTGTTTCCTTGCTGGTTGTCAGTTGAGTGCCATTCCTAGCTTCTAGAGGTCACCCACCTTTGTTAACTCACAGCCCCCTCACTCCATCTTCAAAGCAAGCAGCACTGGGTTGAATCCCTCTCATGCTTTCAGTTTCTTCTCCTTCTTCCATCTCATCTCTCAGACCGAGCAAGAAAGGTTCTCTACTTTCAAGGCCTCAACTTCATGTTGACACAGTGGTTAAGCTCTCAGCTGCCAGCCGAAGGGACAGAGGCCTGACCTCACCAGCCATTCTGCAGGCAAAAGATGTGGCAGTCTGCTTCCATAAAGATTACAGCCTTGGAAACCCTATGGGGCAGTTCTACTCTGTCCTATAGGGTCACTATGAGTCAGGATCACCTTGACGGCAATGGGATTTAAAGTGTATATCACTTGATAAGTTTTGATGTATGCATACACCTGGGCTGTCCCAGCAGCTGGGGAGTTAATCCATCAGATTTGAAGGGGGAACCAAGCAGCACATCACAGCAATCACTGTAGCCTGGAATGCCCTTTCCTGATTTGTTTATCTGGCAGACATCTACGCAGATTTCATGATTCAGCTCAGGCATCCTAACGTCTCCTCCTTAAGCCTCTGTGACCCCCTCGTCTTGCTCAGTAGCACAGATCACCCCCTTCTTTGCACCCATTGTACCTTTTGCATACGTCTGTCATTGCCCAATCACACTCTGTCTGGGTTTTTAATAGCACTGTCTATGTCAGTGGCCCCTAAACGTATCATTGGATTAGAGTACAGCATGGCCAGGGATGCTCATAATGATGACCCTGAGTCATCAAGAAAAGATAGGAGAAGCAAGCAATCCTGTTGCCAAAATGTTCCATTTAAAAACGTTAAAAAAAAAAAAAAAAAAAAGTTTAGACGCCTCAAGAGTTTAGATACTTCACCTCTTTGTAACCCTATTCAGTTAGTTTCTATCAAATCTGTATTTCGTATATATATCTGCTAGGTCTGTCGAGATGTTTGAACATTCCGCAAAACCTGCAATGAACATACATTGATTGATTTTGTTCTAATCGAGCGAGAAAGAGAGGTCTGTTTGCAAAACATGATGTAAAGCCCAGAGGAAAGAACACTAAATTGTAGGCTTTGAGAACTTCTAGGAGTTTGCACACTACGCAGGCAAGCTTTGTAGAAGCAAACACATCAGGACAGCCACCATGTCCCGGCACCCTTCCATCCCCCCACCCTCCAGGCAAGTCATTTTACTGACACGCCCACAGATTACAGAGACCCACTCATATTAAGGAGTTGACTCCGACTCACGGAGACCCTACGCGTGTCAGTGCAGAGCTGTGCTCTGCAGAGTTTTGGATGACTGGTTTTTCAGAAGTAAATCACCAGGCCTTTCTTCTGAGGTGCCTTTTCGAGGACTGGAACCTCCAACCTGTCAGTTAGCAGCAGAGTGCTTAACCGTTTCTGCCACCCAGAGACTCCTGGCAGCTGGTCAGTTTGGGTTAAACCTTTGGATTCCTCAGCAGCATCTTGCTAAAGAGCTGAGTATCCATCTATCACTAAAGCTGTAAATATCCTTTATCAGTCATCCATTTCTCTAGTCATGCAGATATTGGCCAGCACCTTCCAGGGCTAAGACACTGCTCAGAATCTGAGTCCTGTACCTTGCAATTTGAAATTTTCTAAAATAATGAAGAGGAAGCAGTATATTTGATACAACACCTTAGCATGTTCTTTTATAATATATAATACGCATTGTAACACCATCTCCCTTGAAATATTTCACCTTAAAAGCCAAAACCAAACCAGTTGCCGTCCAGTCGATTCCAACTCATAGTGACCTCATAGGACAGAGTAGAACTGCCCTATAGGGTTTCCGAGGAGTGGCTGGTGGATTCGAACTGCCAACCTTTTTGGTTAGCAGCTGAGCTCTTAACCACTGTGCCACCAGGGCTCCTCTTTCACCTTAGGATGACATATTAATGTTTCCAAATCATCTTTAAATGCCTGGAATGACGGCTTGTATGTGCAATGCTGTATTATTAGGTAAAGAATGATTGGTCTAAATTAGTATGCAAAATACAAAATGCTTTCCCGTTTAAAAGTAGGAAGCACTCTAATCTCCATCCACCACATAGATGTTTGCACACATTTCTTCCAGGGGACTCTGGTTTTGCTGAAATGTTTGCCATTACAGGTGAAGCGGCATTGTGAAACAACAGTTTCCGGAGCCCTGTGAAATGGCACGCCACCCAGCAGTCTGCTTGAAATAAGGGAGTTCAGAAAAGGGCCGCTGGGAAATTCCACACCTTCACAGTCCTCCCTTCCTCTGCGGGACTCTGTTTTCTTTTATTCTATCCGAGTTCTGTGTAATTGTGTTGAGCAAACTTTCTTGCTGTGCTGAATGAACTCTTCACCTGTCCTCCCCGCCCCCTTTTTGTGTGTGTTTGGGTAAATTAGTTATTCCTGCTAAGGGACCCCCCCCCCCACTTTAAACTAATAGTGATTTTTATCATCTTAATTCTCACAGTTAGGCAATGTGGACCAACATAATACCTTCCTAATAATTCTATGCCTCAGAAAGGGAGGATTTAACGATCAGGAGTCCCTGGGGGGTGCAAATGATTAACATGCTCTGCTGCTAACCAAAAAAGGTTGGTGGTCTGAGTCCACCCACAGGTGCCTCGGAAGAGTTGTCTGGTGATCTGCTTCGAAAAACCAGCCATTGTAAACCTGATAGACCACAGTTTACTCTGACATGAGTTGGAATCAACTATAGTGATGGGTAATGAGCGGCACTGCAGAGAAGCCCAGTGCAGCCGTCAGCAGGGATCCCGGCGAGCAGAGCTGCCCTTTCTGCCCACCTCCCAGCCATACTGGCTCCCCTTCCTCAGGCCTGGTTTGCAGCCATCTCCGCCTGTTAGCTGACCCAAAGCGTGGAGCGGCAGGGACACTCCCCACGTTTGGTGTTGTAATCTCTCGACCTCTCCGTTTCCCTTGTCTTTCTTCCAAAGAACTGCCATTGCAAGTAAACTCAATTCCTGCCACCAGTAGTAGCGGAGGTTCAGTTAATTGCACACAAATGATCAAGTTCTCACATGCTCTGACATTTTAACAAAAGGCTAACTCCACTTTTAAGGCTGTGACACAGAGGTGGGGCAGAGGAAAGTGTGGTGAAGAACGTTGTCTCAGCCTGAGGAGCCTGCACATTTGGGAAGCCTGAGTAATCTCGAGAGACTCTTCCTTGTCCATGTTTTGAGGCAGTGTAGTACAGTGGTGAAGAGCTCCTGGTCTGGCACCAGACTGCTTGCATTTAAAACCTGCTCTAGCGAGGTGTGGTCAACATGGCGGAGTAGTTAGATGCTTCGTGTATCCCTTTTACAACAAAGACCTGGAAAAACAAGTGATTTGATTGAATATCTGTGAGCCCTGAACAGGGCAAGGTTAAGAAATCCGTCTGAGTGATACGGGAGAGGGAGACCATTTGGAAGAGGCGAGGCGGGCCAGAGCCCCGGCGGCAAAACTGCAGCCCCGCAGCCACGCCATCCACCATGATGCAGGCAAACATCTGTGTGGTGCACGTGCTCGGGAAGCAGTTTCCACATCAAGATAGACCCGGCAGCAGAAATTCTGCTTGGACGCTCCGAACCAGTGAAGAGCAGCTCCCAAGAGGCTAAGATAAGTACATGCGTGCACCCTTTCACAGGGATTGAAGGAAAAAAAAAAAGCCCATTTGGGAAAAACCTCTCTCCCTTTTACCTCCTCCCTCCATGCTCTGCACTGGGAGTCCGCTGGGCCAGAAGTAGATCCTAAAAGGCGCCCTGACCCATTCTCCTGGCCTTGGAGAGGGAACAAATAAGCTGCTGGCTTCCCTAGGCCAGGAACACAGGGACGGCACAGCTCCTTTGCTGGGCACAGGTATCAGGGGTCCACAGACTCTGAGTGCCTTACAACCTTGTATAGACATGTGGGAACCCATCTCAACAGCGTTAATCCTCACTGCCACAGTACAACAGAGCAAACATCTGAAGTTTAACTTCAACTGCTTTAGCTGTGAACTGGCAGATTTGTGACCCTCGAAACAGCCGTGCCCCTTAAGTAGGCACTTTTATCGATCTGCAGCACGGCCTTGAGGACTGGTGATAGCACCTAAAGCGCGTAGTCACCTGCTACAGGAGTCCAAGAAAAAGTGGTGCCCTCGAGTCTTTACAGCCAACAGAGTGCGGTGCTCATAGTCCGGCTGCAAAACTCACCTACCTACTCACCCTAGAGAATAGGGACACGCTTTCCTTTCAGACTCTCAGGGGCAGCCGTCAGCCCCCTGCCTGGCTCAGCATGTGATCCCCTACCACAGCCAGAGTCTAGTGCCTGCACCAATCACCCATGCCTCTCTAGGACTAGGGGTGAGAGCCTGCATCACACACGTGGTGACCAACTGCCCGAACACCCGAGCTGAACCCGTATAGGAAAATTTAACGGACTCATGTGTGCACATACTTACAGAACTAACTACCTGGTGACAGGACGTTAGAGATCCAAAGGTGTCAAATATCAAACTAGTGCACACGAGCAGCCTATTTGGGCATATCAAAACAAAACAAAATAAGAAGCTAGGTCTCACTAAGCAAATACAAAATAAAATTATAATAAATTATTGATGGCTCGGAGACAACAGTCAGTATCAGGTCACATAAAGAGGCAGTCCATGATGGCTTCAGCAAGCTCCCAAAATAAAGAATAAATAAATTCTCTGGAGGAAGAGAGCTTCTTGGAATTACCAGAGGCAGAATACAAAAGATTAATATACACGACTCTTCTAGAAATAAGAAAGGAAATTCTACAGAATGCAGAAACAGCCAGGGAACATACAGACACAGTAGTAGCGGAACTTAAAAAAGTTGTTCAAGAACATAATGCCAAATTTAATAGGCTGCAAGAATCCATAGAGAGACAGCAATCAGAAATCCAGAAGATTAATGATAAAATTTCAGAATTAGACAACTCAATAGAAAGTCATAGGAGCAGAACTGAGGCAGTAGAAGTTAGGATTAGTGACACTGAAGATAAAGCTCTTGATGCCAACTTATCTGAGGAAAAATCAGATAAAAGAATTAAAAAGAATGAAGAAACACTAAGAGTCATGTGGGACTCTATCGAGAGAAATAACCTATGAGTGATTGGAGTACCAGAACAGGGTGGGGGGGATAACAGAAACTACAGAGAAAATCGTTGAGGGTTTGTTGACAGAAAACTTCCCTGATATCGTAAAAGATGAGGAGGTATCTATCCAAGATGCTCATCAAACCCCGTGTAAGGTAGATCCCAAAAGAAAGTCACCAAGACATAATCAAACTTACCAAAACCAAAGATAAACAGAGAATTTTAAGAGCAGCTAGGGATAAAAGAAAAGTCATCTACGAAGGAGAGTCAGTTAGAATAAGCTCGGACTACTCAGCAGAAACCATGCAGGCTAGAAGGCAATGGGAGGACATAATTAAAGCCTTGAAGGAAAATAACTGTCAGCCAAGAATTATATATCCAGCAAAACTGTCTCTCGAATATGATACTTAGGGCATTTCCAGATTAAACAGAAGTTCAGGGAATTTGCAAAAACCAAACCAAAACTGCAAGAAATAATAAAGGGAGTCCTACGGTTAGATAATCAATAACACCAGATAACAACGCAAGACTAGAACACAGGACAGAGCAACCAGATACTGACTCAGATACAGAAATAAAAAATACAGCAAAGCTAAAACATTGAAGATAGGGAAACAGATATCAATATGTAAAAAAGGATAATATTAAAACAAAAAAAAGAGGGACTTATAAACAGGAGACATTGATTTTCTATATGGAGGGGAAGTTAAGGCGATATAAAGTAACAAAAGACTGGTATAAACTTAGAAAAATAGGGGTAAATATTAAGGTAACCACAAAGGAATCTAACAATCCTACAAATCAAAATAAAAAAGTAGAAAAACATAAAGACCCAGCAAACACAAAATCTACAACAAAGAAAAAGATGGGAAAAAAAATACATAAAGAAAAACGACTCAGCACAGAAAATTGAGGAGAAGAAAGAAACTGTGAACAACACACAAAAAGATATACCAGGATGACAGCACTAAACTCATACCTATCAATAATTA
>NW_004443958.1:19398762-19430722 GCF_000243295.1 Trichechus manatus latirostris | reverse complement strand
TCCTACTTTGGTGAGTGGCGTCTGGGGTCTTAAAAGCTTGCAAGCGGCCAGCTAAGATGCATCAATTGGTCCCAACCACTTGGAGTAAAGGAGAACAAAGAACACCAAAGACACAAGGAAAGTATTAGCCCAAGAGACAGAATGGGCCACATAAACCAGAGACTTCATCAGCGTGAGACCAGAAGAACTAGATAGTGCCCGGCTACCACCAGTGAACGTCCTGACAGGGAACACAACAGAGGGTCCCTGATGGAGCGGTAGAAGGATGGGATGCAGAACTCAAATTCTAGTAAGAAGACCAGACTTAATGGTCTGACTGAGACTGGAGGTGCCCCGGAAGCCATGGCCCCTGGTGTCTCTATCACCCCAGAACTAAAACAATTTCCGAGGCCAACTCTTCAGACAGGGATTGGACTGGACTGTGGGACATAAAGTGATACTTGTGAAGAATGTGCCTCTTAGTCAAGTAGATACAAGAGACCAAAGGGGCGGCTTTTGCCCCGAGTTGAGAAGGCAGAGAGAGTTAGGAGCTGGTTGAATGTTCCTGGGGAATCAGGGGCGGAGGGGAGGAGTGTGCTGTCGCAGAGTGGGGTGAGCGTTTGGGATCTCATAACAAGGTATGTTAAAAAAAAAAAAATTCTGTATGGGAGACTAACTTGAAATGTAAACTTCATTTAATTACAACAATTAAAAAAAAATTAAATAAATAAATAAAGTAAAAAAATAAAACCTGCTCTAGCGCTTACTACCATGACCAGGAGCAAGGTATTTAAACTCTGCCTCAGTTTTCTCGTCTGACACCTGTGCATAGTAATGGTGCCTGTTGTTGTAGGCTGCCATCAAGTGGGCCCCTGGCTCATGGAGACCTCATACACGACAGAAAGAAACCTGCCCCACCCTCTGCCATCCCCATGATAGACTGTAGATGGGACCATTATGATTATAGGGTTTTCGGAAGTGAATCACCAGGCCTTTCTTCCTCATCCACCTTCATCTGGGATATCTGCTGAAATCTGTTCAGCATCATAACAACACACAAGCCCCCCCTCACAGATGGGTGGTGACTGTGTATGAGGTGAACTGGGTGGGAATCACAGTCAGGTCTCTCAAGTGGAAGGTGAGAATTCTACCACTGAATCCCCACTGCCCCCATGATGGTACCTGTTCTTCTGTTAGTACCTGCAAAGCAGTTAGAACAGTGCCTGGCACCTTGTAAGTGCCAATAAAGAAGTCTTTATTACCTCTTGGGATGGACATGCAGTATTTCCATGTTCTACCTAAAATGTGAAGGTTCAAATGGATTTTTAATATTTTTAACACTTTTAATATTTTTAGCATTTTTGATAGCATTGGAAAAGTAGATTTCTCCATGGTTATCACCTCTTTGATTTCACTCAGTCTTCTGAAGGGATTCATGATCTTGTTCTTGGCTCCAACTGTGGACCATCATATTGGCTCCAATCTCTTGCTGCCATCTTTATCACGTACTCCAGTCCTTCTGAGTTGGGCCAGCCCAGTGCTGAGGGGGTGGGGACTTCTCCTGTGAGCAGGTTCTTTCATCCCTCCTCCAAACAGAACGAGTGGTGTTGCTTTCTAAGATTGTAATGCAAAATCTGGGGTGTTCTTTTCCTTTATCTTCAGATTTATTTTAGTAGCTGCTGGTTAATGGAATGCATGAATGAGCCTTCCCTGATGGAATGGTGGGAGATGGTTCATATTTCTGTCTTCTGCTAGCTGACTGTGCCTCTCAGTAGTAAGTCACTTGGATCATTTCGTGGCTGTCATCCAGTTTGACATGGTACCACCCCAAGATTCAGCATCCCCATCCTTATATTCATTAATCTTCAACTGTCTGTATCCACTCAGCAAAATGTAGTAGACTCTGTGAATACAAAAGGCAGCTAAGACATTGCTTTAAGGTATATATAGAGTTGCAATGAGTCAGAATTGACTCGATGGAAGCGGGTTAAGGTATATGGAGTCTCCTTCTCTGACTTACATCACAGTGTCACAAAAACTCCAGCAGGTGGCAGCACTTCTTATATCTCTCCTTTTGAAAATCACTTTATAAAGTTCTGAAAATCCAACCTATAACTACAAGAACAAGAGAAGGGCATTAAAACTACCTTAAGCCCGCCCCATCCCAAAGCCGGTTCTAGAACTGTCATTTAACCACAAGGAAAAGCCAACACATTAATAACCTAATACCCTGATGATGAACAATGGGGGACGGAAATGTAATCTGCAACACATTTTCTTTCAGTCACAGAAGATCTCATTAGACGGAATGCTGAACACAATGACTGTGTAATTTTTTCCCTGGAGGAACTCTCCTTGCATCAGCAAGAAATAGAAAAACTGGAACATATTGACAAATGGTGCCGGGATTTAAAAATCCTCTACCTTCAAAATAATCTCATTGGAAAAATTGGTAAGTTTTCAGCACCTTGTTCCCAGAGTTTCTTTACCATTCTGAGCGGGAGAACTTTGGAAAATGCAGTATTATTTTTAGAGTAAGACAATGACTGGAAAAGAATTGGATGAGACAGTCAGCATAGGCACCTCTCAGTCTAGCTGCTTATGGAACGTTTCCCTAAACTTTTCCACGTGGAGTCGGTCTCCCTGCCGGTAGCGATCTCCACTGAGGAGCTGGGAGGAGCAGTTAAAGGCAGGGGACGCTCATTGACCCGATCATTTATAGTCTGGTTTTTTAAAGGTTTTATTAGGGAGGAAGACATGATTCTGGTGCGTGTCAAAGTTTTACATCACTGTAGGTACTGCCCCCTAGAATTAAACCTCTCCACCAACTCGCAAGCAGAACTGGACAACCACAAGCCTCCCTGGCCCTGGTGAGCCCTTGCTTTGTGGCAGGAGGGGGTCAAGGCCATGTGTTCTAAGCTGGCAGGAGGATCCCAGGGAGCCAGAAGAGAGGCTGGGACTGGGCATGCCCATCAGGTAAGACCGTCCTCCTCCCCTGGGCAAGGATGAGTAGGGACCAGAGGGAAGGGAGGCCTGCTCAGTGACTCTAACGGAGGTCCTGCCTCATGGAAACGGGAGTGGGCCAGGAGATCCCCCAACCCTCAGAAAAGCGACAGTATAGTTTAGCAGTAAGAGCAGGCACAGGCTGTAGCGTGGGACAGACCTGGGTTTGGTCCCTGCCTCTGCCACTTAAGAGCTGTGTAAAATCAGCAAGTCATTTAACTTGTCCAAGCCTTAGTTTTGCCATCTGTAAAACAGGGGTAATAACACCTACCATGGGGCGCAGTGGTTAAGGTCAGCAGTTCAAATCCACCAGCTGCTCCTTGGAAACCCTGTGGGGCAGTTCTACTCTGTCCTGTAGGGTCTCTACGAGTCGGAATCCACTTGACGGCACATAACAACACCAACATGCAGAACTGGTGTGAGGATCAAATGAAATGTCGTGTTTAGCGTTATGCTTGTCGCGTAGGACCACCACCACCGGCTGCCGTGGAGTCAACTTCTACTCATGGCGCCCCCATGTGTGTTAGAGTAGAACTGTGCTCCATAAGGTTTTGAGTGGCTGCTTTTTTGGAAGTAGATCACCAGACCTTTCTTCCGATGCCACATAGGAAGTGCTCCCTAAGTGACAGCCGCTGCTGTTATTAGTATTAACATTTACCCCAGGCTGCCCAAGCTGGTCAAGTGAAGGGAGAACAGAACAAAGCTGGAGGAACAGGGATGGGATCGAGGGTTGAGGGGACAGAAAGAGTGCCAGTCTCTGTGGGTTCTGACACAAGGCCAGGGGTCAGCTTCTGAGACTACCTTCAGCTTTCCGTGGAGATGGGCCGCGGTCCTCAACGGGGGACGTTCGGCAATGTCTAGAGACATTTTTCGTTGTCGTAAGTGTGTGTGTGTGTGTCGGGGTGCTACTGGCATCCGGTGGGGAGAGGTCAGGGTTACTGCTGTCGCCCTGCAGTGCTCAGGACAGTCCCCGACAGGGAAGAATCAGCTGGCCCAAAACGTCAGAAGTGCTGAGGTCGAGAAACCCGGGAGAAGTCGTTGCCTCTAGCTTCGTGGGTAATTGAAAATTAGGTCTAGGATTGTAAAAAACCTCGAATTTGCATTGCTTTTGAAGGTTTACGAAGAATCCTCTCTATTTCTTAAGAGAATTATTTTGGGCATCTTTTACTTCACCAGAAATTAGAGACTCTGGCACATTGTTCAATTTAAAAGGCTGTTACAGAAAACTGCCAGCTTTTGTGCATGGGGGCAGTAAAGAGCCGTCCTAATTGTACAGCTCTAAAAGAGTTTCCGAAATTTTAATCCCCACAGCTGGGTCCATCACAATTACTAATTAGTACCATAGCATTTCAGTTCTTTTCAGAGTTGTGAGAAAGCTTAGATTTTTGTTTCCAAAGTATTTTAAATTAAACACTCGTTTAAATCCTAGTAATGGGATTTTTCAGTGCTGCTGCACCCATAGGCATTTAGGAGCTTATTTAGCAAGTAAAACTATTTCTCCAGGATGCGACTTGCTCTTGTGTGGTTGAGGTAAAAGCTTGAAAACAATTGCCTTCCCCAAAGCTGTGTTGTTCCTCGTGAGATACAGATGGGCCGTGAAGGATGGCTGTGCTAGTGTTGATGCACGTGGGCACTGAGACCATCTGGGTTTTGTTAAGGTGCAGATCTGGGCCCGTCCCCAGACCTCCCGAAACAAGTACCTCTGGGGGTGGCTCCAGGAATCTCCATTTTTAACAGCTTCCCAGTGAGCTTTATGCCTGGGTAAGGTCGAGAGCTGTTTGAACTGGGAAGGGATTTGATCTACTACAAGTTGGTCAGTCTGGTTAAGGCAGTTGGCGGGAACTGCTTCTGGTGTGGTTTGGGCCTGGCTGTTCAGACTCTCTTCCTGCTGCCCAAGGTATCCTGTACATGTTTACTTACAGAGCCTTTCTCCCCCCGACCATTTGGCCCTTGAGGAGTAAATTTAGGAGATCTTTCCCAAACAGATCTTAGCTTTTTCCTCCTGGGTGACTCTTTTAGCATTTAGAGAGCTACACAGGTAACAAGGAGCCCTGGTGGCACAGTGGTTAAGAGCGTGGCAGTTTGAATCTACCAGCCACTCCATGGAAACCCTATGGGGCAGTTCTACTCAGTCCTATAGGGTTGACGACAATGGGCTTGGTTTTTTGTATACATATAACAAAGGTCGGAAAGAAGAATTCTGTTTTGAACAGCTATTTTATTGTGGGCTGGCAGTTTTAACACAGGTTACTTTAAGTGTTTTTATTAAAGATGCAGACTAGAAACTCTCATAATTCTTGGTACATAGAAGGCCTCCAAATCTGTTGACTATCAAATGCTGAGATGTTGTCAAGAGAACCTTTTGTAAGTGTTAGGATACTCAGAGGAAATATCAATTGCCGAGAGAAACTTAATAATTTATTCCAAAATCCTCATTTTTTAAAAATGGGTAAATTGAAGCTTGGAGAGGTAAATGGTTTTTCACAGGTCCATGGGAACAAATTGTATCCCTGGGTGGTGTAAACATTTAACATGCTCAGCTGCTAATGGAAAGGTTGGAGTCAAGTCCACCCAAATGTGCCTCAGAAGAAAGGCCTGGTGATCTACTTCTGAAAAATCAGTCACTGACAACCCTACAGAGTACAGTTCTACTCTGACACACATGGGGTCACCATGAGTTAGAGATGATGTTTCCCTTTCATCTGATTGAGAGTACTAGACGTACATGCCCTCTCCTGCACCGTACGGTTGCCAGGCAATTGCCATGGACTGGTTGGCTTCAGTCTGGGTGCCCTGAGCTGTCACTGGCTAGGGAGATGGGATTGCCATGCACTGGCCCAACTAGGTCAAGCCTAACCGCTGGCATTGGGGCTGGGTGGAGACATGCGCATTAAGAGGGATGGAGAAGGAATGTGCTGCACAGGCAACCAACAATGTCTATTGTACAGGTATAGATTTGACAAAGCAACATGGTTTTGATGACCATTATAGTAATCCTTATATCCTTAATATCATTTTCACAACAGATTGATTATGGAAAAATGTCGTTTGTCTTGAAGATTAATTCACTATGTTATTTGTATGTTTCAGAAAATGTTAGCAAACTCAAGAAACTTGAATATTTGAATTTAGCTTTAAACAACATTGAAAAAATTGAAAATTTGGAAGGTAAGAATTGTCTTCTTCTATTTTATTATGAATTAAAATTGGAATTTAAAATTAGATTTAAATAGTGTTGCTTAAACAGTAGGTATACTTTTCAAATTAACGTTTCATGTAAGTGTTACATTTATTAAATCTAATTGTAAAAATCCAAACAATAAAGATATCTATAGATTCAAAAATGGAAGTCTCCTTCACCTTTCCTAACCCAGCCTCATTTCCAGAGGTAACTAGTGTTAACACTGAAGTGGATGTAGAAGATGGTTCTGTTTCATTTTGCTTTGTATCAGTGGGATCATATATGGAGCATAGCTATGAAAATTAATGTCTTCCCTAAAGAAATATATCTTGGAGAACTTTTCCATGTCAACCTGTTTATCTACCTTGTTCTTTTGATGTTCTTTTGATACTCAAGAATGGGGCCAGGGCTCAGCAATGGAATGGTTGTAAACCGATTTAGTTAACCATTGTTTTCTGTGTATGGGCCATCTTTCTTGTTTCTTTGAGTATCATAATATTTTGTTGAAAACTGGACATTTTAAATAATATAATGTGGCAACTCTGGAAATCAGATTCTCTCCTCTCCCTGGGGTTTGTTGTTGCTGCTTATTGTAGTTGGTTGGTTGTTTAATGACTTTTTTGAACTAATTCTGTAAAGCCTGTGTTCTTTGTCATGTGTTGCCACTGTAGTCTCGCCTTGGTTAGCTTCCAAAACCTGTTGCTGTCAAGTTGATTCCGACTCAGCGACTCTATAGGACAGGGTAGAACTACCCCACAGGGTTTCCAAGGCTGTAAATCTTTATTGAAGCAGACTGTCACATCTTTCTCCCATGGAGTGGTTGGGGGGTTCAAACTGCCAACCTATCACTTAGCAGCCAAGCGGTTAACCACTGCACCGCCAGGGCTCCTCTTCAGTTAGCTTAGTGGTCAGCTAATGATTGGACAGATTTCCTTAAATACGTGGAACCAATAAATTTCCCAGTCTTTGCCGAGCAGCTCTGTGAGTGTTGGGGCAGGCCATCAACACTCAGCCAGTTTACATCATCTCTGCGTTAGCCTTCACTTCTTGCTTTCTCGGAGCCTCAAGCCAGTCAGATGTGAGAGCTCAGGGCCTTCTCAGATCTTTCCTGAGCATGTGCATGGCCATACACACATGTGTGACCTTCTAGATTCCCAGGAAGATATTCAGAGCTTGTCAAAGACCCTATGGACATCTCATTCCCCAGCCTTTCCAACTGTTATGGATTGAATTGTGTCCCCCAAAAATATAGAATCCTTCACTATTGCAACTCAAGGCTTGAATTTTTCCTTCAGTTCTTTCAGCTTGAAGAATGCCAAGCATGTTCTTCCCTTTTGGTTTTCTATCTCCAGCTCTTTGCACATGTCATTATAATACTTTACTTTGTCTTCTCAAGCTGTCTTTTGAAATCTTTCATTCAGTTCTTTTACTTCATCATTTCTTCCTTTTGCTTTAGCTACTCAATGTTCAAAAGCAAGTTTCAGAGTCTCTTCTGACATCCATTTTGGTCTTTTCTTTCTTTCCTGTCTTTTTAATGACCTCTTGCTTTCTTCATGTATGATGTCTTTGATGTCTTCCCACAACTTGTCTGGTCTTCTGTCATTAGAGTCCAATGCATCAAATCTATTCTTGAGATGGTCTCTAAATTCAGGTGGGATATACTCAAGGTTGTACTTTGACTCTCATGGACTTGTTCTAATTTTCTTCAGTTTCAGCTTGAACTTGCATATGAGCAATTGTTGGTCTGTTCCACCATCTGCCCCTGGCCTTGTTCTGACTGATAATATTGAGCTTTTCCATCGTCTCTTTCCACAGATGTAGTGGATTTGATTCCTGTATATTCCATCTGGCGAGGTCCATGTGTATAGTCACCATTTATGTTGGTGAAAAAAGGTATTTGCAATGAAGAAGACATTGGTCTTACAAAATTCTGTCATGCAATCTCCGGCATCATTTCTATCACCAAGGCCGTATTTTCCAACTACCAATCCCTCTTCTTTGTTTCCAACTTTCTCATTCCAGTCACCAGTAATTATCAATGCATCCTGATTGCATGTTCCATCAATTTCAGACTGCAGAAGCTGGTAAAAATCTTCAGTTTCTTCATCTTTGGCCTTAGTGGTTGGTGTATAAATTTGAGTAATAGTCGTATTAACTGGTCTTCCTTATAGGTGTATGGCTATTATCCTATCACTGACCATGTTGCACTTCAGGATAGATCCTGAAACGTTTTTTTCAACGAAAAGAGGGGCTAGTGGGTTTGAACCACTGACTTTTCTGTTAGCAGCCAAGCACTTAACCACTGTACCACCAGGGCTCCTTACCATGTCCCATAAGAACCTTTCTTCGTGTGCTTCCTTTTCTCCCCTTTCACAACGTGCTATCATTTTTATGTATTTTACTTCCACATAGGTTGTGAACCCTGACTACATTGTTATTATTTTTCTATAAGCAGTCTATTACGTTTTACAGTGATTTAAATAATGAGACAAATATCTTTATATTGACCCTTCACATCGTTACTTTTTCTGGTGTTCTTCATTCCTTCATGCCGATCTACGACATTTCTGATAGCCGTGATCTGCTAGTGATGAATTCTTTCCACTTTTCTATATCTAAAAAGGTCTTTATTTCTCCTTCACTTTTGAAAGATATTTTTTGCAGAGTTTAGAATTATAGCTTGACACTAGTTTTTTTATTTCAGCACGTTAATGATTTTGCTCGGATGTGCATAGAATTCTAGGTATGAAATTATTTTTCTTCAGAAGTTTGAAGATACTACTCCATTGTCTTCTAGCATACTGTCTTGCCTATGAAAAGCCTAACACCCATCTGACCCTGGCTCTCGTGTAGAAAACCTCTCTTTTTTCCCTGGAAGCTTTTAGAGTTTTCTCTGTGTCTACAGAGTTTTGAAACTTCTCAAGCATCTGCCTAGATGGAAGTTTTTATATGTTTTCTTTCTGGGGAGATAATTTTCTCTTCTCTGTCTTCCCTGATCGTCCAAGAACTTCTTTTAGGTGGATTTTGGCTGTCTATCCTGATCTTCCTTCCTCTTAACTCACATTCTTTATTTAAGCATCTTTGTCTAGTTATTCTACATGCTGGGATATTTTATTTTAAATTTTGGAATGATTGCATCATGCTCATCTGTGCTCATTCTATAATTCAGTCCATCTATAATTAACTCTTTACTTTGGTCACAGTTTTTCATTCTCAAGAACTCACACCTGTGCTCTGATTGCTGCTTTTCTGTGGCGCTCCGTTCTGCGTCCCATGGTGAGGTATCTCTACGGTCTCTCTGGAGACATGTTAGAACTTCTTCTTCCCTAGTTTCTTCAGCTCCCAGAGTCATCTCTTCATCCAAGGTTTCCTGTCTTGCTTTTCAGCCTTCTATTTTGTGCTGTTAGTTTTCTGTTAACTGTTGACCCTTGCTGTCTGTTCACAGTCACCAGGGATTAGATTGGTTAGGTGGCTGGTGTGGGCTCACTCTGCAGTTGTGATGGCTCCCCACCAGCCTCTGGCCTGCTGGGGGGCTGCTGTGGACTGTGTGTGAGTGGCGGGCATGCCAGCCGGCTTCCCTTCGGAGTGAGGGGCATGGAGCAGAGGTGGCAAGCTGCTCACCACCCTAGTCCCATCTGCCAATTGCTAAAATGAGGAGGACTTTACTCAGGTCAGGGTGGGCTTTCGCTTATTGCCTCCTAGTGTATAATTGGTATTTCAGTGA
Source organism: Trichechus manatus latirostris (assembly GCF_000243295.1). NCBI lineage: Eukaryota > Metazoa > Chordata > Mammalia > Sirenia > Trichechidae > Trichechus > Trichechus manatus. Next base: position 19,420,835 of record NW_004443958.1, on the reverse strand, counting down.
CTATCAAGGTTATGCATCAACAATCACACAAAAAATGCATCGTAAGTTTTTTATTTTCATCCTCAAAACCTAGAAAATCACCAGTGTCGAAGCCCCAGACCCATCATTTGTGCTTGAATCGAGATGATTCTTTCCATTTTTGACATTTTTCTACGTAAGAAATGGAGGCATTGCTCTTTTCCAGCTACCACTCGGCAGTATTCTCTTGTTAAGCGAACGGAACAACAAAATTGCCTCTATATCTTTGTGTTGTAGTAGTAAAAAGTAAGCCTAAAAATTCAGAGGAATAAATCGAATGCTCCCTGGGTTGGATTGTCCAGGGCTTGTTATTTTTGTTAAGAAAGCATCTGTAGGATGTGAAAACTTGTTTTTGTGGTATGTTTTGTCAATCCACCACCAGAGGGCAGCATTGTCACTATTGTCTGTCTGAGCTTTGGGACTGTAGTCCATGGGTGTGCTGGACGCAGGGTCTTTGATCAAATGTTTGGTAGGAGTGGGAGAATGGGGAGGAAGGATGCATCTTATCTGCTGGGAAATAAGTACTTTTTGTTTAATTTTAAGGGTTTGAAGTGAGAAAGGAGGGATTTGGAAACATATACTCAGCCCACCTACTTGAGTAAATCTCAATATAATTTTGATAATAAGTGTTTGCTTTCTTTTTTTCTTTTTTTTTTTTAATAGGGCAGGAAAAAATAGCTAGTATTCTTTTTTCTTTTCCGTTGTGGATTCACCCAAAACACCAAAACAAACAAACAAAAAACCCTCTGTCATCGAATTGTTTCCTACTCACAGGACCTTGTAGGGTTTCCAAGGCCGTAAATCTTTATGGAAGCAGACTGCCACACCTTTCTCCCATGGAGCAGCTGGTGGGTTTGAACCGCCAGCCTTTCAGTTAGCAGCCTACCGCTTTAACAGCTGCGCTACCAGGGCTCACCCAGGTAGAATAAAGTACTTTCTTCTTCTACTTGCTTAAGGTGGTGGTTTCAGATTTCTCCACTGCCAATTTACTATATTTCACTTTGCAATTAGTAAGTAGTTTGTTGGAAGATATTCTGGAGTTCTATAAATATCCTGTTCCTCATCATACTTTCATGTACTAGTTTTTTTTTTTTTTTTTAATGGCACTTTACATGAAGGTTTACAGAACAAACTAGCTTCTCATTAAACAGTTAGTACACATATTGCTTTATGACATTGGTTAACAACCCCACAACATGTCAACACTCTCCCTTCTGGACCTTGGGTTCCCTGTTACCAGCTTTCCTGTCCCCTCCTGCCTTCTGGTCCTTGCCCCTGGGCTGGTGTGCCCCTTTCGTCTCATTTTGTTTTATGGGCCTGTCTAATCTTTGGCTGAACGGTGAGCCTCAGGAGTGACTTCATTACTGAAGTAAAAGGGTGTCCCGGGGCCATACTCTCGGGGTTTCTTCAGTCTCTGTTAGGTTAGTAAGTTTGGGTTTTTTTTTTTTTTTTTGTGAGTTAGAATTTTGTTCTACATTTTTCTCCAGCTCTGTCTGGGACCCTCTATTGTGATCTCTGTCAGAGCAGTCAGTGGTGGTAGCCGGGCACCATCTAGTTGTATTGGACTCAAACTAGTGGAGGCCATGGTAGTTGTGGTCCATTAGTCCTGTGGACTAATCTTTACCTTGTGTCTTTAGTTTTCTTCATTCTCCCTTGCTCCCGAAGGGTGAAACCAGTGGAGTATCTTAGATGACTGCTCACAGGCTTTTAAGATCCCAGACGCTACTCACCAACGAAGAATGTAGAACATTTTCTTTATAAATTATATCATGCCAACTGGGCTAGATGTTCTCTGACACCATAGTCCACAGACCCCATCCCAGCAATTCCGTCCCTCAGGGAGTTTGGATATGTCTATGGAGCTTTCATGACCTTGCCTTGTACAAGTTGTGCTGGCTTCCCCAGTAGTATGTACTGTCTGCCCCTTCACCAAAGTTACCACTTATCTATTGTCTATTTAGTGTTTTTCCCTCCACACCCTTCCCGTTCCTCATAACCATCAAAGATTGTTTCTTTTTGTGTGTAAACCTTTTCATGAGTTTTTATAGTAGTGATCTCATACGGTATTTGTCCTTTTGTGATTGACTTATTTCACTCAGCGTAATGCCCTCCAGATTCACCCATGTTGTGAGATGCTTTGCAGATTCATCATTGTTCTTTATCGTTGCTTAGTACTTCATTATGTTTATGTGCCATAGTTTGTTTATCCATTCATCTGTTGATGGGCATCTAGATTGTTTCCATCTTTTTGCTATTGTGAACAATGTTGCAGTGAACATGGGTGTACATATGTCTATTCCTGTGACAGCTCGTATTTCTCTAGGATATATTCCTAGGAATGGGATTGCTAGATCCTATGGTGTTTCTATTTCTAGCTTTTTAAGGAAGCTCCGTATCGCTTTCCAAAGTGGTTGTACCATTTTGCATTCCCACCAGCACTGCATAAGAGTTCCAATATCACCACAGCCTCTCCAACATTTGTTATTTTCTGTTTTTTTGATTCGTACCAGTAATGCCGGGGTGAGATGATATCTCATTGTGGTTTTGATTTGCATTTCTCTAATGGCTAGTGATCGCGAGCATTTCCTCATGCCATGCACTAGTTTTTAACATTCAATAATAATTTTGTAAATCCATCGTTCTTCTTATATTTATTCAGATGGCTCTCTCCTTTAAGGAAGAACTCTATCTTCTCTTCATTTGTTTATTTATTCATTACTCATTGTCATGGATTTTGTTTTATTCAGTGAATGACAATGTTATTACCATTATTTAATTTGATTCTCACATTGTCCCAGGTTTGGCCAGTTGAGCTCAGGTTGGCTCCTGTGCTTTGTCTCCATCATTCTTTCAGTACTCCCTTGCTTTGTGACACATCTAGATGTTCCAGAGTCATCTTTTATTTTGCCTATGACAGCTCAGGAGTCAGCCATTTCCCCAAGCAACCCTGATTCCTTTCAGTGGAGAATGGTATTTAGAAGGCAAGATCTGAGCTCTAGCTGTGCTCATTGCTTTTGGGATGTGGCAGCTCCCAGGCCCTTTTAGTGGACAAAGCTTGTGTATGAGTGTGTTCGTACAGATGCGCTCCTAAGCACCAAGTTCTCATGGAATGAGAGTGAGGAGAGTTAGATCAAATTCAAACTTGAATTTGATTCGTATTTCCACATCATTTGGCTAGCTCTGTAATGAAAATGGATGGGGCAGAATTATTACAAAACTCTGCTTCCACAGCTCCCACCCTTTTTCATTCATTCTTCTGATGACCAAATGCCTCTTATTCTTTAGCTTCCTTGATACCTTCAGTTCAGTTCTGGTGGTCTTGGAACCATTCTATCTCTTTAAGGTGACCTTGCTAATATTAGTTGCAATTCATTGGTTTTATAAAATGCCTTTCTGTTGGGGACACTTTCCACTGTTCCCCTCACAATGAGATGTATCTACCTGGAAACTACCTGGCAGTGCCCTCAAGAGGACAGATTCCAGGTGTCCTCCCAGCAGGAGCACCCCTGTTCTGATGTAGTAGCCACTCCAGCAGCAGCTTATTCCTGGCCTTCTTCATGCTGGATGTGGACCAAATCCAAACGTTATCCCACCCAGGGCTTGCAGATGTGGGCAGGAAAGTGATTTTTCCTGGCTGGAGGGACTGTGGGGTTGAAACCAGGGCAGATGCAGATAGAAAGATGAGATTAAGCCTTTGAGTTGATATTTCTGAAAAACCACTTCTAGGTAAGCAATGCAGTTGTTCAACAGATTTAAAATATCACAACTGTTATCTGTTAGGTACTATTTTACACATTTTATTACCACTGTGATTTTTTTTTTTTTTTGCTTTGTTTTCTTTTCATTTTTCTCAACAGGTTGTGAAGGGCTGACAAAACTCGACTTGACCGTAAATTTCATCGGAGAGCTGAGCAGCATCAGAACCCTGAAGCACCATATCCACCTGAAGGAGCTCTTTCTAATGGGTAACCCATGTGCTGACTTTGAAGGGTACAGGCAGTTCGTGGTGGCAACTCTTCAACAATTAAAGGTACGCTTATTTTAATGAGGCAAAAACAGAAAAATGAACAGGAGCAACTAACGTAATTGCTGATTTACTTTTACTCCTGGCATTGTCAGGGAATGTGTTGTTTCAGAGAACGGGATATTCCAGAGAACTAAAGCTAATTCTTTGTCTTATGGAACCTTGAAAATTGTTTTAATAGTTTTAGTAAATCTTTATAAAATAAATTACGTAATTTTCTCCTCTCTTACTCAGAACACACAGACCTTAATTTAGCTATTTCTTAATGAGTTCACATCATTATTCTGAAGAGCATCCATCATTACTAATAGCAATCCAAAAGCTTAGGGTTATTGAAGTGGCTACAGCACAGTAAGTAAGGAGCCCTTCTCAGGCAGTGGTTAAGTGCTAGGCTTCTAAGGGAAGGGCTGGTGGTTCAAAACCCTATGGGGCAGTTCAGCTCTGTCCTGTAGGGTTGCTAGGAGTCGGAATTGACTCGGTGCCATACAACAGCAACAACAACACAGTAGTTAATTCTTAGACTAGTGTGCTTTTATAATGATTATTTTTATCATTGCTTCTTTTAAACTCGTTTTCTATGTCAGTGGTTCTCAGACTTTGTCATACATCAGAATACTTGAGGGCTCTTTGAAACGCGGATTGCTGAGCCACAGCCCCAGAGTTTGTAATTCTTTGGGACTGACCTGGGGCCTGAGAATCTACGTTTCTAACAAGTTCTCCAGTGATGCTGATGCTGCTGGTCTGCGTTCCTCACTGGGGGAACAATTACTCTATGTCTTAGTCTCTTATACCATACCTAAACCCAAAACCAAACCCACTGCCGTTGAGTCAGTTCTGACTCATGATAAGCCTATAGGACAGAACAGAACTGCCCCATAGGGTTCCCAAGGCTGTAATATTGACAGAAGCAGAGTGTCACATCTTTCTCCCACAGGGCAACTGGTAGGTTCAAACCACTGACCTTTTGGTTAGCAGCCAAGCACTTAACCGCTGTACCACCAGGGCTCCTTTCTTATACCATAATGCCCCCAATCTAGTATTTTTGACTCTAGGAAAAATATACAGTTTCTAGGGAAATCATACAGCTGAGCATATTAAAGCAGTAATGTTAATTTTCATGTATTTTCAAGAGTTGCTGGCCTGAATGGGCTCCATGCTTCTCCTGCAGATGGGATGGATGCATGGGCTTTGTGACACTTTCTCCTCGTTTCTCAGAGGACACTTGGTCTCCTAGGCAGCTGTGCTCTGTGTGATTGAGATCGCTGACTGTCGGATTAATAGAGCAATTTTCTCCCATGTAAAATTACTCAGGTTAAGAGAATGAGTGCCTCAGATAATAGAATTTCAAATTTGTATTTAGAATGATCAATTGGCTCAGTGTAACCCAGTCTAGGAACCATTGTACAGTGACTTCAGAAACCGTGAGCTGAGGAGACCCTGAATGTCAAGAGAAATGGAGCCTGGAGTGTAATACCGTGGGCCTTTTCTCTGACGGGACTGTGAAGGCCTCAAGGTTGTCACAGCTGAACTCTGTGTCAGTGCCTCAGCATTCTGGCTGCAAGTGTATGTGCTTGAGATGGGGGCTGGGGGTTGGGCTAGGTGCCTTGCACATGTCATCTCTGCTCCTCACCGACCCTTGCAAGGAGATGAATAGGTGCATTTCCAGGTGAGGAAACCAGCGCTCAGAGAGTGAACTGGTTCAGTCCGGTTCGACCCCCTGCTGAGAATTTGCATTTCTACCCTAGGTATATTGAATCAGAATCTAGAGTTTAACAAGTTCCCCAGGTGATTCTTATGTATATGTAAGAATCACCTGGGGCTCTTGTTAAAAATGTAGATTCTTATTCAGTACATCTGGGGTGGAAATACAAATTCTCAGCAGGGGGTCAAACCCAAACAAACTGGTTGGAAGTCCGGTTGAAGCTCCTTGTTTAAGCTGACACATGCGGTGATTGGTGCAGGTAGGATTTGAATCTACATGTCTGACTCCAAAGCCTCCTCTTTTTACGTTATAACCACTCTCACTGCTTCTCTCTGGGTTAACGTCTAGGTTGCTGATCAGGTCTTTCCTTTCAGAAAGACTTCTCAGAATTAGCAAATGCAAAAGACAGCAGCCTCTTTATGAAAAATGGTATTTATACATGTGTTCACTAGCTTTTAAAAACAGGCTGATAAGCTTTAGAATCTTAATTACCATTTCACTGAAATCTTGCCATCTACTTGAAAGGAATTGCGCTGACAGAGTAGTGCTTTTCTCGACAGCCACGTGGAAGAGGTTTGAAGGGATTCCACCTGTTCCCACTTCCAAGTGTCTGAGACAGTCTGGGTAGTAAACAGACCCCATAGTGTAATAGAATTGTTAGCAGACATACCAGGATTTCACTCTTGTCTCTGCTATCTGTGAGTGATATGCCTCATTTTCTTCATCTGTAAATGGGTAATAATTGCTACTTTTCAGGAGTTCCTCTTCTTTGCTGCAAAGTATGTACAACTTATCATCAATGGGCATGAACACTCTGCTGTGAAAATCCCAAGTGAAGAAAGACAAAAGAATACTGTAACTCTTAAACTAAGCCTTAATGTCTCAGTTCATTTTATTAGTTTGCTGTTGCTGCTATAGCAGGTTATCACAAATTTAGTGGCTTAAAACAACTCAAATTTATTATCTTATTATTCTGGAAGTTAGAAGTCCAAAATGGGTTTCACTGGGCTAAAAGCAAGGTGTTAGTAGGCCTGCATTTCTTTTGAGTGTTGTACAGGATAATCCAATTCCTTGCATCTTTTAGTTGCTAGAAGTTCCCTGCATTTCTTGGCTTGTGGCGCCTTCCTCCATCTTCAAAGCCAGCAGCGTCCAAAACCCATTGCCTTTGAGTTGATTCTGACTCATATGGACCCTATAGGACAGAGTAGAACTGCCCCATAGGGTTTCCAAGGAGCGCCTGGTGGATTTGAACTGCCGATCTTTTGGTTAGCAGCCAAGCTCTTAACCACTATACCACCAGGGATTCCCAACAACAACATGGTACATTTTTATTTCTAAGTTTAAAATATTCCAATCAAAGTCAACTTGGAACTGATTTGAATCACTCCTTTTGAATAATTATACTATTTTGGTTTTTTTTTTTTTTTTAAGTGGTTGGATGGTAAAGAAATAGAGCGTTCAGAAAGGATTAAGGCATTGCAGAACTATCCAGTAATTGAACAACAAATCAGAGAGCAAGAAAGAGCTTACTGCCTCAAGCGAGCCAAAGACAAGGAAGAGGCTCAAAGGAAACTCGAAGAAGAGCAGGAAAACAAAGACAAGAAGGAAAGTGACCCAGGCTTTGATGGACGGTGGTACACAGACATCAGTGCTACCCTGTATGTAAATTATTAGAGTTCGCTTCCGAAGTCACTTTTGTTAAAAACAGCAAACTATGTTCTCTCCAACGTGTTCCCAGTGTAGTTTGTGTTTATTTGAAGACTTAAGAATAAAATATGATGTGAATTTGGGGTGAAGAATATGATCATCCCATTGTTTGTGACGATAGTGTGAGAATTTCTTCCTTTAGAAAGAAATGCCTTTCCAAAGCAGTGACTTTAATGTGCATCCAGAAATCATCCTCAGACTAATATCTATAGAAGAGCTACAGGAAAGATGAATTAACAAGTGTACCCTGATTTATAAAGTAGGAATATTTCAGGAAAGTTCAGGGCACATCACAGTATTGTAAACTGAATAATTTTGATTGCATCATAGAAATATTCTACTTTGTGAATTATATAATGAATGCATTTTTAATGTGATTAACAACCCTCTAATCGATCTTTTTATAAATCTGAATTTTTAATACCAGTTTATTTTAAGTGAATCGCAACTATAGCCAGTTGATTTGATTTTTATATGGTGAATACTTCAAATATTTTGATAACCGAATCACTTAAATTGAGAAAATAATTATAAAATATTTCATGCTTACATAAATGTTCAAAAAATAATTAAATAGGCAGCTCTAGCCTACCACCCAGATTCAGTAAATGCCAATAGTTTGCACATTTGCTTTGCATCTTTTTTTATACAAAGTATAAAGTATCATTGATAGAGTAGAAGCCCCCTAGGTATTTCTCCCCAGTCTCCTTCCTCCCTTCCTCCCCAGTCATGTCCACTCTCCTGAAATCAGTACATATTTGGGAGATGTTGATACCCTCCATACTTTTAATACCTTTACTGCATAATTGTCATAATTATGCCTCCTTAAACAAGAGTATTTTTATGTCTCTTTAAAGCATGAATAATGTCTTTCTACAGCTTTGCTTTTTGTTCAACATTATATTTTTGAGATCTATGCATATGAATGCATGCAGAACTAGTTCATTTGTTTGAACTATGGAGTGACATTCCATTGGATGAGTAAATCACAGTTCATCCCAACATTCGAAGTATTTAACAGCCGGTGGTTCTTTGGCCCTGACCAACCAGAATGGGCACCAGCTGTAGCAACCCGTGTGGCCTTGCCAGTGGTGCCACTGGATCAGCCCTGGCTTAGCCACCCCTCTTTGGATGGCCATGCAGGTTACCCTCCCTTTTTCAGCTCTTCAACAATGTTGCAAATGTCTCCTTGTGCAGGTGTGCAGATTTCTCCTGCTACGTACCTAACAGGGACATTGTCCCATCATATGGTATGAACATCTTTTCAACTTCATATGTTACCACCAAACTATTTTCTAAAGTGGTTGTATTAATTTATACTCATACAGCAACAATATATGAGAGTTTCTCATCTTTGCCAATAGTGGATGATACGATACTTAAAAATATTGGCCAGTTAAGTTGGGGGTTATACGGCACTTTGATTTTTGTTTAACTTGCGTTTCTGTAATTACTAGTGAGTTTGAATTCTTCTGTTTATTGGCTCTTCAGATTTCCTTTATTCGTATCCTTTGCCTATTTTAAATAAGTTATAAGGCTGTTTCTTATTGATTTATAGCTCTTTTATGTTCTGGATGCAAGTCCTTTGGTCGCTGTGTGCTTTGAAAATATCTTCTCCCAGCCTGTGACTTGACTATAATTTTATTAACTGGTTCTGTTTTATAAGATTTCAAAATATTAATATAGTTAAACTTATTTTTCTGTCTTTTATCTCATTTATGAGATTCTTCATTACCTGGGTATCATAAACAGATTTTCCTAAACTTTCTTCTAAGGGTTTAATAGTTTTACATTTGTGTTTAGGTCTTTGTCTTTATAGATTAACCTTTGTGTATGGTGTAGGGCAAGGTACTAATTGTTTTCCATACCAAAACCCATTGCTATCATGATTCTGACTCGTGGCAACCCTCTAGAACACAGTGGAACCATACCATAGGGTTTCCAAGGAGTGGCTGATGGATTCGAACTGCTGACCTTTTGGTTAGCAGGCATAGCTCGCCATAGCTCTCAACCACTGTGCCACCAGGGCTCCTGTTTTCCATATACTTGTTAACCAAACCAAACTCATTGCCATCGAGTCGATTCCTACTCATGGTGACCATATAAGACGGAGTAGAACTGCTTCATAGAGTTTCCAAGGAGCAGCTGGTGGATTCAAACTGCCAGCGTTTTGGTTAGCAGCCAGACGCTTAACCACTGCTCCATATAGGTAGCTAATTATCCATACCATTTATTAGGGTGTTATCTCTCTCCCACTGATCTGTAAGGCCACCCCTACCATATACCCTCTACTAGTGTATTCGTGGGTCAGTTTATTGGCTCTCCAGATCACTCTATGGGAACACCATGTGGTTTGAATTTTTATAGCTGTATAGTAAATCTTGGTATCTGTTAGGAGATATTCTCATTTTTCAAAATTATCTTGACCTTCCTTGGTTCTTTACCCTTCTGTAAGAATTTTAGAATCCACCAATCAAGTTCCCTAAAAATCCCTGGTGGAATTAGAACTGCATTTAATATACACGTTAACTGGGGGAAAATCGACATCTCCATGACATTTATTCTTTCCTTGTTGAATTTTGGAATAGCTCTATTTTTTAGACCTTCTTCTGAATCCTTCAATAAGATTTTGTAAGTTTCTCAATAAAGGTCTTACACCATCTATTATTAGATGGGATTTTGAAAATAGACTTGGAATTTGTTCTTGCTGATGTATGATGAGATGAATGACTTCTATATAATGGTATTGTATTAAGCAGTCTTAGTGACCATTTAAAAAGATTCAGTAGTTTGTCTGTAGATTCTCTTGTGTTTTCTGTGTAGAAAAACACACGGTAAACTGCAACTTTATTTTTCCAATCCTTATGCCTCCACTTTAGTTTCTTTATGGTGCCTGCTAAGACCTCCAATACAGGATGGAGTAGCAGCAGTAAGAATGGACCTCTCTGTCTTGTTTCTGACTTTCAAAGGAATGCCTTCCAAAAGAAATGTCCCATCATTAAGTGTGATGTTTACTCTGGGGTTTTGATAAAGATAAATAAATTTCCTTCTTTTTCCAGTTGATATAGAGCTTTTTCCTAACTGATATTAGATTTTTATTGAATGCTTTCTCTGCATATATTGAGATAATTATGTTTTTCTGCTGAAGTATTAAATCACATTAACAGATTCTCTAATATCAAACCATCCTTGAATTTCTAGGATAAACCCACTTTGGCCATGATATACTTTTTTAAAAAATATTTTATTTTAAATAAATATTTTATTTAGTAATTTAATGTTTTATTTAAACTCTTATATACAGTAGTGCTCTGATAAGCTTTGTGTGTGTTCTTCCTTAGCCCATCTTCTTTAGAGAGCAAAGAACACCTTCCAGCATCAGAAATACAAGAAGAGGAGTGTAATAGAAAGAAATTTGATGAAAGCGAAGAAGACTTAGCATTCTGGAATAAGCCCTCTTTGTTTACTCCTGAATCTAGATTGGAAACTCTTAGACACATGGAAAAACAGCGGAAAAACCAAGAAAAATTAAGGTATTTCATTTTCCCTTATCACTGGGCTAACAGCACTCTCTTTTGGAATATGTTTTATGATCACACATTATTTTACCCATTTCTGTGTTAAACCTTTTCAGCCATCATACTTCTAAAAAAAAAAAAAAAAAAAAAAACAAACTCACTGCTGTCAAGTCGATTCCGACTCATAGCAACCCTAGAGGACAGGGTAGAACTGCCCCATAGGCTTTCCAAGGAGCAGCTAGTGGATTCAAAGTGCCCACCTTTTAGTTAGCAGCCAAATGCTTAACCACTGTACCACCAGGGCTCCCATCATACATAGACTTTGCTTTTTTTTTTTTTTCAGCTAAGTACAGATTTTTGTTGAATTGTATCTGCTAACATTCATTAATATCAAACCACCTTCTTTAGAACTGTACGAGTTATGTCATTTTAAGTGAGATTTTGTATGTTTTTAGCTTTTTAACCACTTTAAATGTACCTAGTAATAGTAGGACCTAGATCAGAGATACTAGTTATCATGATACAAAGAAAAAGCACAAGAGGCAGTGGAATGAGCTCCTTTGTTTCTCTCCCCTTTGTTGACAAAATGGATAGCTAGAAATTAGTTTCATGAGACATTTTGTTTTCCTAATGCGACTCTTCTGGACATTTAACAGTATGCTCACACTTTAGAATTGTTTGACTATTATTTGATGACTTGTTAGAAACTCCCATACCTAAGCTATTATTTCCAGATTAGCTCTTTCAAAGACACTTTTCTAGATCAGTAGGTAAAGAGTAAAGACATTTTTTCATAGCTGCACAATATTTCATGGTATAAATATACCACAGTTGATCCTATCATCCTCCTTGATGGGCGTTTACAGGTTTTTGCCACTGCAGGTAATGCTGTGATAAACATCCTTTCACACAGATCCGATGTACTGGTGTTTTTATTTCCATAGACTAGATTCCACTGGGTATGTTTTAAATAGTAATTTAAACTAAAGCAGAGGCTGTCTACACCAAGTGAAATGGACGGTTGACAGTTATCTGGGTAAATCGTGCATTAAAATAGGCTAATTTAAATATTCATGGATATTTCATGAAAACTAATTTTCCCCCCACTTGAACTATCTAATACATTTGGTCACATTTTTGTGTTACAGGTGTAGATATAGCCATATAGACATCTAGCTTGATTGTCAGTTCTCAGCCTAGAAACGAAGTAGTGGACTTCATAACAGTGAATTGCTACTGTATTCATAAATGTCTGATTGATTCTTCTTAAACTGTTCCACAAAAATATTAATTACTTTTATGTTTTCTTTTCTTCTTTTTCCCACCCACCCCCAATCTTAAGTGAAAAGAAGAAGAAAGTGAAGCCACCCAGGACTTTGATCACTGAAGATGGAAAAGCCTTGAATGTAAATGAGCCCAAGTACGTGAGGCCACGCGGAGACCTGGGAAGTGAAGTCGGTGGTGTTGGTCTTTATGATGGTTTCACTTCCAGGCCCTCTCTGCAAAGGATGTGTCTGACCACTCTTGACAACTTTGATGAGTGTAATAATAATGTCACTCGTGCCTGTTTAGAAGCAGAACATCTGTTATTGTTTTCAAGTACGTAATGTTAGAGTTTATTTTCTCGGCATCCAGAAACTGATTATCACCCTGTTTTGGTTTTATGACTCATCACAAAAATCAGTGCTTGACACACTTCTTCAACTCTCTTGTCCTTTTCTCCTTCCATCATACTCACCTCACAAAACTCCAACCCTGCTAAAACCCAGCATACCACCCGCCTCTGGGCTTCCCCTCACCCGTGGCTGGAGTGGAGGAAACATTCAACTCTCCTGCCTGGTCTCACTGTAAAACGATGACCACAGATCTCAGAGGGACTTCCAGCAATCTTACTATATTTTCTTGTGTAATTCATTTACAGTCTCTGATAGGATGCTTGCATACGTTTTTCTCTCTCCTTCCCTCCAGCATCACCTTACACTTCCTCAGTCTTAATTCAGGGCCTTGTTTCTTATTGCACTGAGAAAAAGAAGCAATCAGAAGTTTGCTCATCCTCCCAACACCAGCTTACCAATGCACCTGGACTTGTACCACGTACTTTCTTCCTTTCTGCTGCTGTGGGTGAGCTCCTAGCTGAAGTCAGTGTCTCTGCTGGCTGCTCCCACCTGTTCTTCGTATCAAGGACTTTGTTTCCGCAAGACCCTTTCTCTCTTCTCTATCAGTTCTCCCTCCTCTAGGGGGTCAATCTCATCAGCATACAAGCATACTTAATATTCTCCCTTGACCCAGTTTTACTTCCTTATACTGCTCTATTTCTCTGCCCCCACTTAATAGCCTCCATTCTCAATAGAGTCATCTGTACTCAGCCTCCAGTTCTTCACTTCACATTGCTTCTGGAAACCACTTCTACTGATTCCATCATCCCGAAGCTTCTTTCGTCACATCATGTCTGTATTCAGTGTTCAAACCTCAGTCCCTCTTGTACTTGACCTTCTAGTGGATTTAGACTAAACTGATCATTCTCTTCCTTCTTGGAGCAATTTCTTGCCTTTGCTTCTGATTTTCCTTCTTCCTTACTAGCTGCTCTACTTCTTAGGCTTTGCTGGATCATTTTTTTTTTCCTTGTAAATGCTCTGGGGCAAACTCTTCAGCTGTTTTGTCTTTCTACATTCTTTCTTTGTGAATCTTAACAAATTCTATATTTTAAGTACTGTGTTTACATTGCTTTGCTTTATACTTATATTGACCCAGCCTCTTCCCTGAGCTCAAAACCAAAAAAACAAAAACAAAAACCAATCCCATTGCCGTTGAATCAGTTTCAACTGATAGCAACCCTATACCTATAGGACAGAGTAGAACTGCCCCATAGGGTTTCCAAGGTGATTCAAACTGCTGACCTTTTGGTTAGCAGCAGAGCTGTTAGCCACTGCACCACCATACCAAGATTGGTAAGTCGATTAGTCATTTGACATCATTATATGGATATCAAATAGTTATCTGAAACTTACCATGACTGAAACCCAGCTCTGGATTTTCATCCCTGCTACCAGCCGCCTCCATTACTTGCTTGTGCTCCAACGTTCACCATCTCAGTTACTAAGCATCAACCTAGTTGTTACGACCAAAACTCTTGGATTCATACTGTATTGTTCTTTCTCTCATTTTATCAGCAAGCCATCAGCTCTTCCTCCAATATTATCAGAATCCAACCACTTCTAACTAATTCCATCACCACCACCTTCGAGCAAACCAACACTTCCTCTTACCTGGACAGTTGCAATAGCTCGTTAAGTAGCCTCCAAGCTTCATTTCTTGGCCTCCTACAATTTCTTCCACTCGGTGGGAGAAAGAAGAAAGAAAGGGCGTATACTCACATCTTTTAAGGAAAATTACTGGAAAATGTCATACAACACTTTCACTCATTGAACTAAATCATGTGATCTCACCTAGCTGCAAAGGAGGCTGGAAAGTATCATTTTTATTCTACAGAGCCATGTGCCCAGTTAAAATCAAGGGTTCTACTATTTATGAAAAAAGGGGGAGCAGATAGTGAGGAATGAATAGAAATCTCTGCCCTAGAAAACCTCTCTGAAATTACCTGTTAAGTGATATCTGAAGCGGGAGTTTGAGTTGGCTGGTGGGAAAATCAGGGAATAAGCAATCAAAGCAGAAAGGATAGCATATGATCCTGAGATGAGATAAAGAACGCATGGTACGTTTGACAGACTGTAAGAAGTCCTGCATGGCTGGTGTTAGGGATTGAATTGTGTCCCCCCAAAATGTGTGCCAACTTGGCTAGGCCATGATTCCCAGTATTGTGTATTTGTCCGCCATTTTGTCATCTGATGTGATTTTCCTATGTATTGTAAATCCTACCTCTACGATGTTAATGAGGCAATATTAGAGGCAGGACTCAATCTACAAGATTAGATTGTATCTTGAGTCAATCTCTTTTGAGATATAAAAGAAAGAAGTGAGCAGAGAGTCAGGAGGACCTCATACTACCAAGAAGCAAGAGCCAGAAGAATAGCACATCCTCTGGACCCGGGGTCCCTGTGCTGAGAAGCTGCTAGATGAAGGAAGATTGATGACAAGGACCTTCCCCGACAGCCGACAGAGAGAGAAAGCCTTCCCCTGGAGCTGGCACCCTGAGTTTGGACTTCTAGCCTCTTAGACTGTGAGAGAATGAATTTCTCTTTGTTAAAGCCATGCACGTGTGGTATTCCTGTTATAGCAGCACCAGATAACTCAGACAGCTGGGTTGTTGAGAGCAATGAGACAGTGACTGCCACAAGCAAACATACTGCTGACAGTCAGTTTCTTAGCTAACTTTACATTTTCCCAAACAGTTTTGCTCACATTCTTTAGTATTGCCGGGTTATATGATTTACAGAATAATGCAGCAAGTGAATGTGCTCAAAATAAAATGGATTCAGTAATTCTGAATAATGTATTGACAGTATGGAACTCCCTACCCAGGGCTCAGCGTCAGGGTACAGTTGAAAACCTTTGGAATCCTGCTTGGGCTCAGATGGCCACTTTCCCAGCTAAGTCAACCCCCTGAGCCTCGGATTCTTCCTAAATGAATCAGAGGTAACAATATGCAGTGTCTCAGCCTTTTCCAGGGTGATGGGAAGGTTAACAACGAAAGGAGGGGAAAAAAAAAGATGACAAGGAAAAGGAAGGCCAAGACTGTTAAAACTTAAGGAATAGAATGCTGGATAAAGGGGAAACAAACGCTACTTCTGGTAGTTTTCCATGAAGAATTTCAGTGTGGAAAACTTTAACCACCAGATGTCTCTATCTCCGCACCAATGCTAATTTTTTTGGTATGTGATTTACCTGAAGATTGTCACATCTAAACAGTGTTGTAAATACAACTCATTTATCAAAATGTTGTAGGTTTCTGTTGGGATTTTAAAATTAACACAGGTACTTTATTATCCAGCTACCAAAATAAGTTTGTGGTTGGAGATTATTGTACGATTACAGTCAAGTTTCCTTTTGATTATGCGTCTGGTTTATCTGTATGGTGTTAAGGAAATCTTTTTTTTCCCCAAATGTATTATTTCTTAGACTTGACTTCTCTTTGAAAGATGACGAGAAGCGTAACCAGATCATCTTGGACCTTGCTGTCTACAGGTAAAGGCCTTTTTTTATGTCGAAATTTAATGACATTTCCATCCATTTTCATTCTCAGCAGCAATCTCTTGAGTCCTGACACATTGTGAAGTGGAGTTTGGTTTGCCAAGTAGTTAAAAGAAGAAGTTCCTTTTTTTAAGATGGAGAGCTTGACTATAATTTTTAAAAGCATGAAAATGAAAGGAAAAGTGAATAAACCCACAATTCATGACTATGAACTATATAGCATATCTGTTCCTAAAGGCAGAGTTTTGGGTGCCCTGGTGGCGCAATGGTTAAGCACTTGGCTGCTGACTGAAAGGTTGCCTATTCGAACCAACCCAGCTGGTCTGCAGGAGAAAGATCTCGCTATCTGCTCCTGTAAGGATTACAGCCTAGAAAACCCTATGTCATATGGAGTCTCTGTGAGTTGAAATCGACTCGACAGCACCTAACAACAACAAAAAAGGCAGAGTTTAAGTAAGTTTGAGGACCTTGCTGTTTTCTAACTCTGATACCACGAACCACCCTCCCCCCTGCCCTTCCTGGCTTTGATGCCAGCCACTTTACTTTTGTATAGTAATAAGTATCAGGTGGTCTTGGGACCATGAGGATATGCCAGCAGCCTCTTTCTCCCTAGAGGACTCGCCTTCCCTGCAGCCGTCTTACATCCTGGCCAGCTTCGGCCCCACACTTTGTTCCAAAGGTCTGGGGTGGCACAGGCTCCTGCCGGTCCCTCATCACCACCCCCAGACTCCCATTTCTCTCTCCTCCCTAAAACTCCACGGTCATCAGCCCACGTCGCCACCTCCCCTTCCTGTCAGAGCCGTCTGAAGACACCCAGGTCACTCTGTGTCCTTCCTTGAGGCTTTTAGTGCCGACTCCCTGTCCTGTCGTACTGTTCATGACCTAGCAGCCATTCACACCACCTCTCCACTTCTTTGGCCCTTCCAAACCCACCCATACCTCCCTCAGGACTCTTGCGCGTGTGTTTCCCTCAGCCTGGATGGCTCTGACATACACCCTGGTGTTCTCGTGACTTGTTGCCTCATGTCGGTCAGGCCCATGTTCAGACGCCACCTTATGATATAAACCATCTGATACCAAACAGTGCCTACACCGCCACGCCAGCACTCCCTCCTACCTCTCCCTGCTTTTTGGATTTCATCTGACAAGCTATAAATTTACTTGTGTATTTTTTTTTTGAATTTGTGGCCAAGGCAGGAACTTTATTTTGTTTGTTTCTCCTGCTATATTTCCAGCACCTGAATTGCCTGGCACCTGGTAGAGGTTCAGTAATTACGGGAATGAATGAATGGACACCAACAGTGGGAGTCAATGAACATTTACACGCATGAATTCAAATGAATGCCTTTCCCTTTTTAAGGACTTTTTATGTGCTCTATTTTTATAGAGTCACTATGAGTCAGAGTCGACTCAGCAGCAGTGGGTTTTGTCTTTATTTGCAGGCGAGGGGCACTGGTGGTTCATTGGTAGAATTCTCACCTTCCACGTTGGAGACCCAAGTTCAGTTCCCAGCCAGTGCACCTTAAGCGCAGCCACCACCTGTCTGTCAGTAGACATAGCGTGTTGCTATGATACTGAACAGGTTTCAGCAGAGCTTCCAGACTAAGACTAGGAAAAAAGGTCTGGCAATCTATGTCCAAAAATCAGCTAGTAAAAACCCTACAGATCACAACAGTCTGATCTGCAACCCATTGTGGGTATGGCGCAGGCCAGAGCAGCATTTTGTTCTGTTGCGCATGGGGTCGCCATGAGTTGGCGCCAACTCAATGGCAAACAGCAACCGCATCTTATTTGGATTGCACAGTAACCCTGGGAGGTAGGAGGGAGTGTTAGCCTGGACTTACTCAAGAGCAGGTCAATTTTCAGAGGGTGAGTCTTGGCAAAGTAAACACAGTGAGTGAAGAAGCCAGCCACGAACCCTCAGGCCTCTCTCCACGTTTAGTCCCTTCGTCTTCACACCGAGCTGCCTCATGTCACTTCTTCTGCCCACCTGTCCAGATCACCTGCCTTCAGGGAACAGCCAGCTGTCTTCCGCCTGACCTCACGTCCTCATCCCTCCAGGTCCCCACACTGCCCTTACTGTTGGTTTCAGTTAAACATTCTCCATCTCATCCTCCTAAGTCTTTTCCATGTTCCAGCCTTCGTTCTGAAGTCTAAATGAATGTGTAACCCTTTCTCGTTTCAATTCCATTGCACACTTTATGTTCAGTCCTCAAATGGAAAATTTACTCATCCCCGCGCATGTAAATTTTTAAAGGCTGGTGATATTTTTACTGTGTAGTAAAATCCTTCTGTCCCCATGGTTCTGTCAAAACTAATTATGCTAAAATTTCTTGTCATCTATATTGGCGTAAGGTTGTACACATGGAAGTTAAATTCATTCATTCATTTATGCTTATGCATCCTGCCTTGATTCAACAAATATCTATAGAACATCTACCTGTGCCAGGTACTGGGAGACTGCAACTGGCGTACTCTAAATACAGTCACCTCTCTCGTGGCGCCACTGCACCACCAGGGCTCCTTACTGGCTCATGAGTCAAGGAGAATTATTCCCACCTGATGCTGGGGTAGCTGCGCCAGTGAACGGAAGGCTTTGCTTATTCAGCAGGATGTAAAGGCCTCTAGGAGAGAAGCTAGGAGAACAGCTACCTAACAGCTGCTTGGCGTTGAGAGCCGCTCAGGAAGCAGGAGCTAGCTGGTGGCTGCAGGCCCCACGCTCAGTGGATTCAGCATTCCTGGCTATTCAAGTCTAGGGACTTAAAATAAAATATTCATGAGAGCAGAATGTGGCAAGCTGTTTTTTGCAAGCCTCTGGTGTTTCAGGCCTTAGATATTTTTGGGTTGGGGCAATCAATGCCAAATGTACTCGTGGGTCTAAAAACGAAATTGCTGATATATTGGATTTCCTTTGGTCTGGGGATTAACTTAAGACCAGTTTTTTTAAGACCTGTTTAGCATAGTAATTTTAAACTCGCTTCATTTAGAATGGTCCTGTAAGTGCGAATTTATATTAGCACTGCTGTAAACGTAGTGTTTTTGAGAATTATAAGATTCTGGTATGTTTTATTCTGAAGGTACATGGATACCTCTTTAATTGATGTGGATGTGCAAACAACTTACGTGCGAGTAATGGTCAAAGGGAAGGTAAGTACATGTCTGTAGCCTATTACAGTCTCAAAAGCTGAGGCTTGAACTAAACTAGGCTGCCTCAAACTTTTTTTTTTTTAAGTATTATTAACATAGAAAAAAGAAAGGACCCTATCAGTGAGCTATTTTTTAGGCACCTACTTTTCACTACCAGGTAAAACCTTCTCTCGTTTGAAGTCAGGAAAGGTGTGCATCAGGGTTGTATCTTTTCACCGTATTTATTCAGTCTGTACGCTGAACAAATAATCTGAGAAGCTGGACTACATGAAGAAGAATGTGGCATCAGGATTGGAGGAAGACTCATTAACAGCTTGCGATATACAGATGACACAACCTTGCTTGCTGAAAATGAAGAGGACTTGAAGCATGTACTGATGAACATCAGAGACTACAAGCCTTCAGTATGGGTTACAGCTCAGCATAAAGAAAACAAAAGTCCCCACAACTGCACTAAGAAGCAACATCATGATAAACCGAGAAAAGACTGAAGTTGTCAAGGATTTCATTTTACTTGGATCCACAATCAATGCCCATGGAAGCAGCAGTCAAGAAATCAAACGATGTGTTGTATTGAGCAAGTCTACCACAAAAGACCTCTTTAAAGTGTTAAAAAGCGAAAATGTCACTTTGAGGACTAAGGTGCACCTGACCCAAGCCATGGTGTTTTCAGTTGCCTCATATGCTTGTGAAAGCTGGACAATGAATAAGGAAGACCCAAGAAAAATCGATACTTTTGAATTATGGTGTTGGCAAAGAATATTGACTATACCATGGGCTGCCAGAAAAATGAACAAATCTGTCTTGGAGAAAGGACAGCCAGAATGCTCCTTAGAAGCTAAAATGGCGAGACTTTGTCTCACATACTTCGGACATGTTATCAGGAGGAACCAGTCCCTGGGGAAGGACATTATGCTTGGTAAAATAGAGGGTCAGCGAAAAACAGGAAGACCCTCAGTGAGATGGACTGACACAGTGTCTGCAACAATGGGCTCAAACATAGCAACGATTGTAAGGATGGTGCAGGACCGGACAATATTTCATTCTGTTGTACACGGCATCACCATACGTCAGAACCGACTCAACGGCACCTAACAACAACAAAACCCCGCCATGGAAATGACTGCTGATCATTGTGTAGCTTGATAAAATTAATATTTTTAATACTTATATCTATTGCATTAGTACTTTTTTTTCAAAACTGATAAAGTGATCATGTATGTGGTAACTTCTGCCTAAAGTTAAATAGTATACCATTCTAAAATATCAGTGATTTTATTGATAGCCACTGTAATTTTATCACTTTTGAAATAGCATTTTTTTTGCTGATACTGAGCATTTATATAAGTTAGTTTGAAGACTTTTGAAATGGAAATATGTCAATGTTGTATGACAAGAAGTTTTAGCTGTAAATTGCTTTTCTGCCATGTTAACATAAACAGACCAGTGGGTATTGTCCTGTTTGTCATTGATGACCGCTTTTTAGACTCTTAGGTAAAATAGTTGATGCATGTAGAGCATAGCCTGTGTGTGATTATTTCCCCTAAGAAGTTTGAGCACATTTTTTAAATGAATGGTAGATCTTGAATTTCTAATGAAAATATCTCTTGAACTCACGCTCTCATATACTATGTGCTCATTCCAGTTTACACTGCCCATTTATTTTCAGCCATTTCAGCTGGTACTTCCTGCAGAAGTTCAACCTGATAGCAGCTCAGCTCGAAGATCTCAGACAACGGGGCATTTAGTCATCTGCATGCCCAAGGTAGGCAATGCCATTTGGATCTATTTCAAGTCTGGATATGTTTGTTCCTCAAAGAACTTGAGCAGTAAAGTCTATGTTGACCTCTGGTCAAGGTTCTTATCCCTTTGGTGACCCAATTATTTTCTGCTTTGAATTTTTTGTTGATACCATGTGTTTTCACTAATGGAAGCATGCTAAATCATTGAGTGTGTCTGATTTTTTGATAGGTAATATGGACTTTTTTTGTTGCCTCCTCCCACAGCCCTACCCTAAGTATTTAGCGGTACATATGAAGTACCACTAATTATACCCCAGAGTCCCAACAGGGGTCTATTGGTACCTATGTGTAACAAATAAAAATTTTCAGAATTTCTGTTTTTTCTACCAACAATTGAGACACCTCATACAATACCCTGTGAAAAGAGTAATTTGTGGCACACATCCATTTCTTCAGTTTCAAACAGTCATAAATGCTCTTGCCTTGTGGCAGCATGTACTATCAGTGGTACAGCAGCTTCCCAATAAACCCCAGAGGCTGAAAAAGTTCATGGTTGCTATATGTACTGCCGGGCACAAAAGGGTTAAAGTTGAGAGAACCAGAAAATCTATTCAGAGTGACTCAGGTAGGAGAACAAAGCCCTAAGACTACAAAGTGGGTGGGGCCTGAGGTGGCTCTTCCTTCCATTTCTTCACCCAGTGAGTGTTGCCCCTGCTTCTCCCTGAGTCCCTGCAGCCTCCTCCTATCTCTGGGTGGGAGTCCGGGTAGGTAAATCAGAGGGTTCTTCCATACTGGGGCAGGTGACATTAAGTATGTCTTTTACATGACTGTCAATACTTCCCTTACAAATCACTTTGAGAGGAGATATAGTGGGCCTTGAATCCCTAAAAAAAAATGCACCTTAACTCCAAATATTCATTTTACTAGTGTTGTGACTTTGGGAAATTATCTAGCCTTTCTATGCCTTTATTTCCTAATACCACTCTTAAAAAAGAGATTAAAAAAAAAAAAAAAAAACCCATTGCCATTGAGTCGATTCTGACTCATAGCAACACTATAGGACAGAG
>NW_004443958.1:19353716-19398662 GCF_000243295.1 Trichechus manatus latirostris | reverse complement strand
GTGAATTCCAATTGCTGACTGTCTTAGGCTGGGTTCTCTAGAGAAGCAAAACTAGTAAAGTGTATAAATATATACAGAGAGAGATTTATATTGAAGAAACAGCTCACACAATTGTAGAGGCTGAAACATCCCAAATCCTTGGATTAGGATTAAGGCTTCTCCGGATTCATGTAGCCGGAGGGGCTGGCGAACCCAAGATCGGCAGGTTGGAAAGCAGGACTCCGCTCACAGGCTGTGAAGATCGATGAATCCCAGGATTGGCAGAGAAGTTGATAGCTCAAGTCCCAAGAACCGGAGGTCAGACGAACAGGAGGCAGCCACAGGATCCAGAGCAAGCCAAAAGCCAGAACGTCTGCTTATATTCAGATGCAAGCCACCCCCCCAGGGAAACTCCCTTTCCGTTGGTTGACTGCTCACAGCAAATTCCATCATGGGAGTGATCACATATAAACACTGAGAATCATGGCCCAGCCAAGTCAACACACAATCTTAACCATCGTACCGACCTTTTGGTTAGCAGCCATAGCTCTTAACCACTGCGTCACCAGGGCTCCCTTAAGAGAGATAATTCACATAAAATTCATAGCATAATGAGCACTCAGTGAATGTTAACTAGTATTTTTATTACATGGACCAGATATTATTTTAACTAAAAAAATAAATAAATAACTCTTCTGTTCTTTTCTTTTTCTTTTCTTTTTTGTATATGCGTACTTTTGAGAGGAGCGCTGGTAGCACAGTGGTTAAGTACTCGGCTGCTAACTGAAAGGTTGGTAGTTCAAACCCACCAGTCACTCCATGGAAGAAAGATGTGGTGGTCTGCTTCTGTAAAGATTTACAGCCTTGGAAACCCTATGGGACAGTTCTACCCTGTCTTATAGGGTTGCTCTGAGTTGGAATTGATGACAACAGGTTTAGTTTTTTATGGGTGTACTTTTTAAATGGCATGGCATCAATTAGATTCAGTTCAATTCAGCAAGCACTCACTGAGTGCCTGCAGTGCCAGTTACTGACATAAAGATAAGTAAGAAACTTCTTGTCTTTAACATGTTCCCAGTCCAACAGGGGAGACAGGATTATAAATAGCATTTTGAGGTTGAGTACTGAAGGAGTTAGCAGAGGAGATCAAGAAGGAACAGCCTGTGAGTTAAGAAGAAAAAGAAAAATATGTAGTATCAGGGAAACCTAGAAGATAAACTGTTTCAAGAAGAAGAAAGGAGATTAAGTTGAGAATATAGATGTCACCGTTGGGCTTGACAAAATGGAGGCCATTGATAGAAGTCATTTCAGTGGGACAGTGGAAATGGAACCCCATTTGGAGAGAGTGGATGATAGAATTAGAGATATGGAGGAGGAGACAGGAATTTCAGACACCACTTTTGAGAAATTTTTCTTTGAATGGGAACAGAGAAGTTGGACAGTTCCCCTGGAGGGGGATAAGGGATCAAAGGAATGTTTTTGAAGAAGGAGGTGATGATATAGCTTGAAGAAGCATTAAGGAAATAGAATAACAGATTTATTGGATGTTGAGTGGGAGAAGGAAGGTGAAAGTATAGGCTGTATCTCCCTGGTGGAGCAAAATTGCAGTGTTTATGTCTTCGAAAGACTGGTAGTGCTGACTTTGAGACCCTGTAACTTTCATCTCTGAGATGAATATCTGAGACAGGAGTTGTTTAGAAACCTTAATAGACTTAACATAGATAGATGACAACTCCGAAAAACTTCAGGAAATTAAACTTAAAATCAGTTTGTCCATATGCAATATCTGGATTCCTCATCACAGGCTATGTGAATGAGTTAGGATGTTTCCTTCTGCAAGCTGGAGTACACCCAAATAAAACTGGCTTTAGCCATGAAGAAGTGTTTCATCTTTTATAACAAGATACCAGAAGCAAGGGAGAGCCTAAGGCAGGGTAGTGTCAGGGCTTTGTCCTCCATTCTCAGCTCTGCCTCTCTGTACGTCAGCTTTGTCCTCACTCTGGCTTCCTTTCTCAAGATGAGCACCAGCAGCAAGTGGGGCGACATGCTTTCTTGCTCTTGCCTTGAACAAGATAGAAAGATGGAGAATCAGAGAAGGAGACGTAGAGAATCTCTTCTGTTTCCATGGAATACCGTTCCTTTGGATTGATTAGGCCAGTTTAGCTCAAGGGCCCATCAAGTCTTAGTTGGCTTAACCCTAGATAATTGAACCAGTCTCTGGCCGAGGTGGATGGTACTACTTCAATTGGTCTTGATTAATCAGACCCCATCCCCTGAGCTGAGGGCTGGGTCAGCCTTGCCCACATCACTGAAACCCACAGGTTTCAGAGGGGGAGAGTAGTTGAATCAGTTAAAATGGGATTCTGCTGATGAGGAAGAAAAGGATGAGGGCAAGAGTGTCTGCCACAAAGGGTATAAACTTGATAACCAATAAGATTTCCATAGTGATTTAATAATGCTTCATTTTCCCATAGTCAGTTTTGCAACAGATTGATTATGGGTAATCAATTATTTCTTGCAAGGCACACCTACATATTTTTACTCAGAGGCAATAAAACAGAAATTGTTGTCAAGCAATAAGAGGAGCCCTGGTGGTACAGTGGTTACATGCTTGGCTGCTAACCAAAAGGTCGGTGGTTTGAACCCATCAGCCGCTCCACGGGGGAAAGGTGTGGCAGTCTGCCTCCATAAGGCTTACAACCTTAGTAACACTAGGGGGCAGTTCTACTCTGTCCTATCGGGTCGCTGTGAGTTGGAATCGACTCGACATGAATGGTTTCTTTTTTTTTTTTCTGGTCAAGCAATAAAATAGCAAATACAACTCTAAGAACCGTATTGTCCTTGGTGAATACAACAAATTAAGGAAATGTTTCTATGCTAATTAGAATATCCTGTAGGGGAATCGAAGAGATAACTTAATTACCTCAGTTTTTTGATATAGTCGTTTGTATGATACTCTGATTAGCAGCCTTTTTTGGAAACTTCCATTCTAACGCTGCTATTTCCAGAAGGAAATGGAGACTTTTAATTTGTGTATCTTTTTCAGGGTGCAAGGCTATTGATCAGAGAGCCTCTGCTGTCACAGCTTATCAATCTTTTAAATAAATAAGACATGCTATTTCCATTATCTTCTTTTTATATTGGTCTAAGTTTTTCATGTTTAAAACACATGAAAGTATTAAAAAATGGCTTGCTACAGAAAAAGCATTTTGGAAGATTTGGTTGAAGATGAGATAATTTACATAAACGACTTAGAATAGTTTTATTTTTTCTCAATAATAAACTATAAATATGTGTATAAATTTTTGTATGAGAGATTAACTTGAGCTGTAAACTTTCACCTAAAGCACAATAAAAACATGAATAAACTGTGAATAATATTTTTCCTTGACATATATATAATTTTTAAGATTTTAGAGTGCTTTGTTACAGTAATATTGAAGTGTAAGTTAGAATCATCATGATGGCAACTAACAAGAACAGGTAAGTAAAAAGGACCTTTGGAAGATAATTTTTTGCCTAACATTTTTGTTTGTTTTTATTCATGAGTAGTTATTTCTAACGTCAAATAATAAAAATTTTTTCTTAAAATCATTAAAAGTTAAAAAGCAACTTCACTTATACTTACCATTCAAAATATATATTGTTGAGAATTAACATCATAATTTCTATTTATGGAAACATTTGAAGTACTGAAGTTTAATCCAGTGAGCTATTCTATACATCTGGACTTACTATTTTACTGTGGAATTGTGTACGTCTAGCCTGCACTGTCATTTGTTGCTGTTAGCTGCCGTCAAGTTGACCCTGACTCATGGAGACCCCACGCACAAGAGTGAAAAGCTGACTTGTCCTGCAACATCTTCATGATCGTAACCCTATATCAGAAAATATTATGTTGTAATCTATAGGGTTTTCATTGACTAATTTTCGGAATAGATTGCCAGGTCTTTTTACCTGGTCTGTCTTAGTCTAGAAGCCCCACTGAAACCTATCCACCATGGGTGGCCCTGCTGGTATTTAAAGTACCAGTGGCATAGCTTCCAGCATCACAGCTACACACAAGCCACCACAATACCACAATCAGACAGGTGGTAAGCATTACCATCACTGAGGCATATTCTTGGAATTTGTATAATTTACTGTCTGTAAGAATCAGGTCGACATTTAGGTACCATTTCAATTCATTCATAGAATAGCGTTGTCAGTATGTTAAGTGATAAGTTTACTGCTTCCATAACTACCTAATATAGTCCTTAGTAGTGCATAATATTTGTATATTCTAAATCTATTAAAAGAATATAGGATTTGATATTTAGTAATTACTTCTTTGTGATAGTATTTGTAAAGAATACTGTGAAAAAACTAACCTGTTTGATTGTCTGAATGTGATGATTATATCATGTTTATTTGTAGAAATCCAGTGATGAACTTGTACATATTTTCGAAGAACACAAAATTTATAGTTAAATCCACAAATGTTAAGACATTTCTTATTAGATACATCATTCAGCGTTTTTTGAATAGATGTCAAACTGGTACTTTCCCCTTTTCTTACCCTTAAGTGAGGTTGCATCTGTACAGACTGGATGCTGTACAACAGGCAGGCTGCTTCAATTGCTTTAACTCTGTTCCCTGTCATATGGGTCACAGCTAAATCTTCTGTTGCCCACCTGCAAGTGGGTGCTGCTTGTGGTGAGAAGCTTCTAGATCAGTTCCATGAGCCAGGAGGCTTTTACTTAGTGCCAGTGCTGCAAAGTTAGATGTTTCCCGACATCCACCACCAAGTTTACATGATACACAATGATCACAATCCCCAGCATGCTGCCAGGACTCCCCTTTCCGTATGCCTCCTCTTTATAGCTGAACTTGTGGGTACCCCATCTCCCAGGATGTGGTCTCCCACTGTACTTCCTCCCATGTGATGTCACAGTTGATGTGTTGGTTGGTAGCAGATGAAGAGGTACCTGGCTATCTCAGAAAGGTAGCATCAGCCAGTAGGGGATCAACTGCCCAGGTGATAGAGGGGGAGGAAACATCATGCTGTGTTTCAAGAGGTTTGTCAACATCCTGCTCCACTGGTTAGTGGAATTCCCTCTTAGATTCTGGCCCTGTGTTACTCTTTAACCTTACCTTTTGTGGATGTATGAAAAGAGACTCCATCTCCAGTGCCTATGGCCTTTTACTACATTAGATGTATCCAGTCAAGAAACATAGAGCAACAGGTGTCATCTACCAACCAGGAAGCTCACTCCTCTTCTTTAGAGACCAAAAATAAATAAATAAATAAATAAAGCAAACCCTTGCCATCGAGTCGATTCTGACTCATAGCAATCCTATAGGACAGAATACAATTGCCCCATAGGGTTTCCAAGGAACGGCTGGTGGATTCGAATGGCTGACCTTTTTGTTAGCAGCCGAGCTCCTAACCACTGTGCCACCAGGATCTTTTCTTTGGAGAAGAGTTGGTAATTCTTTTTTCAACAGAGCAGCTGGAATGATCATTTAAAAATATTTATAAATCAGACTAAGTTTACTTTTCCTATTTCACTCAGAAGTAAAGGCAAAGTCAACTGATAATCTGCCCCCTTTTATCTCTCTGACCTCATCTTCTGCTACTTTACCCCTTGCTCATCCCAGTCACACTGCCTTCCTTGCTCCATCACAAACGTGGATTCAGAGGCCGTGGAGAGACACGATCCAGAGAAGGGGCTCTGGAGCCAGACAGCCTGGGTTGAACCCCTATTATTTTGACTCAGCAGCTGTGTAACCTTGGGCAAATAATTCATATCTCAGATTCCTTGTTTAGAAAATGTTATTAATAAAAATTCCAGTCTTAAAAGGTTGTTCTGAGGATTATGTAAATTAATTATGTAAAGCACCTGAGATAACAGTTGGACCATAATATTACTGAATTGCATTAATGTTTATTATTACCATATTTTTTCACAAATAATGGCCCACATAAATAACGTGCCCACACATAACTTGCAGCATAGCGCACTTTATGAAAATAGCATGGGGGGATGCTCAGTTGGCAAATAAATGTATAAGGTGCATGTTATTTGTATAAAAATATGATGTTATTAATAGTGGTTAATATTAATTACTATTACTAATTAATGTGAATATTGTATTATTGTATTGAATTTATAGATTGTTATGGGAATGAATTGATATATTTACATTATCAAAACTGTATATCCAATCAGTGACGTCACTATGTACATAAGCAATCTTATCAGCATAGCCTGGGAATATTTGGCATATGATCTCACCCATAGTCCAACTTAACAAGATTGCACTGAAATTTTGCATTCACTGAGAGGCTTGCTCACTTGCATCAAGTCATTAAATTAAACTCCCATCAAGAGTCTCAGTTGACAAGTTACAGGGGCACTCCAAGAATATGATTCATTATTTCCTTTGGGCGTTCTTTCAGAATAATTAACTGAGATTAAGGCAGTTGCCATCTAAACTGAACAGCAAAATACATTTACAACTTCAGTGGGTGAACATCTTGTTTGATTTTGCTTGTACTAAGCACAGGCAGAAGGACTGCAAGAGTCGAGGGTCATATATTAAGGTCAATAAACAGACCATAGTTCTAAAAATCAGTCTCATACTCTCTTCTCCTTGTTAGTTGGCTATCTGTTTCCCAATACTTCCTCTCTACTCAAACATACTTCTAGTGTACCCAACATAAACTCACTTTTATTCTCTATTAATTTTAAGTGGGTTCATAGTGCTGCCTGGTTCATTTGCTACGTTTCCCTTTTTATTCATTCTTCCATTCTTATAGAACATCATTTCACATCCTCTACTGTTTCCTAAAATTTCCAACAAAGAAAATATAGAAGCATCAAAAGATAATTTTCCTGTACTCCAGTCATCATATCTACCAACCTGTTGTTGTTGTTAGGTGCCGTCCAATTGCATCTGACTCATAGTGACCTTACGTACAATAGAACAAAACACTGCTCAGTCCTGCGCCATCTTCACAATCGTTGTTACGCTTGAGGCCATTGTTACAGCCACTGTGTTAATTCAGCTTGTTGAGGGCTTCCTTTTTTGCTAATCGTCTATTTACCAAGCATGATGTCCTTCTCCAGGGACTGGTCCCTCCTAATAATATGTCCAAAGTATGTGAGACGATGTCTCGCCATCCTTGCTTCTAGTGAGCATTCTGGCTGTACTTCTTCCAAGACAGATTTGTTCATTCTTCTGGCAGTCCATGGTATATTCAGTATTCTTCACCAACACCATAATTCAAAGGCATCAATTCTTCGGCCTTCCTTATTCATTGTCCAGCTTTCACATGCATACGAGGCAATTGAAAACACCATGGCTTGGGTCAGGTGCACCTTAGTCCTTAAAGTGAGGTATTTGCTTTTCAACACTTTAAAGAGGTCTTTTGCAGCAGATTTGCCCAATGCAGTGCGTCTTTTGATGTCTTGACTGCTGCTTCCATGGGTGTTGATTGTGGATCCAAGTAAAATGAAATCCCTGACAACTTTATCATGTTTATCTGTTTTATCATGTTTATCATGATGTTGCTTATTGATCCAGTTGTGAGGATTTTTGTTTTCTTTATGTTAAGGTGTAATCCATACTGAAGACTGTGGTCTTTGATCTTCATCAATAAGTGCTTCAAGTCCTCCTCACTTTCAGCAAGCAAGGTTGTATCATGTGCATATCGCATGTTGTTAATGAGTCTTCCTCCAATCCTGATGCCCCGTTCTTCTTCATATAGTCCATCTTCTCGGATTATTTGCATAGCATACGGATTGAATAAATATAGTGAAAGGCTACAACCCTGATGCACAACTGTCTTGACTTTAAACCACGCAGTATCCCCTTGTTCTGTTTGAATGACTGCCTCTTGGTCTGTGTATAAGTTCCTCATGAACACAATTGAGAGGTCTGGAATTCCCATTCTTTGCAATGTTATTCATGATTTGTTATGATCCACACAGGCGAATGCCTTTGCATAGTCAATAAAACACAGGTAAACATCTTTCTGGTATTCTCTGCTTTCAGCCAGCATCCGTCAGACATCAGCAGTGATATCCCTTGTTCCACATCCTCTTCTGAATCCAGCTTGAATTTCTGGCAATTCCTTGTCCATGTACTGCTGCAACTGCTTTTGAATTGTCTTCAGCAAAATTTTACTTGTGTGTGATATTAATGATATTGGTTGATAATTTCTGAGTTCTGTTGGATCACCTTTCTCTGGAATGAGCACAAATATGGATCTCTTCCAGTCAGTTGACCAGGTAGCTGTTTTCCAAATTTCTCGGCATAGATGAGTGAGAGTTTCCAGCGCCGCATCTGTTTGTTGAATCATCTCAATTGGTATTCCATCAATTCCTGGAGCCTGATTTTTCACCAGTGCCTTCAGTGCAGCTTGGACCTCTTCCAACCTCTGCCAACCTACCTACATTTATATTGACTTACCTGGCCTTCCTTCCTGGATGAATCCTGTGATCTATCCAAACTCTCCAGTTGTGCATTGGATCCGATTTAACTTGCCTTTGCAAAATTATTTTTTCTATAGCAATACTCTTTCCTCTTCACTGCTTCATTGAATTTCCCTTCCCTGGATCTTATATTAGAAAACATGCTGACACATTTCCCCTCTTAAAAAAAGAACAAAACAAAAGCATCCCCCTCCATTTTATTGCTCTGATCGCCTTCACAGCAAAACTCCTGATTAAAGAGTCACACAGGGCTATTTTTGCTGTTTGAACTCTTGTCTCATAATCTCCAAAGTCAACTCCAATCGGGCATTTATCTCCTCCCCAACCTCACTCCACTGAAACATCTCTTGTTGAGGTCTCCAGTGATCTCCACATTACTAAATCCAATAGTCAGCCCTCACCTCTTCTTTGACCTTTCAGCATATTTTCACACCATGAATCACTCCCTCCATTTTAAAACACTTTTCACTGGGCTTTAGATACGTCACTTACTCTTGGTTCTCATCCTGTGTCACTGAATGCTTCTTTCCTGGTTATTTCACATTTCCAGGCCTTTAAAAATTGGTAAGTCCAGTCACTCATTTCTGGGATGCCTTCTGTTCTTCCCTGTTTATACTCATCCCCTAGATTATTTCATTTTATCTCATAGCTTTAAATACCATCTCTAGAGCTCCATCTTCTGCTAATTGCCAACTATTAAGAACAACAGTCACACTGAGTAAAACTTAGAAAGCTGGACTACATATTTAATAAACATCTTAATAGCATCAATGTCTAACAAGTTAGTGGGCAGTTTCTGCCATAATATCCAAGAGAGGACAAAGTTCCAGATAAATTAGTAAATCAGCACTTATGATCACTTTCATCCTTGTGCGCATTTTCTGATCCAGAAGGAATGACTGGGAGCATGAACCATGCTTTTAATGACCACACAGGGCTGGGATGAAAAAAGTCAAAGTCCAAAGCCTTCCAAATATGAGGGCTTTCATGAACCACCCTGACTTTGGGTTGTCACTCTGAAGGATTGTATCTTAGGAGTAATGTGAACGAGAGGTAAACCAGTCCTCAGAAGGTCTTGAAGCCTGTCTTCACAATATCTAAATGGCCGCAAAACTGGGCCTTGAAGTTGAATGAAAGTAGTCCCAGACAAGTAGTGTCCACAGATGCCTGGAGAAACCCAGTGAAAATCCTCTCTAGAAGTTAACCTTATCCACGGACTCATATTATTTATAAATATATAATGTATATTTTTTAAATAAATATCCAGCACGCAGTCAAAGATAACTAGGCACACAAGGAGACATGAGTAGCATCCAGTAAAACCACAGTTGGTGTTTTGGAATTTGGTATGTGAGGTTGCTGTTCTTCCTCTTTGAGAGGGATCCTTGAGAGGCCCAAAGTTATTCTATATATTGAATTATGAGACACAGACTGTAAAACATTGTCTTAATTTGAGGTCTCCAAGAATCAAGCCCTAACAGATATTTGAGTAGAGTGGTTTATTTGGGAAGTAAGGGAACACTGGTTGGGAAGTAAGGAATAGAGAGTGCTCTAGTAAGCCAGCTACTGCAGTGGGAAAACTCTGGGAAATAATGGAAAACACACACTTCAGGAGAACCCTACCAAAGGGGTTATGGAACTGGAATATTCATACAGCAGCTGCTGAGAATCTTATGTTGATGGCTGCTCCCAGCCGTGGGGGTTGGTGGTATTGATTCCCCAGAATTTCTGACCTGTGACTAATATAGACCAAGCAGTCCTCCAAGGTTCCAAGAAAAAAAAAGCTCCACCCACAGAGATGCAGGTACTGGCAATTCAAAGTCAGCTAGAGCACACTGAAAGGTCGAAGGTTTGGTCAGGGTATTAATAATGTCTGCTACAAACGCTGATGCTTACTATGTTAGGAGACAAAATCCAAGCTGGAAAATGTTTTGTAAGAAATCAGAAACTGTAAAAGTGACGTAGCAATCTTGAAAAGGAACCAAGTAACAAATTCTAAAACCAAAATATAGTCAATGAATTTTTAAACTTAATGACTGGATTTAACAGCAGATTAGACATAGCTGAAGAGAACACCAGTAAACTGGAATATAGATTAGCATATTCTGACAGAATGAAGCACAGAGGAACAAAACTTTATCAGAGAGGCTAAAAAACATGTGGAATACAGTGAGAAGGTCTAACATGTAGAGAAAAAAGGGAGAATGGGCAGCAGCACTATTTAAAGAGATATAATAGATTTGTATTTAGGATTTGTGCATATGTACCCATTGCACAGACTGAAAATGTATTATACACCTGCTGTGTGTGAAACACTTTGCTATGTGTTTAAGGAATAGAAAAATGAATTAGGCTTTGCCCCTGTCCTGAAAGATTTTACCACATATTCAAAGATATTACATATCCACAATACCAATTATTTATTTAGCAAAAGCTTTTTACGCACGGTGCTTTATACAATTCAGTCCTTGCAATAACCCTGTGAAATTGGGGTGTTTATTATCTGTAGTTTTTCAATCAGGAAAAAAACTTTGGTGAGGTTATATAATTTTTCCAAGGCCACAAGTTAATAAATGAATGATGTTATGGCATAGAAAAAGCGCTAGATTGGGGGTCATAATTTCTCTTCTGCCAGAACCCTCTAATAAATGTGCAATATTAGACAAGCAACTTCAGCCTCTTACTCTTGTCCTTATAACAGTTAATAATAAGGAATATCAAAATAGCTACCATTTATTGAACATTTACCAAGTACCACATACTGTGCTGAATGCTTTAAACATCCTATGAAATAGGTGTGATTATTATCCCCCCTTTACAGAAAGAAAAATTAAAGCCTGATGTTGCCTTAAGCCAGAAGGCATGTACCCAAATGAATATAACTGATGCTTCATAATTTCATTATGGCCAAATTACTTTTGGAATATTAGTCGTTTAATATGGTACATGTGTTCACCTTCAAAATTTTGTCCCCAATATTTCTACTCTAAAACAAGGAAGTGGTTTAGGAGATTATATGTATCTGGATGGGGTGGATTGCCCAATGAACAGGCTAAACATGGGCTTTCTTGTGCTTACTTACCGATCTGTAGTGACCAATTTCACTGCAATTGGTCACTACAGATCGGTAAGTAAGCACCAGAGATATGGTGAAACCCATGTGAAATTGGTTACTACAGATTAGTAAGTAAGCATAAGTAACTCCGTGCTTACCTTGCTTACTGGGTAATCCACCCTTGTCAGGGACTGTAAGTTTGAAAAGAGGCTTTGATTCTGTAGGAAGGTGCTGTGGGGTTGGGAGAGAGACAGATTCCAGCCGTACCTAGAAGCAGAATCTTTGATGTGGTGAAAAAAGTGAAATTGTTCACTACAGATGATCTGGTAAGCAAGGTAATCACAGTGCTTACCTTGCCCATTCGACAGTCCGCCCCGTAAAATCCGGATTCTGTCAGTCTTCATTCATCTTTGAGATTCTTTCCCCCATTTACCAAGTTGCTCAGGATCAAAATTAGATAAAATAAAATTTACATTTTCTTCCCAGATTTTTTGTACCACTTTGATTCAGAGATAACTACACAGTTCCCTAGCTGTAATGCTAACAGAAAGTCAAGGAAACCCATTATTTGCAAGTAATTGTTTTCTTCAAGATTATAGAGAGGTCCCTTCAAGATCACGGTCCTTTTCTTCCCTGGCTTCCTTCTTGACCAGGTGGGTTGACTTTTCCCTTTGATGGATTTCCATAAAGCTAGATAAACAAACATCAGCTAAATAAGGAGATTACTTTCAACTAAATACATGCTTGTCAAAATAGAAATATAATGGATGCCAGATGAAGGTCAGGGCTCAGCTGCTCAGAAGGTTATTCAAATCTCACCAGGAACTTCCTGCACAGCTGACCCTGATCCAAGGAAGGAATCAGCTTTGGAGAGAACTGGGAATTCAGTGTCTTGCCTTGCTGGCCGTGCTCCTGGGCAAACCAAGCAGGGGGATGCCCCATGAGGGACCTCTTAAGAATGGGCAGGGCTCAGTGGGCTCCAGAGAACAGCCATATGTTGAAATAGATCCATCATTTGCATCTTATTTTCTATTTAATTCCCTTCTTGAGTTTGTATAAAAATCTTTATAAGAAAATAAAAGAGGAGGTGATCTGAGTCCCTGGGCGATGCAAACGGTTAAGTGCTCAACTACTAACCGGAAGGTTGGCAGTTCAGACCTACCCTGAGACTGCTCACAATACAAGCCCGGCAGTCTGATTCCAAAAGGTCACAGCCTTGAAAATCCTGTGGAGCAGTTCTCTGCATGCATGGGATCTCCATGAGTCGAAATCCATTTGACAGCAACTGATAACAACATGCCCATAGAAGGAAGTGCAATAAGAACGGAGCCTTGGTAAATTCTTCCATCATGAGTCTATATGGTGGGGATTAATTTTTAAAAAAGAGGAAGTGATATGAGGCTAGATCTCTGCTGTTAAAGCAATGACCTAGTCTCCCAAGTTTGATGACACCAAATGCTCTGTTTGTGTGGCTCAACTTCATAGCTTCTGCAGAACTGCAAGGCTGCCCATAAAATGGGCTCTGCCCCTCTCTTACTTATTGGCTAGTTGGGGTGGGTGATGGAGTCATTCTCCTAATTACCAGCCAGTGAGGAGGAAAGGTGAGGTCAAGCAGTAATTCAGGACAACTGGGAGACCCATGTTGTTGTTGTTGTATGCCATCGAGTCGATTCCTACTCATAGAGACCCTATAGGACAGAGTAGAACTGCCCTGTAGGGTCTCCAAGGCTGTAATATTTATGGAAGCAGACTGCCACATCTTTCTCCCATGGAATGGCTGGTGGGTTCGAACCTCTGACCTTTTGGTTAGCAGCCGAGTGCTTTAACCACATAGGTCAGCTAGTGATAATTCTTTGGGAATGAGACTTTTAAAGAGCTCCAGGGTAATTCCTTGAATCATCTGCGGTGCGAATACCCTGGTCCTCTGACAGATGTCACCACCAGGCTCTGGATCCTGACACGGAAAGCAGGAGAGGGAGCGTTGCTTTTTCCCTTCCCAGGGTTCCTGATTTTAGGGTTTTCTTCTAAGCACTGAGGCTGGAGTAGGCCAGGCAAGACAGTGTGGATATCTAACTGTGTGTTATTACCGAATGTGAACCCCCAGCACAGTCAGTAGGAAAAGCAACAGGTCATTGGTATTTAGCATGCTAGTCATACAAAAGGGTTAGCCTTCAGGACATCATTTTTTCCTATGACACAAACTCTCTCAAACACTTTCAGACCTTATTCCAAGGCGCTACTAATGAGACTGCTCAACTCCACCCCTATTTACTGTTTACCACCTTGGCATGTGGCTTTTCTCACCCAGGTCCCATTGCCGGGGTAACGAGGAGTAGACTATGAGCGAGGGGGCTCTGACTGAAAACTTGCATCACTCTCACCCTGTGGATGAGATCACATGAGTGATTCCACTGTTCTCCTTGGTCTTCTCCCCACTTCCTCCTCCTCTTCTTCCTCCTCCTCCTCTCTCCTGCCAAAGTCTCACTTCCTCTCCTCAAGATTGGGCTGACCTACACAGTCTCTCTCTGGTTTGCTCATTTCATTTCTCCTGCTCCACAGCTAGGAGCCCTGGTGGCAAAGTGGATAAGCACTCAACTGCTAACCAAAAGGTCGATGGTTCAAACCCACTAGCTGCTCCTCCTGAGAAAGATGTGGCAGTCTGCTTCCATAAATATTACAGCCTTGGAAACCCTATGGGGCAGTTCTCCTCTGTCCTATAGGGTTGCTATGAGTCGGAATTGACTCCATGGCAATGGGTTACTCTGTTAGTTAACCTTCACCCTTTCTCTTCATCTATGCAACGTGATTATCTTCTGATCAGTACTTTGCATTCAACAGTTGAGTCTGATCTTAAAGCATCATGTGACTATGTCAGATACTTTGCACAAGAGTCTTCTCTAACCTGGGCTCAGCCCCCCTGTGGTGCCTTCCATACCCTCATCCACCCCTCATCCCCCCACCCCCTACCACCCAGCCCCACTCTATCACCCTGCTGTTCACTGGCCTCATCCCCTAACCCTAGAGATAGAATCAACTTCAGAAACATTTGATTTACACAGATATTGCATTTTGTATCTGTTCAAAGATTTAAAAATAATGTGTCAGTGATACTTTACATATGTTCTAATACTGTGGAATAAATACCATTTTTAAAATAGGAAAGTTAGTGCTTTTCTTAGTAAACACAGTCAGAATACAGTTAAATAATGAAGTACGATATTAAGATATCAAGTAAATTTTGATATATGTAACTTCCTCTAATGCCAGAGGATAATAATAAAAAAAAATTCTCATTAAGTCTGAGGTTTTTATATTATTAATAACTTTTTCTGGAGTCTGAACTTTGCATATTTAAATGTTCATCATAAGTATTATGGATAAGTAGCAAGTAAATATAAACTCCAGAAATATGTAAGATGAACAATGTACAAGTGAACCAGTTAGTCTGAAATTAATATCAGGATTTCTAGAAAAAAGCAGTGTATTATAATTGTATGGCTGGGCTCATCGATAAGCACTATTAACTTAGTAACTGATTCAGTGCCCCCCTAGGCCCTGTTATGGATTGAATTATGTCACCCCAAAATATGTGTTATATATCCTAACCCCCTATACCTGTGGACGTAATCCCATTTGGGAACAGGGTTTTCTTTGTTACACTAATTAGGCCACATCTGTGCTGGGTGTATTTTAAGCCAGTTACTTTTGAGATATAAGGGCAATTAGACACAGAGGCAAATAAGCTCAGATGGGGGAAGACAGATGCTATGCCACATGAAGATTGCCAAGGGATAGCAGCTGAAAAGAGACGAAGACCTTCCCCAAGAGCTGACAGAGAGAGAAGGCCTTCCCCAGGAGCTGGTGCCCTGAATTCAGACTTCTAGCCTCCCAAACTGTGAGAAAATAAATTTCTGTTTGTTAAAGCCACCCACTTGTGATATCTCTGTTATAGCAGCACTAAGAAACTGAGGCAGCTCACAAATCAAATAATTGGCTTATGTCAAGGTAGTTTAGTGTCCAAAGGACTTAGGCAGTTTGGAAGTTTTATGAAGAAAAAAAAAAAGGTGGAGACAGTGGAAGAAATTATTTATGAGGTATGGGTGAAGACATTAAATGTGTATACCTAAGTGAAATGATGATGGAAAAAAGACATGTGGCATTCATAAATACATAATTTGGAAGTTATTAATACCAAATGAGGGAATTATTTAGCATGTTTGGGTTGCTATGACACAGAATTAAGGGGCCAGAACTCAGAAATAGAAAACTTTCTGCAAAATTCTACAAAGCTTTAGACAATGAATGAATTATTAATCAATTAAAATATTCAATTCAACAATGGTTTATTGAGCACTTAGTATAGACAAAGCACTGTGCAACTTACTGTAGAAGGGAAAAGAAAAAGTGACCAGTTGTCACTGAGTCAGTTCTGACTCAGGGTGACATTATATGTGTCAGAGTAGAACTGTACTCCATAGAGTTTTCAATGGCTGACTTTTTGGAAGTAGAGTGCCAGGCCTTTCTTCCACGGCACCTCTGGGTGGACTGGAACCTCCAGCCTTTCTGTTGGCAGCAATTTTTGGTCAGCAGCAATCGTGTTAGCCATTTGCACTACCCAGTGACTCCTGCTATGTCCTTTTTCCTGTCTCCTCCTTGTGGAACCCACTATCACCCTCTGCAGACCAGGGGTTGCCCTTGCCCCAGTTTCTAAGCCCCAGCATTGAATAGGCTCAGACTCTTTCTTGCAAGTAGCTTCTCCTGCCATCTGCTGAGACTTGAAATTGCATCACTGACGCAGAGACTAGTGTCACAGTCATAACTGCCGGGATCTTCTCTGGTTCCCCAAATCCCTTCCCTCCCAGTTAGACCCAGTCCCAGCAGGGCTCAGCCTGCATGAAGCTTCAACCTGCAGACGTCCCTCCTCTCCCCTGTTGATAGATGTCATAATAGGCAGGGATAGGCATCTTTGAAGGTCTTTTAGTTCTGGTCTGTTGCCATTTGTTCATTCAGATATTGCCTACATTTTGATGTGCACCTACTGTGTGCAAAGCACTGTGCTAGGTTCTGGAAAAAAAGGCTTCCATTGAATTAGATACCCAGGAATGTCCTCTTGCAGGGTCAGGAGTGTGGCTAGAATACCTTCCTGACATGTCCTTTGAACTCAGGGCCTCATGAGGGAGTCTCATGTTCTAGGCTCCGTTACGTCTCTTACCCATCAGCCCTGCAAGTCTCTGCCATCACCTTTCCAGAGCGTTGCAGTAGTCCAGAGAAATAACTTGAATGGTTTTGAATAAGGTTTAAAAAAATTCAAATAAGTTATTATTGTTCTTGGAAGAAGTGAAGGTGATATAAAAAGAAAATTATGTGATGTATAAACTGAGATTAAAATGTAAAATTGGAAAACTATGGGTGGGGAGAACAAACCTATAAATACTTTCTCTTTTACAACCCCCCTACCCAAATATACATTGCACTTTTTTCACTTTGTATTTGATATATTTTCAAGAAAAATTAGAGTAAATTAATATCAGACTTGATAGAATATAAGGCAAAAAAGCATTAAATGGAACCAAGAGGGTCATTCTATAGTAACAA
This sequence comes from Trichechus manatus latirostris, assembly GCF_000243295.1. Lineage (NCBI taxonomy): Eukaryota > Metazoa > Chordata > Mammalia > Sirenia > Trichechidae > Trichechus > Trichechus manatus. The sequence continues at coordinate 19,381,553 of NW_004443958.1, read as the reverse complement.
AAGGAATAATACAGAATAAAGATGCACCTGCCCTTTATGCATTATGTTGTACATTATTTAAGTGTATGAAGCATAAGGTATTAGAAATACAAGGAAAAATCAAGAGAACCTGGCTCTGCAAGATTATTTATGACCAATTTCTATCTTTGAAAGAAATGATAAAAAAGTAAGACTGCTATTGTTTGAATAATATCATTAATAATTTTGAATATCTAGGTGCTTTACAAAGAGACTAAAGTACCTTCTTTTTAAAAATAAACGATTGATAGTTTTAAAAATTCATAGTAAACTGAATCCTAAGAAAACCTAATTTTCATTTCCAAAGGAAAAAATACAGAATAAATTCTCTCTTTACAAGTCAATAGAAACAAAATTGAGCATAAAATGTAGAATAATCCAACAAATAAAACTGGGAAATTGGAAAATACTGTCCCAAAATACTCTTAAAACCCAAAGGAAATAAAAAATATATATATAATTAGATATTATTCAGAAAATAAAAAATGTAAATTTCAGCAAATAGTATAGGCTTTAGAGTCAAAGACACTTGATTCAACAAAGTTTTGTAAGTTGCTAGTTCTATGTAACTTTGGATACATTCATGAGTTTCTTTTAGCCTACCTAAATCAATATAAAGATAAATTATGTAGCAAACCTACCCTTGCACACAATGGACACCCAATAAGTGATTATTGTCAATGTTATTTGTTGTTATTATATCCAGAGGTGAGATCAAGTCAAGATGAGAGTAAATGAACTTACTAAGAGGTAAATTCATAGCATTATTTTTTAAAATAATTTTAAAAACCTAAGCATTCAGCTCAAAAAACAGAAAAGAATAGCATATAAAAATTCTTAAAACAAGAGGTCAGAAATAAGCATGAGAAAAATACAAATTTGAGAAAAGTACAAGTTAGAGAAATAGAAACAGATTATCAGTACAATAAATAAATCCCAAAAAATGTTTCTTTGAAAACAACGGAATCAACAATAAATAACAACCTCTGACAAGCCATAATCACAGAAAAAGAATGAAAACACAAGCAAAATCAGAAACAACAAAATATAATTATATGGAGGAGTATTTTTCTAACTGATAGAGCGGTCCTTGATGAAATGCACTTAAACATACAAACATATCCTGAAATTAGCTAAGAGGGGAAAATAAATTGGAGATATTTTCAAAGAATCACTTCTAGAAAACAATCCAGAGCCAGATGATTTTACTAGTGAACTACTTAAATGCTATTTAATATCTACATGTTATTTAAATCATTCCCAAGACTAGAATATTCTGGACAACCACCGCAGTAGATGTCATGGATTAGCTCACTCAACATCTAATCATTTGCTAGTATGGCTTTCTAGGTTAGAGAAGCTGCAGAGGTAAAGATCTCATTTCCAAGACGTCCTTAGACTTGGAATTGAGTCATGGGAGGAGGGAGGCAAGGTGTGAGGTATTCCTTTGGCTGGTGCAGATCATAGCAGAGGCAGTGTGCGTCTAGAAATTTCAGCTATCAAAGCAGCTTTTTGATCTGGCAGAGAAAACGTTCTGATCATGGCAAACGTGGCATCATTCTGGAATTACCAGGTTTAGCTTTCTGATTTTGCAGATCACCTCCTGATCACAGCAGAAGCAGCAGCTCCCTCGACCGATCAGATCCTCAGAGTAGTATTAGGAGTGATTTGTGGAAGCTCAGCCTAATGTCTGTTTCTTTGACCGTTTTGTAAGCCATTTTATGCATGTAATAAATCCCTACTTGCCTAAACTAGCTAGAGTAGCTTCTATTCTCTGTTTATAAAACCTGACCAATACAGTAATTGGTACCAGGGCTGGATACAGGCAGCTGACTCATTAAAGAAATGGAAAACTGAGGTTCATTATCTAACGTTGTGTTTGAAGGAGGTGAAGGTTATCTTGATAGCATCAGAGAATGGGACACCAAAAGTCCACATTCCACAGTCACAAACAGGTACTCAGTGCAATATGAATTACAGAACTGAAATATGGACGAGTGGTGATTCTTATTACTTTCTAAGTCTTCTGTTTGGCATGTGAAAAAATAAGGTAGGGCTTGGAAAATGACAGTGGGTTATCATAAATTTAATCAGGTGGGTTCTCCAGCTGTAGTCGCTCTCCCAGACGTTATCACTTGATTGAAACAAATCCACAGCTCTTGGCACCTGTTGTGTGGCTGGAAAATGAGCGTTCTTCTGTTCCAGTAAGCAGAGACCACCACCAAACATGACTTGCCTCCGCCTAGCAGGAAGAACAGCATACTTCTACCGCCCCCTGCTCTCCGTCATAGTTTAGTCTCAGTGACTTGGGTCATCTCTTTATCCCCTAATGATGAAATAAAGTTGATGACCTGTCTTTAGGACCTAGTGAGCAAGAAGTGTCAGGTACCTTACATGCCCTGGTAAAACATGAGCATGCCAGAGAGATATAAACTCCACAGAAATTTGGCGACAAGCCACCCAAATGAAATTTCCAGAGGCCTGGTGGCAGAGGGTTTTGGGATAGCCCTTAAAAAGTAAGAAGTTGTTCCCCTTCACATCACCTACAACCAAAGAAGATGAACAATGCTTGGTAGGTCTTACTGGGTTTTAGAGATAACATATATTTTGGCTGTGCTAGCAGACACTTACTGAATATCTAGCAAGGGTTCCCAGAATAAGTTTCTCCAACTAATCCATCTAACAGTACAAATAATTATGAAGGCTTTAGACCTGTTAGATCCAATGATGCAAAAAATATCTGTGGTAGATAGGGAAGTTATATGGAACCCATGCCAAGTTCACGTCTCCTGGAGCCCTCCCAAGCTTCACATGTCTAGTTATAAGAGATAATATATTGCTTACAGCTTAATCCAATTTGAGTTGGGGTTTCTGCAGCTTGCAACAGAACTCATCCTAACTCATGTACACTGTAATTGAAAGAATCCAGATAATTCAAAGGACTTTTTTTCTTTTTTTTTTAAACTTTGATTTTATTAAGTTCCTTCAGGGTTGTCATCTATCCATGTTAAGACTGTTCAGGCTTCTAGACTAATTTCTGCCTCAGATGTTCAGCTCTGAGATGACAGTTGAGGATTCTGAAGGTCAGCAGAGGCAACACTACCAGTCTTTCCCCCACAGAAGTCATAAACACTGGTTTTGTGAGGGGCAGCCTATAGTTTTCTTCTTCCTTCTCTGACTGAATATTCAATGAGTCTTTATAGTCTTCCTCCTTAACTTCTCTTCTTAAGGTGTACCATCACTCCTGCCTCAAAAACCCTCCCATGGTCCCTCCTCCCCCCACCCCCAGCTATTGCCCCATTTCTCTGTTCCCGTTCATGACAAAATTTCTCGAAAGAATTGTCTGAAATTCCTGCCTTCTTTTCATCCACGCTCTCCAGCTGGGGTCCCATTTCCACTGCCCCACTGAAACGACTTCCATCAAGGTCACCATGACTTCCATTTTGTCAAAGCCAATGATCACTTCTGTGGTCTCATTTACTCTACTTCTCAACAGCCTTAGACATGCTTGAACCCTCCCTCCTTTCTTCCTTTCTCCACTTCCCTGATAACACACCTTTCTGTTTCTCCTCCAACTCGTTGGTTGTTCCTTCTTAATTTCCTTTCATGGCTCTTCTCTAATCAGCCTCAAATGACAAAGGGCCCCCAAATTCAGTCCTGGGCCCCTTTCTCTCCTCTATCTAGGACTTCTTATTTCTTCCACTCTTCGTAGCTATAACTACCATATATTTATATATATGCTGATGATTACCAACCTCATACTTCACTGAGTTGAGACTTTTATATACAACTGCCAACTGACAAGTCAATTGAATGCATAATCTGCATATCTAATTTAAAATGGCCAAATGTGCGTATGATTTCTGGCCCTAGATCTGCTCCTCTCATAGTTTCCCATCTCAGAAAATGTCACCACCCTCTACCCAGTGGCTCAAGTCAAAGACTGGGAGGAATTCTTGACTTTCCTCTTACCCTCACAACCTACATTTTTTTGGTGCTACCTCCAAAATATGTCATGAATTCAGTTTCCTGTCACCACCTCTACTACATTCACCCCGTTCAAGCCATCATCATCTCTCAACTGGACTATCTCATACAGCCTTCTGTTTTCTTTTATTCTTTTCTACACTTTTACTCCTTCTTCATATAGAAGCCAGAGTGATCTATTAAAAACATAAATCACATCATCTTATGTCCCTACTTAAAATCCCACCAGTGGTTTTTCCTAGCACTTGGAAAAACATTCCGATGCCTTGTTGTAGCCCATAAGACTCTGTGCAAAGTAGCTTCTGCCCAGCTTCCTGGCATCTTCTCCTACTTCCCTCTTCTCTCATTGCATTCCAGACACTCTGGCTTTCTTTCTGTTCCTAGAACACAGTAACCTCATTGCCACCACAGGACCTTTGTAGTTGCTATTCTTTCTGCTAAGAGTCCTCTGCCCCTTTTGCTTTTCACACCTTTTTCTCCTTTGTATCATACAGGTCCTAGTTCAAATGTTATCTTTGTGCACGCACATTTCCTGAATATCAAATCTAATGCAGCCTGTCATATTCCCTCAATCATCCCTCTCAGCCATCTTACCGGCTTTATTTTTATCACATTTATTACCGTATGAAATGACCTTATTTATTGGTTTAATTTTGTATAGTCTGTCTTTCCCCATCTAGATGGAAGGTTTATGAGAGTAGACACCTTGATTCATTCAATGTCTGGAGCAGTATCTGTCTTCTAGTAGGTGCCAAATAAATATTAGATAAAGAATAAAACTCTAAAGCTACTTATTCATACTCTATCATGCCTTACATGTTTATAAATATTTTCTCCCAGTTGGTCACTTGGTTATTATTTTCTTATTGAGAATAAGCTGAAGTATTTAGCTTTGATGAATTCTAATTTGCTATGGTTCTCACTTCCTATGTCCTGTCTATGAAATTGCTGGCTTCTAGGTCACTAAGATAATCTCCTGTGCTTTCTTCTAGAACCTTTAACATTTTTGCTTTTAACTTTGGGTCTATGATCCATCTCAAATTAATTATTATGAAGCAGTAGTCAAGGTACATTTTTTTCCCATATTGATATCCAGTTAAGTACCTGCATTGTGAGTTAGGACACCACGTCACTGTCTCATTGAAGTACTACAAAGGCCCCCATCACCTCCTGGGTAAAGGCCAAGCACCTCCGGGATTTGACCTTTGGCCGGTTCTTCAGCTGTGTCTCTGCCTCTCATCTGTCTCATATTCTGTGCTGGTTTATGTGGTCGTTTACCTTTGTGTCTTCGTTCACACTTTTTTCTCTCCCTGGAATGTTCTTCCTCCCTTTCCTCCGTCCCCTTCCATCTTCTAGCAAACTCCAACTAGTCAATCTTTAAAATTCATGATCAAGCCTCACATCCTCCAGTAAGTCTTCTTCGATCCCTCCCCATCCCACCCATGGTGCCCGTGAGTATCCCTCCTTTGGGCTTCCGTAGTTGGCTGTGTATGTGTCTATCATTTGTACTTTCTTCAGTGTGTTTTGATTGTTTATGATCATCTCACTTAGTCCTGTGATTCGCTCATAATAGATGCTTAGTAATTTTTTTTTTTTTTAGCAGATTTGATGGAGGTAATAGTTCAAACTGTGAGAGAAAAGCGAAATCCCCAAGAGGAAGAGAAACTGATTTTTATGGACAGATACTGTAATTTAAGAAGCCTTTCTAAATTCATAAGAAAAAGTCAAAAAGTTAATTACTTACCTTTTCTTTCTTAGCAAATGTATCTGATTATATTCCGTTTTCTCTCTCCATTCACTTCTTTACCAACAACAAGTCTTCATCTGAAATGGAATGATTGTTTGCCCATTCTTATTTCACTGCACATAAGTAACCATTAAATTGAACCATGTGAATCTCCGATTTGTAGATCAAAAACAGATGCTGGTAATTGCTATGGGTCAGTTTAAAGATAAAGAGTTTAGTCTTTCTTTGCATCTGTTTACTATTTTTTTCACAACTCCTTTAGAGCTTGTGTTTCTTAGTAAGTGTAATTTTTTGTTTTGTTTTGTTTTTTAAAATTCTGTTGTGCTTTAGGAGAAAGTTTACAGTGCCAATTAGTTTCTCATTCAAAAATTTATACACAAATTGTTTTGTGACATTAGTTGCATTCCCTGCAATGTGTCAGCACTCTCCCCTTTTCCACCCTGGGTTCCCCACGTCCATTCATCCAGTATGTGTAACTTTTATAGTTAGTAAAGCAATTGCACACTGGGGGCAGCGGTGGTTCAGTGGTAGTACTCTCGTCTTCCATGCGGGAGAACAGGTTCGATTGCTGGCCCATGCACCTCATGCAGGCACCACCCATCTGTCAGTGGAGGCTTGCGTGTTGCTGTGGTGCTGAACAAGTTTCACAGGAGCTTCCAGACTAAGACAAACTAGGAAGAAAGGCCTGGCAATCTACTTCAAAAATCAGCCCATGGAAGCCCTATGGATCACAACAGTCCAATCTGCAACAGACCAAAGCAATGGTACGGGACCAGGCAGAGTTTGGGGTCGCCGTGGCAGGAGCCAGCTCGACGGCATCTAACAACAACAGCAAAAGCAACCGTGCACTTTGTTAATGACAGGTTCTCTTAGGGAAGGGTGCTGCCTCTAGAGGTAATGAGACTTCAGCCCAAGGTGCTGTTTAAGCAAAGACAGGAAAGGCCTCTGTCAGGGAAGCCTCAGCAGGAGGTTTGAGTTCTGCAGAAAAGTGGACTTGCTTACCACCTCCACGCTCACTCCTTCAGCTGCCTGGCTTTCTGAGAGCTAAAATAATGTGCCCTCATTATAATGTTAATTTATGTTAATTTATACCCCGCAATTGAATTTTCAAGTAGATTATTACATTTTCTCCATGGGTCCAGGAAATCATTAGTCCCACAGGATCTAATTTATTAAACATATTTGGGTCCTTACAACTTTTCCATTAGTAATCCCTAAGCACATTTAGTACAAGTGAATTAGAAGATGGTTGATGTTAACAAAGGAGCCCTGGTGGCGGTGGCACAGTGGTTAAGTGTTTGGCTGCCAACCAAAAGGTCAGCAGTTTGGACCCATCAGCTGCTCTGCAGGAGAAAGATGTGGCAGTCTGCTTCTGTAAAGATTACAGCCTTGGACACCCTATGGGGCAAAGGTTCTACCCTGTCCTGTGGGGTCACTATGAGTCAAAATCAACTCAACAGCAGTGGGTTTTGGGGTTTGAGTTGATGTGAAAGAACATCACTCTCAGAGGAATCTCAGCACCAAGACTGCGGGTATGGTGGACAACCAAATGTCATTGTTTCAGGACTTTGGAACTTGGAACCCATAGCCTCTGCTTGGACAAACTGGGTTTCCCTGCTGTTTTTAGGAATGTTTGATGTTAAGATGAATTTCTGTGTTACTTTTCCTTACTGCTAATTTCCTAATTCATTCTAAGTTTCAGACTTAGAAGAACCTTTGAAGCTAAATGAGCTGAAAATATCTTTTAAAAATAAGAAGCACATTTAGATTCTGGTGCCCAGCAAATTCCCTGTGAAGGAAAGTTCCAAATTTGTGATTCTATTTGCATTTCCATCAACACAGAGAATCTTTGTCTGTGCTTATTATGTGACAAATAACAGTGTTAGGAATGAGGTGTTGTAAGACTCTAGTTATGCATATGCCCCAATCCTTGTTGGTGCATTTACAATGTGAAGCAATACAAAACTTGTACTTTTGGTTCGAGAGGGTTTTTTGTTCATTTGTTTTTGTTTTTTAAATGCTGATATTTTAATTCATTTTTACTAACATTGGCCTCCTTTAAAGTAATTAAAATGTTAAAAAATAAATACAGTGCTATAGTGTCATAGATTGGTCTCCCTGGGAAGCAGATTCTGAGCTGGAGGTGCACATACAAACTGTCTATTAGGGATCAACAACTGTGGAAGGGAGGGAGGAGCTGGGGTTGGAAAAGCAAGAAGGTAAGCTGCAAGGCAGGCCCATCCATGGCCTCAGCCAGCCCCTCAGTTAGCTCTGAGACTGAGATGGGCCTTTAGAACTGTTCTAAGTAGGCCCAGGGGACAGGCCTCCGTACCTCACACTGATCAGAGAGACTGGGACATAGGCTCCATGGCTCTCACCATCACATGAGTTCCAGGTCCAGGATGTCAAGAAGGGGCAGAGAATCCCAGAACTGAAAAGGCCATTGGCCAAGTACTATAGATGAGTTGGGGTAACCAGTGTGGATGGACATCCTTCTCTCCTGAAGAAGAATCTGGGTAAGCCCATCATGTCCACCCCACAAGGATTTGGACGCCAACTCTGGTCAAGTTCCCATCTCTCTGGCTATGTAAATTTTAATTAAAATTAAGTAAAATGAAAACTTCAGTTTTTCAATTGCACGAACCACGTTTCAAATGCTCAATAGCCACAGGTAGCTGGTGGCTACCATACTGGACAGTGCAGAACATCTCCCTCATTGCAGACAGTCCTGCTGGACAGTGCTGCTCCCCACATACTATGAGCCATGTCTGTCAGAGGTCTTGCTGCCCACCTGAGATGCTGCCAGAAGGAAGGTATGGGTCCCCGTTACCTTAACACCTGTGACCTCTCTCTCCTCTCATCAGCCAGGAGCAATCTCTTGTTAGTCTTTTCCCTCCATTCTATTTTCCTTTTTGTTTACGTTGTTAGGTGCCGTTGAGTCGGTTCTGACTCATAGCAGCCCTATAGGACAGGGTAGAACCACCCCACAGGGTTTCCAAGGAGCGGCTGGTGGATTCGAACTGCCGACCTTTTGGTTAGCAGCCAAGTTCTTAACCATTGCGCCACCAGGGCTCTTAGAGTTTTGACATTACTAAACCAGAACTAAAATCAACAGGAACTGAAAAAGATGCTTTCTGTTTCCTTATGGGGAAATCGTCAGCAAGATGTGGGGAAATAGTCATAGTCCATCCTACTCATTCAGCTAAAGAACAGGAAGAAAATCAAATTAAGTTTTCATGTTAAAATAGTCTAAACATTCATACTCTGCCACATTAGCATCTAAAAATATACCATCATTGGCCAGCAAGAAATTATTGCAAAGCAATGAAATTATGACATTAATATATTTTAACATTCAGCAAATAAAACATTTTAGAGTTGGCCTCCTCCAGAACAAACCACATTTGATGATCATACAAACCCACTCTGTTAGTGACCCTTTCTATGAGTCATCTACTTTAATTATTCAGGAAACATTACATTGGGGCCTTTATTTGCTGATTCTTCTATAGCATTTTTACACAAGTTTTTGTTATGCTGACTATACCTCTTTGAAAACATTTCTGAACAAATTCTTCCAGCCTTGAAATTTAATGTCTTTAGTACATGCAGTATTCATTGTTTTGTTTTGCTTTTATTTTTCCCTCTGGAGTCTCAGAAAAAGTCTGGCCATTGCACAAACCATTTGTGGTGCTTAAGAGCTGATCAATACATATATTGAAAGGATGGAGCCTGAGCAGATCCTTTCTTTCTGCATTGCACATAGACCCTCCCATAAAGCCTATAGAAAGGGAAGTCATATTATGTTTGTGTCCTTTGGTGGAAGGTTGCAGAACTAAGCCAAACATACGTACACATATTGCATGTTTATAAAATAGGATAGAAAGACATACCACTGCATTCTAAAAAAGGAATAAAGAGCGGGTTGCGTAGGAGTTCTTGCACTACTGCATGATGTGACAAAGGACAAAGGTTGCCATCGGGGGCTGTTTATCTGGAAGAGCAATCACCTACCTGAGTCTGATGCTACGGTCTCTCAGACCAGGATTCCTTCCTTCATGCATTCATTCATCGTTCATTTATTGAAGCATGTGTGTGATAAACAATGGGCTAGGCTTTCTAGATTTCTGATCAGTTGAGCCTACAACCAAGAATCCAAGCAAAACAAATTATCCCACTTATTAATTTGGTTTCATGCCCAGCACTCCAGTGCAAAGGTCTAGTAAAGATTGGATAGGGGGATGTGGCATAGGATTGATGCTGTGCTGGAGCTTCTAACTTCCTTCTGAAACATAGACCTTGAGTCCACCATGTTTGCCTGGGCCAGCAGATGGGAGCAGGTGGTGATGAGGCGCCTCAAGTCCAAGCCTAGTCTTTTTCCTTAGTCAGCTGCCTGGACCCGGACCATAGCAGTGTAACAACCAAGTCTCAGGCGGGACCAAGAAGGAGGCAGAGGGCCTTCCCCTTCTTTCACAGCAGTGAGTCTGCCCACCAGGGAGACATGGCCCAGCAAATAGGCCATTCTCCCACCAAAGAGAAGCAGCTAATGAGTGTGGTGACAGGAAGGTAAGCCCACTCCAAGTCACTCTCCTCCTTGAAAGGGCAGAGTCTCCTCCTTGGTCAGTGGGCCAAGGCCACCTGAAGAGATGAGCTTTAAAATGTCTTTTCTCCCCTACATGTAATCATGTCTCATAGCAGTGTTGGTTAAATCGAATATGTCAGATACCTAGCATGAGTAGGCGTGTGCCTAGCACATAGTTTGGGGTCCACTAAGTAAATGTTAGCATGTTCTCTCCACACTCATGTATTATGAGTTTGAGGAAAGATGCTGGGTCAGAGTAATCTTTGCAGTATGTTTGTTGAATTGAGTAAAATAAATGTTCATTTATTGAGACCCTCGCATGTGCAGCCCTGCGTTTCTTTAGTTTAAAACAAGGAACCCTAGCGCACAATGGTTAAGCGCTAGGCTACTACAGACCAGGAAACCCTAATGGACAATTCTGCTCTGTCGTATAGGATCACTGTGAGTTGGAATCGCCTCAATGGCACCCAACAATAAAAACAATAGGAGAATTATGGGACTTTGCAAACCAGGAAGGAACCTTGGAGATCATAATCTAATTCCCTCCTTTTACAGAGGAGGCAGCCAGGGTCCTGTGACCTAGGAGAATAAGGACTCTAACTTGCAGCTAGGAGGAGTTTCCATGGCAGCTTATCCCACTGAGAGATCCTCAGAGGCAGGCGCTCACTCACATCTGTGTCCACAGGACCCCCAGTAGAGTCTGGCATGTTGTTGGCTCTCAGGAAATACGTGTTACATAAATTAATTCATCTGTATCCCGCTGGTTGGCCTTGGGCACCCTGAAGCATAGCTTGTGGCTTTACAGGACTATTGTGAACAGACGTGTGGTGTAACCTCCATACAACATATAGGCGCTTAAAGTTAGACTCTTTCCTGGAATACTTGATGAAAAATTAAAACATTTTAGCATCCTTAAATGAGTGTGTGTATATGTATATATATGTGTACATATATATAGACACACACATAAAGAGAGAGAGGGAATGTTTTCAAAGGCACATCAGGGATTACTGTACCACATAGTGTGTGTTGTATTTTTATTTCAGGTAGGAGAAGTAATCACAGGTGGCAGAAAATCATCCAAGTCTGTGAAAACCACCTCAGATGTCATCAAAGAACAAACAAACAACAGGTAACCCCCCTCGGGGCTGTCTTTAGTTTTATTGTATTGTCTTCATTGTCATTTTGTTGCCTAGAATGTAGCATCCAAAAAGATACGATTATTTGACATTTAAAGTTTACTCATGCTATGAATGGTAATATGTGTTCCCCAAACCTTAAACTGTAGATTTGTAAGGCTCTCGGTCCATGAAAAACACATCTGTGCACATACCGGGCCCAATAGCTTGCAGTAATGAGGATGGAGACATCAACACCCATGACTGCCAACGTTTGCTGAGCACTCGCTATGTATTTTGCGTGCTTTTCCCATATCAGCACATTTAACCCTCATAGTTTTTATTCTCAGTTTTCAAATGGAGAAACTGAGGCAGAGAGCAGTTTAGAATGTCCCCAAGGTCACGCAGCCATGTTGTACTGGGTTGGCTCTGGTGGGCTGTGCTCATACTAGTGCTCACACTGCCCCCTATTATGATCCACATGTCACTTCGTAGATTCGGAGACTCTTGGGGCTGCAAGAGCCCAAGAGGCCCCATGGTGTGTCCTCCCATCCATCTCCTGACGATCGGGTATCTTCCAGCCTCTGCTTACACGCCTGTCCCAGCGGGACCCTCACCCTCTCAATAGAATACTTATCTCAGTCTCAGTGTGCCCCCAACCTTAGCTGGCTCTTCATCTTTCTCTCTGATTTCTACTTGGGGATTCTGGCTCAGCCCCCTGGAGACCCTCAGAACAAAACTGATCTTCCTTAAGCAGCAACATCCCTAAAAGTATTTTGCACAAAGCTCTCGCCTTTCTCAGTCCACCTCTAGAACGGGTGTCCTAGTTCTTTCAACCGTCCTTCTACGTGTCGTGGTTTCCAGACTCTTCCCCTCCAGATGGTCAAATCTATTTTGAACCAAGGCAAACAATCTTGGCGATACAAATGTATATACCAGAATTGTCGTCATAAAAATACCTGAACAAGAGCTGTATATATGCCTTGCATAAAAGAAGCAGGCAGGCATTAGCGTATTCAAGGACAACAGTTTTTTAGAAGTTTTATAGAGGTTTTCAAACACAGGGTTTGTTTGAACAACAGGTATGGAATTAAGTACCCACTGGAAAGTGGGTTGCTGTTTATAACCTTGGAAATCGACTCTCCTATTTCCCAGCTTAGTGATTTTCATTTCATATACATGTCTAATTTATGGAGATTCAAGGATATTATGACTATTATGAATAGTCACAGATATAATTAACCCCCAACACATGTAAAGAGTCTGAGTCTAATTTGTGCAGAATCGCAGGGCTGGGAAGCCAAACCGTTTGCACAGAGTTTGGAGCTGGTTTTCAGACCTCAGGAAAGCCGTCACGACTGTGATTACACTTGAGGATTCGAGATGTCTGAGCACAGTTCTTCATGGCGGTGCCCCCTGTGGTAGTTTTACAACGCTTTTCCTTTTCATTTTGGTTACTGAGACACGGTCACCCCACAACCACACATAAAATGTCTGTGTGAAGACTCTGGTACTCCTTAATCAAGCCGACGAACTTCGTTATCACACCCTGTCTGCCTCTGGCTAGGCAACCCCACTAACCAAACAGCTGCGAGTTAAGGCTGCACACACGAAGGCCTGAGGCCGGGCAGGGTTGGGGCTTTGAGGGAAGAAGGATGGCGACGGGGGGAGGGGGACAGTAGTCTGCTGAGTGGGACAGAAGAGGCCCCTCAACCCTTCCCACCCCAGAGTGGCCCACTCCTCATGCTGAGAGGCAGAGTGAATGGAGGGAGACGAACAGATCAGGCTGGGGTTTGTTCGTCTTGGCTGGATGGGATCACATTTGCGGAGAGGGTAACTGACTCGCTCAGCTCTTGTCATCCTGTGACACTGTGAGATGAAGCCAGATGCACAACTTTCTCAAAAAATGAAGGTATTTACTGAGTGCCTGTTCTGTGCATGGAGCCCCGGTGGCACAGTGGTTAAGAGCTCAGCTGCGCACCAGAAGGTTGGCAGTTCAAATCCACCAGCTGCTCCTTGGAAACCCTATGGGGGCACTTCTACTCTGCCCTATAGGGTCGCTATGAGTCAGAATTGGCTCAGTGGCAATGGGTTTTTGGTTACTCTGTGCTCCATGATGCTATACATTATCTATCTTTGATCTTCAAAATAACATTAGCATTTCTACGTACTGAGGCACAGAGAGGTGGTGTAATTTGCCAAAGCTCACAGGGTTGGTAGCGGTGGAACGAGGATCATAAAACCTGGTACACTCTTGGGCTTGCCTTTCTACTCTCTTCATGGTCTGTTGATGAACAGAAGATCTTAATTTTAAAATAACTGAAATTACTAAACGTTTTTATGGTTAATTTTTTCTTTATCTTATTTAAGAAATCCTTTCCTACCCTGAATTCATAAAAAGGCAGTCCCTTACATTATATTTTGTAGCTTTATAGGTTTGCCTTTTATATTAGGTATAATCCATCAGGATTGATTGTTTAAGGTATGACAATTTTGTTAAGGTATGATAATGTTTTTCCAATATGGACACCCCCGTTACCCCAGTTTGTCAGTTTGTCGTGCTGTGGTGACTTGCATGTTGCTGTGATGCTGGAAGCTATGCCACCAGTATTTCAAATACCAGCAGGGTTACCCATGGCGGACAGGTTTCAGCAGAGCTTCCAGACTAAGACAGGCTGGGAAGAACGGCCTGGTGATCCATTTCAAAACATTAGCCAATGAAAACCCCATGGATCACAACAGAATATTGTCCAAAATAGTGCTAGAATGTTGGAAGGCACTCAAAATACACGGTAGCTGCAACAATGGACTCAAACATACCAAGAGTTGTGAAAACTGTTACAACCTTTTGTTGCAGCTGGGCAACCTTTTGTTCTGTTGTGCATGAGGTCACGGTGAGTTGGAGCTGACTTGATGGCAACTAATAGCAACAGAAATTCCTTGGTGTGTTTACAGCAGCTAACAATTCCTTCATGATCTCAAGGAGATTTTCAGTGGGAGGTGAAATTGCTTGGTCTGAATGTGCTAGCTCACCATACTACCAGAAAAAAAGATTATTTCTTTATGTTCTTTAATAGAAGGAATCTGTCTTTGATGTGTTTTACTCCTAGTGGTTTTAGATTTTTTTTTTTTTTGCTTTCTTCCGTGGTAATGAATCTGTTTATTTTGTCGTCCATCTTTTCGTACTAGACTCTAGACTTTCTGACAGGCGGGTAGTGGGTAAAACTGGTGACCGGCTTCTCTGCCTTAGGGCCTCTGACATTGAGGTGGGAAAGTAGATGAGAAAAGCCCTTCTCCTTATTATTTTGGGGATTAGTGTGATCCTTGAGTGCCCCCAGCTTAGCTGCTCACTGTTTGTTACCCCAGAGACTCGTGAGTAATTAAAGTCTCCCAATGCAATTAGTTATCCCAGCACCAGAAGCAGGGGAGCCGCAGGTAACCAGATACTGGCTACATTCATTGTTTATGACTTAAATCCCAAAATTATGGCCCAGGGGATATGCCTAGAAGGGATAAGCCTCTTTTCCTCAAAGTCAAGGACAATATAATTATCATAGATGCATTTAGATATTTCCTTAATTAAGCCACAGATATCATAGCTTTAGGAAGGCAGCTGTGCTCACCGCTATACCACCAACGCAGGTATCATAACTTTTAAAGTAAGAACGTAGTCATTAAAAGTAGAGCTGTATTTAATAGGAACCCTGGTGGTGCAGAGGTTAAGAGCTCTGCTGCCAAGCAGAAGGCCAGCAGTTTGAATTCACCAGCTGCTCCCTGAAAACACTATGGGGCAGTTCGACTCTGTCGTATAGGGTTGATAGGAGTCCGAATCGACTCGATGGCAACAGGTTAGGTGTTTGTTTGCTTTTTGAATATTTAATAATGGCTGTAGTGTAGGTCCTTGAACTTTAACTTCCTACATTTGTATTAAAACATTTTCCAAACTAGAGAGTACCATGACAATGTAGATGAACGTTGTTATTGTCGTTATTATTACTTACACAATTAGTCTGTCAGGTTTGAGGACTCGCTGGAAGGCCTCACCAAAAAAAAAAAAACTGTTGCTGTCAAGTCAATTCTCACTCATAGTGACCCTATAGGACAGAGTGGAACTGCCTTATATGGTTTCCAAGGACAGCTGGTGGATTCGAACTGCCGACCTTTAGGTTAGCAGCCAGACGCTTAACGATAGTCATACTCGAGGTTAAGATTAATTACAGCGAAAGTATGCAAACCAAAATCAGCAAAGGGTGAAGTCCAGAGGAAACCTAATGCATGTTTCCAAGTGTCCTCTTCCCGTGGAGTCTCACAAAAACCAAAAACCAAACCCGTTGTCATCGTGTTGATTCTGACTCATAGCAACCTTATAGGACAGAGTAGAACTGCCCCAGCGAGTTCCCAAGGAGCGGCTGGTGGATTTGAACTGCCAACCTTTCGGTTAGCAGCCAAGCTCTTAACCACTGAGCCACCAGGGATCCAGAGTCTCACCAGATGCATTTAATTCCCCCAGCAGTGAGTTGTGACACTTGTGAAGTGTGGTCTACCAAGGAAGCTCATTAGAGACACTGCCCAGGGTTTTTATTGGTGGCTGGTCACTCTCCCAGAAGGGAAGGAGGTGGTTAGCATCAGCCACGTTGCTTGCACAGTCTAGCCACCATGAGCCACCCTTGTTCTTTAGGGAATGTTTCATATCAGTGTAGGAACACTTACTATGCAAGTTCCTAGGGGCCAGCCAAGGGTCAACCTTGCAGACAGGCCTTCTTAAGGCCAGCCGTCTCAGGCAGGCAGTCACCAGCATTATGACGGTGATTACTTCCTGGACATTGGTATCATTTCCTATGTAACAATTCTCTAGTCCTTTTAAAGGTAGAGGAACCAGGGAATACCAGCTGGAGCCTGGGTTTCCCCTGGAGTCTCCTTCCCATGTGCTCATCCAACTCCTTAAACACCTTCCAGGCATCTTCAGACCCACCTCTGTTCACCTCTTCGCAGAGCACAAGTCTATTTTGATTTCTCCCTCCTCTTGCAGCATACGCAGTTTATAGTGTGCAATCCAGGTCTTCAAAACAGGTTATTTTATACTCTTTGTATTTTTTCTCAAGGGGGCATGTGTATTAGTCAAAGTACTAAGAGAAGTCAGAAAACTCAAATGCCTTCAAGAGCTGAGCAGGTTACAGAAATGAGTGGGGGGTTGCAAGGACAATAGAGAGTTTGCACTTCTTAAAAAAAAAAATTGAACCTCCCTCTCCCCAACAAAGCGTGTCTGCTGGGTAAATTCAGTCTGAGGACCACCATTTTGAGCTCCTGTAGGAGACTGTGATTTTCTTTAGCACAGAGATCATTCTTATTTAATTTCCTTATCCCTCTATAGTACGATAGTATGTTTTCATCTATTCAACAAGTAATTATTCAGTAAAGCTGTATGCCAAGGATATAAGGTGAAAAAGACAAAACCTTTGTCTCAAGGAAGTCGGTCTGGGGGGGGGACAGACCGATATGAAACAATTACCTGAGCGTGTGATGGTCTATGTTAAAGCACTGCACTGTGCTGTGAGACCTTGTCTGTTTGCACAGACCATGGTATGCCTGGTGCCTGGCAAGGCAACTGGAACATGTTGTTGGTAGCTGCCATCAAGTTGACTCTGACTCTTGGTGATCTTAGGCAAACAGTTTAAGGTTGTCTGGTCCTGCATCCTCCTCACCATTACCAGCATGTTAGACTGCATCCTTGTAGCTACTGTGCCAATCCATCTCACCGAGGGTCTCCTTTGCCCTCGTTGGCCCTCCACTTCACCAAACATGATGTTCTCCTCTAGTTATTGGTCCCCACTGACAACATGTTCAAAGCAACAGAGTCAGATAATGTTCTACTGTAAGCCATGGGGTTTTCTTTGGCTAATTTTCAGGAGTAGATTGCCAGGCCTTTCTTCCTAGTCTTAGTCTTGAAGCTCCACTGAAATCTGTCCACCATGGGTGACCCTGCTGGTATTTGGACTACCAGTTGCATAGCTTCTAGTATCATAGCAACACACAAGCCACCATAGCTTGACAAACTGATGGATGGGGGTGGGGGTGGTGGTACGTCGTATGTATGTGTTGAATGAGTAAATGAATGAATGAATGGTGCAGTGACTCTAAAATAATCTGAACATCAAAATCATGGGGAAACTTTATATAAATACAGGTTACTGGGTCCAGTCCCAGGCCCATTTGATCAAAATTGCCAGGAAAGTGGCCCAGCAACCTGTATTAGCTACAGAGCTCTCCATGTGGCTATGATAATGGGAATCATTGGCAAACTGGAGTTCTTCCTTGATCTGTTTCATTCTTGCTGTTGCTGGGAGAGCTGGGTGAGGGCAGTAAGAACAGTTCTTGTGGGAGGGAAAGCTGGTGGGGGTAAGTTGTGCCATGTACCTGGTCTTGGAGAATAAACACCCCTACCAAACCACAGCAGGTTGGATTGTCTGAAGCAGCAGGTTCCCAGAGCCTGATTAGCTGCCTTCAGGAGTAAGAATTGCCCAGAGCAATTCTACTATTGATCCTTGCTGTGGGGCTTTGCCTGCTATATCATTTCAGTTATCAGACATATTTCTTGGTAAGCAGAGTCCCCCAGGTGACCTCTCTTCCAGCTGCCTATGGATTGGCACAGCCCAGTAATACTTTTTAGTGCTTAATTTCTTCAGATGTCAGAACCTTGCTTCCACAAGGCTTGAAGTTACTTGAAGCCAGGGCCAGTCTCATATTTTCACCTCTATGTTCCTGGTAGAGCACTTGACAATGTTTGTTGAAGAATGAGTGAATGAATTGAATCTATTTGAAACTTAATTTTAAAAGATGTAATATTAATTGCCCTTTGCCCTTGTCATTGTTGTTGTAGAAGCAAGCAAACTGAGAAGCTAGAAGTAGATCCTAGCAAGCATTCATTTCCTGATGTGGCTAACATTGTTCAAGAGAAAAAACACACACCTAGAAGAGTTGGATCTGAACCAAAATGTATACCAAGGGATGACGATCCAGACTTTGAAGATAACCCTGATGTGCCTCCATTGATTTGAAACAAAAGGCCACATTGTCATTAACTGTGACCCACCAGACCCAGTTTATCTCAGTACAGAGTGTATGCGTATCATTTATGGGGTAAACACAGAGTTATTTATCAATATTACTACTATAATGTTTTAACTCTTCAGCTTTGTATAGTACTATCCTTAAACTAGTTTAAAATTAAAATATGTACCTTAAATATATGATAATTGATCATTTGTCTATAATAAAGTACTGGCTAGTAAAAATGTTCAATAAATCTTAGAACTACTACACAAAACATTTATTATAAATCACAGCACTCTCTGCTTGTGGAGATAAATTAGATCATAGATAAAAGCACTAATTATTGGCCAAACTCAGAAGTTAAAACTAATTTAAGGTCAACTTGGAATGCTTTAATATGATTTTAAGCAGTGTTTCAGTTTCTTTTCTAGATATGTTTGCTTTCTCTGGTGGCATGGTATAATGGCAATAATATCAGTTTTAAAATTAAACACCCTGAAATTGAATTCCAGCTCAATCACTTTATAAAGATTTTCAGCAAGTCCTTTAACTTTTCTGAGCCTTACTGGATTTATCTGTAACTGGGGAATAATAATGTTTGCCTCATAGGTTTGTCTCAATATAAACTACATAAAGTGCCTAGTATAGCGTCTGTTATACGTTTGCTGTTCCTTCTTTATCCGTCTCCCTTTCTTTCTCTCTCTTCCCCTCTTCCTTTTATTCTTTACCCATTTCCTCAATTACTTTTCTCATCATCTCTTTTTTCTCTTCATCTTCCTCCTCCCCATCCCACTCTTCCTATTCTACTGCCATCTTCACGCTTTTTGATATTTGTGTGTCTTAATTATCTGGTGTTGCTATAACAGAAATACCACACATGTGTGGCTTTAATGAACAGAAATTTATTTTCTCACAGTTAGGAGGCTAGAAGACTGAATTCAGGGCACTGGCTCTAGGGGAAGGATTTCTCTCTGCGTCAGCTCTGGGGTAAGGTCCTTGTCTCTTTTCAGCTTCAGTTTCTAGATTCCTTTGCAATTTTCATGTGCATGGTATCTATCTTCTCCTATCTGTGCTTCCTTGCTTTTGTGCCTAATCTCTTTTATATCTAAAAAGTGATTGGATTTAAGATACAGTCTATACTGATATGGCTTCATTCCTTATTCCTAAAAGGAG
This sequence comes from Trichechus manatus latirostris, assembly GCF_000243295.1. Classification (NCBI taxonomy): domain Eukaryota; kingdom Metazoa; phylum Chordata; class Mammalia; order Sirenia; family Trichechidae; genus Trichechus; species Trichechus manatus. Next base: position 19,361,878 of record NW_004443958.1, on the reverse strand, counting down.
TTACGTCCAGAGATATAGGGGTTAGGATCTACAACACATATTTTGGGGGAACACAATTCAATCCATAACATTGTGCTTCTTCTTTATATAGATGATTATTAAGTAAATATTTCATATATAGTGTAGGAAAAATTATTGTTACTCTGATTATGATATACCAGCATTTAAATTAGGCTTCCCCAAATACTCATTCAACAAATACTTATTGAGCAACTATTGAGTTTTAGGCACTGCTTTAAGCCATTGCCATCGAGTCGATTCTGACTCATAGAGACCCTACAGGGCAGAGCAGAACTGCCCCATAGGGTTTCCTAAGCTGTAATCTTTATGGAAGCAGATTGCCACACCTTTCTTCCGCAGAGTGGCTAGTGGGGTTGACCTTTCGGTTAGCAGCTGAGTGTTTAACCACTGCACCACCAGGGCTCCTAGGCACTGCTCTAGTCATCAGGAATTCAGTCATTTTTAAAAAAGCAGCTAAACTTATAAACATATAATATGCCAGGTGGTGATAAAAGCTGTGAAGGAAAATTGAGCACAGTAAGGGGATCAAGGGTGATGGGGGTGTTTTTTCAGACAAGGCCTCCAGGGAAGCCTCTCAGATAAGCTAATGTTTTAGCAGAGAACCAAAGTATATCAGTCAGGGTTCATTTGGGAAAATTGAGCCACTATAAATGTGATGGAAATATAGGATTGATTATAAGAATTGACTTTACACAAACATGGGAGGAGCTGGAGAAGTGCAGTTCTAGGAGGGAGAGGTGGGGGACTAGAGGAACAGCACTAGCCAGTCTACTTGAAGCACACTTGCAGGTGGACAAGTTGGAGCTCACACAGAATCGGAGAAGCCAAGCTCATCAGGATGCTGAAGGGGACTGTGACAGGGGAGCTTGTGGAGAGGTCTATGGAAATTAGCAACTCTTGGGAAGCCATTGCCCCTGTGTAGCTGCTACCTCTTAGATCCATGTCCAAGCCCCTGGTAGGTAGGCTTGGGACCACTTTAGTTAGCAGGCTTGCAGTAAGAAATATGAGATGGATGCAGAGTGGGATCTGCTGGGCAATTTTGCATCTGCCCTTCACTGTATCTGATGGCAACGACTGTCTGAGTGTAGTACCTTCTGCTTCAGTTCCACTTCCCAAACCTCATGCAGGTTTCCTCTTTTGGCGAACTCCACCCGGAAATCATGCAAAGAAGGAGATTCTGGAAAGTACAGTTCTCAGCCTTAGCCAGGGTGACATTCTACAATCCAAAAGAGTCCAACTCTTATCAACTTGGCAGCCATATACATTTATCATAACTATGTTTAATTTACAAATAAAGACAAAGAAAAATTATACTTCTGACTAACCTGATGCAATTATCCCTTAAACAACTGAAACCACGCTATCCCTCCCTCTCCCCCAAAAGGATACACAAGGTGCCATATGTCACCTTCACCATCTTTGGGTGCTGATCAATTCCACTTCTAGAGGAGTCACACTCCCCTTTTTATATCCTATATAAAATGTAGAGATACAAAGTTAACCCCTATTAACACATCTTATTTAAAAGGGGAGAAAGAAAACAAAGAAATATGTGTGTATGTGTGTGTGTGTAGAGTTTTTACATGGATATATATATATATATATAGAGAGAGAGAGAGAGAAGGAGAGAGAGATTTATACACAAAGGTATTCAAATCAAGGCCTAGAAGAAATATCACTAGTATAGTCCTTGTTCTTGCAGATGGCCATGTGGTTGTAGCTGGTCACTGGTATTTATAGCTTCCTTCTTCTGCTCCTTATTCCGTATTACATTTACCCTCAGCAAGCACCTCAGCTGGTCATAGTTCCTTGTCTGATGGAATGACCCAACCTTCATTCCTGAGATTCTCTGCCATTTGTAGTCATCCTAACTATATTGAGTATTTAGTTTTCCATTTAAGTTCTGACAGAATATGGAAGTACTAAGAGATGCCCCTAGAATCTTCTACACTTCTGATATACTTCCTGCTACCGTGCCCTCCAGCACCCCACCGTGAATAGTAAACCAAAAACCAAACCCATTGCCATCCAGTCGATTCCAACTCATAGCGACCCTCTAGGACAGAGTAGAACTGCCCCACAGAGTTTCCAAGGAGTGCCTGGTGGATTCGAACTGCTGACCTTTTGACTAGCAACCATAGCACTTAACCACTATGCCACCAGGGCTTCCTCCGTGAATAGTAGCCATCCGATTTTCCTGTGATAGTCACACTACCCCAGCTAGTACAATAACGTCCTTCTCTGCCTATTGGTTCACTGGCACAAGGTCAGTCTTAACTTCCAGTTAGAAGGCAGCCTTGTTGTGTACCCTGATGGAAGCACTCTTGCCTTTGCAACGAATGCCATTAAACCAGCAGAGCCCAAAGTTTCAGGAACAGCAAGTAAAACTTTTGCTAGTTAATCACTAGGGGTAATAGTGGAGGATTCGGTCCCATTTTGGCCTCTTGATTAGCAGACCTGTGAATCTTGGCTATGAGAAGAACAGCACCATATATTGCCCAGAGTCATAGAATATACTCTATGCTAGGGAACATTACCCCATCCATTCAAAGTGTTATCATCCTGCTGCCACTATGGTTGAGTCTTCAAAAGGCCATTTCATTGTTCTGTCAGGCCAGCTGCCCCAGGGCAATGGAGAACATGGTAAGTCTAGTGAATTCCATAAACGTCATTTCATTGGCATACTTTATTTGTGATAAAATGAGTTCCCTGGTATCATGGATTGAATTGTGTCCCCTAAAAATATGCGTATCAATTTGGCTAGGCCATGATTCCCAGTATTGTGTGATTGTCCACCATTTTGTCATCTGATGTGATTTTCCTATGTGTTGTAAATCCTACCTCTATGATGTTAATGAGGTGGGATAGGTGGCAGTTAGGTTAATGAGGCAGGACTCAATCTACAAGATTGGATTGTGTCTTGAGCCAGTCTCTTTTGAGATATAAAAGAAGCGAGCAGAGAGACAAGGGGAACTCATATCACCAAGAAAGCAGCACCGGGAGCAGAGCACATTCTTTAGACCCAGGGTTCCTGTGCAGACAAGCTCCTAGTCCAGGGGAAGGCTGATGAGAAGGACCTTCCTTCAGAGCCAACAGAGAGAGAAAGCCTTCCCCTGGAGCTGATGCCCTGAATTTGGACTTCTAGCCTACTGGACTGTGAGAGAATAAACTTCTCTTTGTTAAAGCTATCTACTTGTGGTATTTCTGTTATAGCAGCACTAGATGACTAAGACACCTGGTCAGAGGTGACATTGCATGAAATACTGTGGTGGTGAATACGACATTATAGAAGTCCACAGACGGTGGTTTTGGCAGAAGCATGGTAGGGAAGGCAGGCAGATTCATACTCAGAGGGAGTGTATATTGCAGTGAGAACAAAGCGCTGCCCCTTCCATGATGGAAGTGTTCCCGAGTAATCAACCTGCCACCAGGTGGCTGGCTGGTCCCCTGGGGTATAGCGTCATATAAGGAAGGGGCTCAGTGTTATTTTCTGCTATTGACCTACTAGTCACAGTCTTAAAACGTGTCTGCAAATTATTTGACATTCTTCCCATCAAGAGGTGGAATCTGTGCCCTCTCCTCTTGAATCAGGATTAACCCTAGTGATTTGCTTTTAACCGACAGAATAAAAATGAAGTGATGTTCCATGGATGTCAAGGCTATATCAGAAAAGGTCATACATCTGCTGCTTGATTCTCTTGGGACACTTGCTCTGGGAGAATCTAGTCTCCATGTAAGAAGTCCCACTACCCTGAGACTGCCACGCTGGAGAAGTTACTTGTAGGCATTCCGGTCAAAAGCCCCAGCTGGGCTCACAAGGGATTTGAGGGGCTAAGACTGATGAATGTCTTTGGAGCAAGCTGTTACCTTTCTGTGAGTCCCACCTTCATTTGAGTGTTCCTGCTTTGTAACCTAAGCTTATCAAGAGGCTCTTCAAGGGGTTCCCTAAGAGAGCTTTGAAGAGTGTTCCCTGAAGTTGGGAAACACATATGCTGGTACCTGACTCATGTCTGAGAAATCTGAAATCAATTGTGGGCTGAGGTTTGATGCTGCCTCAAGAATCTAGGGGTCAGAGAAGGGCTTTGCTGGAATGGGAGAGGCTGGTCCTCCCCAAAGCTGCCTGGGGGCAAGGGTGGATCACCACACAGGAAAGAACAGTCTGGGGCTGTTCTGGGTGCTCACCTTTTGGTTTGCCTAGGGTGAGGAAACCTAAGGGAAGAAACCAGAGGTGTGCTGCTGGATGCTCAGGCCCAAGGAAGGAACCTCAGAGGACATCTCAGGTCCAGGGGATATAAGAGAGAGGGGCAAAAGGAAACCTCTGAAGAGTCCATGAAAGTGCCTCAAGAGGGAGAAAAGTCAGCTTTAACCAGACCCAAGGGCAGGAAGCCTGACCAAACCATGTAAGAACTATCCTATCTGTACCAGCCAAGGCCCTGGTAGTTCCCAGCCTTGAACTTGAAGGCATAAAGGGAAAGAGGGTATCAGGACCCAGAGAGACACCTGCACTCAGTTGGCAACTGACGGTACCTAGGACCTTCGTCGAGGGCCACAGCCCCCCTGGGGCTACCCACAGGTAGGGAACTGGGGAAATAAATATCTCAGCCTTACTCTCCTCCTTCCCTCTAGTCTCTTGCTAGAGCTTCCCACTGGCCAAACCCAACCAGAAGTCAGGGGCAACAGAACCTGTTGATGGTGTCCTTAGAGGCCAAACTCCTGGGATGCACAGCACGGTGAAGAAGGGTGGCTTCTCTCTCCTTCTGTAATTTCTATTCCTCTTCCTGAGTCCTCTTTCGTTAATGCTCCTCCCCAACATGACCCCAACTGGTCTATTTCCTTGGAAGTATCAGACCTCTCTACAGAAATGATCAAATCCCAAGTCTTCTACTGTAGTTTTTAAGTTTTGTAAGCTCCATCATCCAGGGAGCTTCAGAGGGGATGGGTGAGCTCCTGCTTCATTGTAGGCTGACCCTGTGAGGCTTGGCTTTGGTGATCCTGAAGAGGAAGTGCCACTTCTTCAATCTTCAGGCAATGGAAGCCAGCACACTCTCCTTTGACTTTCTTCCCTTATCGTTCCTGGTCCTCTTCCGCGAGACGGGAACTAGCACTCCAGGACTGCAGTACAGGAAGCGTGAGCAGTTGGAGAGAAGAGAGCAGAAGACCCATGTCATCCTCCTCCCCTTTCCATTGTGGGTTTCCAACTCAGCAGCCTGAGAAGAGGACAGGAGGGAGGGGAGGAGAAAAGATTTAATGCCAGGGTTTTGACTATTATAGGGGACAGTCCCATTACTGAATGGAGACTGAGAATGTGATTTAATGACTACAGGGATACCTATTACCCAAGAATAAGAGGAAATGTCATAGCATATGCTTAAATCTTCATCCAGGCCCAGGGAAAGACCACCCCCACTGAAGAAAAGGTGAAGACATAGCGGGGGACAAAAATACAGTGTTTTGATCACATCTCACAAGGTGAACTTTCAACATTAAGATTACACTAATAATAACCCATGATTCTGGAATCTGGCACTCTGGCCGCTCTTTCCAAATTTTCCCTCTGTGACCCTCCTCCCTCTCTGTCTCTGCTCATTTTCTTCTCCAAGAAGTTTCCTTGTCTTATATCTCCCACATCAGCACCACCAGGGGCAGGAAGGGCCTTTAGTCCTGGTAGTCATTTCTTGTGACTGCCATAACAAAATGCCCAAACTGGGTAGCTTAAAGAAATAGAAATGTATTCTCTCACCGTTCTGGAGGTTGTTGTTTGCTGCCATGGAATCAGCACCAACTGATGGAGACCTCATGCACAATGGGATCAGACCACTGTGATCCATAGGATTTTCACTGGCTGATGTTTGGAAGTAGATCACCAGACCTTTCTTTCTAGTCTATCTTAGTCTGGAAGCTCCACTGAAACCTGTTCAGCATCATAGCAATACACAAGCCTCCACTGATTAGACAGGTGGTGGTTCTGCTTGAGAGGCATTGACCTGGAATCAAACCTGGGTCTTCTGCATAGAAAGTGAGGATTCTACCACTGAACCACCAATGCCCTCAGAAAGTTGAAATCAAGATTTTAGCAGGGCCATACTCCCACTGAACCCTCTAGGGGAGGAGTCTTCCCTACCTTGTCCAGCTTCTGGTAGCCCCAGGCATTTCTTGGCTTGTGGCACTATCACTTCAGTTTCTGTCTTTGTCTTCACATGGCCTTCTTCCCTTCATATCTATTTGTCCCTCTTTTTATAAGGATACCAGTCACGTTAGATCAGGGCCCATCCTACTCCAGTATGACCTCATCTTTAATTTGATTACATTTGCAAAGACCCTGTCTTAGTTATCTAGTGCTGCTATAACAGAAACAACCACAAGTGAATAGCTTTAACAAATAGAAATTTATTCTCTCACAGTTTAGGAGGCTAGAAGTCCGAATTCAGGGTGCCAGCTCTAGGCGAAGGCTTTCTCTGTCGGCTCTGGCGGATGGCCCTTGTCGTCTTCCCCTGGTCTAAGAGCTTCTCAGCACTGGGACCACAGGTCCAAAGGACATGCTTCACTCCAGGTGCTTCTTTCTTGGTAGTATGAGGTCCCTCTCCTCTCTGCTCGATTCTTTCTTTCATATCTCAAAAGAGATTGGCTCAAGATACAACCTAATCCTGTAGATTGAGTCCTGCCTCATTAACATAACTACCACTAATCCTGCCTCATTAACATCACAGAGGTAGGATTTACAACATACAGGATAATCACATCAGATCACAAGACGGTGGACAACCACACAATACTGGGAATCATGGCCTAGCCAAGGTGACACACATTTTTGGGGGACACAGTTCAATCCATAACAGACCCTATTTTTAAATGAGGTCACATTCACAGGTACCAGGAGTAAGGACTTGAACGTATCTTTTTGCAGAACGCAATTCAACCCAAGGCAGTCCTCCTCCTATTTCCCAGGAGAGAGTCTCACTCTGTGTGATGTCATTTTCTGTCCCCAATGCCAAGGCACTCTTCATTCCATACATTTTTCTCCTGCTTCTCTTCTCAGGTTTTCCTTGAGCAGCATGAGGTGGCCCTTTGTTATCACTGCCCATCATGTCCTGCTGTCCCTAGCACAACTGTTCACGCCTGCGCCTTCCAATCCAGCCTACCACTAGGGGCCTGGTGGTGGAATCCCTGTGCACGTGAGTGGCCTGCGAGTGTCCACAGGGACAGTGACTGTGAGGGGAGGTGTGAGTGTGGCTCGAGACCCCAGTGCCTAGCTGGACGTGTCTGCCTTCCCTTGCACGAGAAGGCTGCCCTCTGCGTGACAGTTGGGGCTGCTACATGTAGTGCATGTCTGTCACTGTTGGCCGTCTGTCACAGCTTGCCTGGCACATTTGGTTGGAAAATGCTACCCCATCTACAGTTGATGCATGTCAGGCCAATGTGTCTGCCGCTCCTGAAGCAGACCTTAGTTACAATGAGCTGTTCTCTCGTACTTCTATTCCCTAACTATTGCTCTTTTCTTTTTGTCTGGTGTCATCTTATATTAGAGATAAGCTTTAGCTTGCCCAAGCGATGTGTCTCTTCACTCAGCATTTCTGGAGCACCTGCTAGATGCAAGGAGCCACTTCAGGTTCCGTGAAGGATCTTCTTCCGAGAGCTCACTCCCCCAGTTCTCATCCTCTTTCTGCTGGGCGACCCCTGTTCCCTCCAGAAGTGAGCCTCATCTGGCCACTTTACATCCCTTCAAGGGAGAAGGCTTCATGACCTAGGGCTTGAGGAATGCCCTATATGCATGCTATCCCCTATTATTTGTATTTCTCTCTCTTCTTGGGTCCTGTTTCAGTGACACTGCTCCCCAACATGACCCCCAGCTGCTCCATTTCCTTGGAAGTATCAGACCTCTCTATAGAAACGATCAAATCCCAAGTCTTCTATTGTAGCTTATAAGTTTCATTAGCTCCATCACCCAGGAAGCTTCAGAGGGGATAGGTGAGCTCCTGCTTCATTGTAGGCTGACCCCATGAGGCTTGGCTTGGGTGATCCTGGACAGGAAGTGCCACCTCTTCAAACAAGGTAGGGAACATTGGGAATCTTCATGCTAAGATAAAAATGAAACCCACCTCGCGCCATAGAAACTCTTTTCTCAAAACCCTGATTTGGACTGC